>NC_143083.1:930000-1240000 GCF_052426305.1 Pelodiscus sinensis
AGGCATGTAGTTTAGACATACCCCCAGAGTCACTACCCTCTGTAGCAGAATGGTGTTGGTTGCTTTGGCTAGTTGTATAACAGCAGCCCCCACTGTAGATATCCTCACTCCAAATTAATTCCCAACTGACTGGAAGCTGTCTGGTGTTTCAAGCTTCCAGAGGACAATTTCCACGTGCTTCTCGTCTGTTAGAGCAGATCTCAATCCAGTGTCCCTGAACTTCACGGGAAAGCCATTTGCAAAGTTCCATGAAAGTGCCCTTGCTCATTTGGAAGTTTTGCAGCCGCTGCTGATCGTCCCATAGCTGCAGCACTATGCAGTCCCACCAGTCTGTGCTCATCTGATGGCACCACAACTGGCATTTCACTGTATCCAGAGGATCAACTGCTGGCTGCGTTTCCAGTTCACTCAACTCAAGGGCTTATCTGAACAGCGTGCCTATGGCACCCTGCGATTCCTCCTCATCCTCTTCCTGGAGTGAGGTGCACATGCTCTCAACATTCCCCACTACTAGGCGCACCAAAGTAGACAGCAACATCACAATGCTTTGATGCACAAAGGGATTCACAGGGGGAGGCAGGGGATGCTCATGCTGCTGTGGCACCTGTGTGAGTAACCAGGATCAAAAAGGGTGTGAAAAGACTGTTTCCCATTGATCTCAAACAAGGGGGAAGGAGTAGACAAGCACATTATGGGATGCTGATGACAAGAACCCAGAACCACCCATTGAACAGTTTTGGTTCAGCATGTGCCAGGAGCATAATCCAGAATGCAAAATGGTGCAGGCACTGTGGGATAGCTACCCACAGTGCATTGTTCTCAAAGTTGATGGCAGTCTTCCTACTGGGGAAGCACTATTTTGATCTACGTTGAATTTTTGCACACATATTCACTTTACAAATATGGGTGGCAAGAAATTGACCTTAATAAATTCAACCTTCGTTCGTAGCGTAGCCATGGCCTGAGAGCTTTGCAAGGCATGGGCCTACAGTGCACTGAGCACAAAGGTTTACTGAGCACTTCAAAATCCCCTTAAAAACTGCTTTCGCCCTGAACAGGCAATCAACGTGTCTAAGTAGGGGAAAGAGCTTTCTCTCTACAGAAACAAGCACTATCAGATTCATAACATATTCATTATCATTCCCTCTTCAGAGGGGGTGCTTGGCTCAATTCTTTTGAGTGTGTACAATGTGTAATCATAAATAGGTTCAGAGACAGAGAGTGAGGGTATGTCTACACTAGCTCATTAGTTTGAGCTAGGTAGGGGGCGGGATAGCTCAGTGGTTTGAGCATTGGCCTGCTAAACCCAGGGTTGTGAGTGCAATCTTTTCGGAGGCCATTTAGGGATTTGGGGCAAACATTTGTCAGGGATGGTACTTGGTCCTGCTGTGAAGGCAGGGGACTGAACTCGATGACCTTTCAAGGTCCCTTCTAGTTCTAGGAGATAAATAAATTAATGGAGATTGCCTATTTTTTAATTTAATTAGGGCAAGCGGAGTTGCAAATTCCACAAGCAGTAATGGTAGTTCAAATTAGGATCTTTAATTTGAACTACCTACTCTGTGCTGCGTGTAGCCGCGGGCATGGAGTTCGGACTAAGGGGGATTTTAAAATGGTGGCGCCTGGAAACATGCAAATTTGCAACTCTGCTTGCCCTCCTTACCCTACTTAGCTCAAACTAACGAGCTAGTGTAGACATACCCTGAGAGATCTGCAGCAGGCTCCAATATGCAATCTACAGAGATTCCAAAATGGTTTGGGGAACTCACTTTGTCCAATATTTGAAGTGTAGGTGGCCAGAGTGTAGCCAGCCGGACTGTATAATGCAGCCCATAAACCCCACCTCATCATTATCAGGTCACTGGCACCCTGCATGCAGGCCCAGCCAAAGAGTTTGCAGGGCCCAAGGCAGGATGCTGGGAGTAGGACCCCAGGCCCGGCTGGTAGATGGTGAATACTCAGCAGCGCAGGGTCTCAAAAGCGTGGGGCCTTGCTCGCCTTGCCCTAGGGCCAGGCCTGCCTGCATGGACCTCTACACAGTTTTGTAGCTTCTGGCAAGTTATCTATGTGGGGCTCAACTGCGGAGAATCTCATCACCCTGCATTAATTCCATAATTTTTGTATTGCATATAAAATGATTATTTAGAACCTTTTTCATAACAAGACCTTAATAACTCAAATGGGACCCAATTCACACATCCAACAGAACACTCTTCGGATAGTAAATCAGCTTCCTTTCCTGGATTTAACAAAGGTAATACAGTACAGAAGATTCAGGATTATTTTCATAGGTAATCCAAGAGAACTTCTATTCATTGAGATGGTTGCCTTTTACCCCTCGGGAATGATAGAAAGCAGTGTCTCTCCACACACGCTTAGATTAACCATCAGGAAATTGCATTACAGCAACATTTTGCTGCAGAGTTTACATTCCACTATATCACAAGAGAATGACTCTTCCCTAAAGCAAGCAATAATTTTAAATAGCTTAACTGAGAAATCCCAGGCTATTCACGAACATGGCCACCTGACAAAGACTGCCAGCAAACCCACCTATTAGGATCAGGACACTGTCTTCCTGAGCCACGCAGCAACTTATATAGAGACAACTGCCTGCTGCTAGAAGGGATGTAGAGAGAGACCTCTGATCAAGCCACAAGCTGACAAACTGAGGCTGCAGGAATCTCCATGGTTTTGGAAAAGATTCATTTGAGACATCCCAGTCTGGATAAGTAGGCCTCTAACCAAATTCACCATCCATTTTGGTCAATTTCACAGTCACAGGATTTTAAAAATATAAATGTAATTATTTTAGAAATGTCATGATGCTGTGATTGTAGGCATCCTGACCTAAGAAGGACTTGCAAGCTTATGAGGTGGGGAGCTAGCAGTACTGCTACACTTACTTCTGCACAGGCGTTGGCATTAACGCTGCCTTCAGAACTGGGTAGCTGGAGAGCAGTGGCTGCTGGCTGGGAACTCAGCTCTGAAGACAGAGCTGCTGCGAGGAGCACAGCAGAACTTAGGATGGCATGATATGGTATTGCCACGCTTCTGCACTGCTGCCTGCAAAGCTAGTCCCTCCGTCAGCAACTGACGTGCTACAGCCACCCAGCTGTGAAGGCAACAGGTCAGAAGGTGACATGATATGATACTGCTACCCTTACTTCTGCACTGACCAACAACTGCTACTCTCCAGCTGTCCAGCTCTGAAGGCAGCACAGAAGTAAGGGTAGAAATACTGTGATCCCCTTAAAGTAACCTTGCAACCCCCCTGCAACTCCCTGTTGGATCAGGACACCCAATTTGAGAAATGTTGGTCTCCCCCATGAAATATATTTAGTATAAAGTAAAAGCACGAAAGAGACCAGATTTCACTGTCTGTGACACATTTTTCATGACCATGAACTTGGTAAAGCCCAATGGATATGTCAGGAAGGCTCCACCATATCCTCTGGTGTCCGAGTGCCACCTCCAGAACCAGCTGACAAAATCTCTGTGTATTTTTTTTTAAAGGCAAAGACAAGCAACAAAAGCTAATTTTGAAAATCTAGCATAAGAAATAAACTCTTAGCTATTTTAATGGCTGCTGTTCAATCATTTACCTCAAAGGTGATGCCTGTCTCCAATAGAGCTGCAACCACATATGCTGTCAGCGAGATCTTTCCATGGATTCCACCCTGGTGATAAACATAAAATAAAAGGGTGAAAACGAACATCAACACACTGCATGGAAGGACTTTAGACGCCAAGCAGGAAATAAGTTGGAATCATGAGAAAGGCTGAAATCATAGGACCATCTCACATTTGTACTTGGTGAACCTACAGTTCTGAAACCCAATTCCCCTTTGCCACTTTCTGCCAGATCCAGAGCCCAGTAGCACACCTGAAACATGGAGTTGCATAGCTGAGTTGCAGTTTCAAAGTGCCATGGTGGGATTCTCAACAGATGGCACACAGCTAAGCCCTAGAGACTGCTTTATTGACTCTCCTCTTTAGTTTCTTTCCCATAGGACTATGACCCTTTAATAGAAAAATCATGTTAACCATAAGCTGACACTACCTTCAACTCTGGCAATATTCTAAAAAAGTATTTGTTGTGTGAGTCTCTAAGTATTTATAGTTTTTACCTGGATGTCCTTATTTAATATTCTACCCATAGCAGGGAACGAGCCATCTTCTTTCTGGTGTTGGATGATCCAGTCCTTTGCAGCTACTAGTTCCTTGGGATCAATGAAAATAAATCCACGAGACTGTGCAAAGGACTTGAGAACAAAGGCTGTAAGCCTGAAAACACAAATTCAGCAGGTTCTTGAGAATAAGAACACAGAGCACCATCTGGGAAATAGTGCTTCTGGGAAATGCATGTTTCAAAGATTTAGAAGACACTATTGAAATATACAAAAAAATGGGGCAAAAAAGATAAACTAAGCACTACTTATGCTTTTGGGTACACATGAACAAGGGGGCACTGTGTGAAATCCAGAGGCAGTATATTTTAAACTGAAAAGGATTTCAAAACAACGAAAGCCAAACAAAAACAGATAGTTAAGCTTGTGGCACTCACTCCACAGAATATCATAAATAGAAAGAAAAACAAAACTTGACTCAGCATATTCATTGGCTGGAATTCATTTATCTTGTACAGCTGTTTAGCTGCCCCCTGACTTACTGAAACTTTTGAAATTAGATGTGAACAATTACATCTATCTATCTATCTATCTATCTCCAAACACCGCATCTATCTATCTATCTATCTATCTATCTATCTATCTATCTATCTATCTATCTATCTATCTATCTATCTATCTATCTATCTATCTATGAGTCCGTTTGTTCAAGATCTCCTCCTAAATGTTAAGAATTAGGACCACCAAATTAGGATAAGAGGACACTGCATACCAAACATAAATCAAGGTCAGGGTTTGCTTGTACCAGGAAAACAGGAATGCCTAAAATGGGATTGTTTTCCATAACTTGGAAAGGGTGGGGTCTGAGAGAAAGGTCAGATATGCTCTGCAATGACCATTGGGGGCAGCAAGTGTGCGGGACAGTTATACTGTAGAATGACCACAGGGAGTTGGTCACACCAGGAAAGTGGCCAGAGAGTGGCCAGCTCGGGCCAGGGCTCTCCATATTGCCTGCCACTGGCCACAGGTAAGTGGTCCCTCTGCCTGAAACCCCTCCCTTCTGGCTCTTGGCTGCAGCGCCAGACTGGGGGTGGGGGGACGAGAGTCTTGCTGGACAGCAGCTCTGGCACCATATGCCCCTTTCTGGGAGCACTGCCAGAGATGGGCAGCACAGGCACCCTCCCTCAGAAAGAGCACAGGCCAACCAGCCATGGGAAGCCCTGGTGAGCCCTCCAAGAAC
This sequence comes from Pelodiscus sinensis, assembly GCF_052426305.1. NCBI lineage: Eukaryota > Metazoa > Chordata > Testudines > Trionychidae > Pelodiscus > Pelodiscus sinensis. The sequence continues at coordinate 935,371 of NC_143083.1, forward strand.
TCCCAGTCCCCCAGCCTGAGCTTCCCACCTCTACCCTGTATCCTGCACCCCTTTGCTCTGAGCCCCCCAAACCTCCCAGCCCCCTGCCCTGATGCGTGCATCCTTTATCCCCTACCCTCAGTACCTGCCATACCCAATGCCCTGCCCTATACAATCATTTAAATCAGTGTGTACATTTTCCTTTTAATTTCCAAAAAACCCCAAACCAAACATTATTACAGTTAAGGATCCAAGCAACAACAGGTACATCTGCTAGTTCAGATATAATATAAATGGACAAAAGGGAAAATATTGTAATTGCCCTTATTTTAAATACTTACTGATAATAAAACTGGAAATTCAAACCCATTTCTAAAGTCTTTTTCTGTAGCACACTAGAATCTAAGCAGAGACAGAAGTGCTTTCAGAATTCTAAACCTCTGACATGCAACAAGTGTGAACTCCAGCTGGTTTTGGGAGACTGAATCACTCATTTAACAAGCCCCTAAGGAATGGGAGGGTAGGAGGCAAGCTGCTTGGCAGGGGATTTTTCAAGTGTTAAGTAATCATATGTTACAAAATTTTATATCTAGGGACTAAGAGATGCCAGCAGTGAGATGAAAGTAGAATTTATTAATCTTAAAAAAGTTAAGCATCATTATCACAGAATTCTGCTTCCCCTTCAGATGAGTTCATGGAGCATGTCAATCTAAAGGAAAATACAGAGCAGCTGAAGAAATTCAGTGACAGCAGAGGCAAATGAATGAAGTGTAAATCCTTTTTGATGAGGGGTTGCATTTAGTCAATTATCCAATGAACACTGAGGTAAAGCAGAGTCTCGGGGAATAAGGGTGTTCTAGAGAGCACTGGACCACTCCCCCGCCCCATCTACAACCCCGACACAACTGGTACCTTGAAAGGGCCTGCTGCTCACTTTCCTGTGGAATACATCCATCCAGATCATTTTCATCCAGATGGAACCAGAGGTCCCTGAAAGATGTGCTCCATTCTCTCCCTTCTGCCCTGAAGGGAGGATCCTGCCTTCTCCCCAACACAGCAGGGTGGGTTTCTATCCTCAAGTAAGCAGGTGTTTACAGAGGTCATGCACTGTCTATGCAGTTCAGTGGCACAGAATCTGACCCTACACTACAGATTTTGAACCTTAAAAGGTCATGCATTAACTAACATCTTAACAGTCCCTGATCCTTCAAATACTTTTAATGGGGGATCACCAAACACTCAGCAGTACAGCATTAGCAGGGTTCTAGCCAGTCAATATTATTTTTACTCTCTGCTATATGAGACAGCCTGTCACAAGCTGGAAAGTTATTGTCCTTTTTGCCAATTGTGTCCTTTTCAATTTGGCAAACGCTGCATTTTTAACTCTGTTTTAAAATAGTGACTGACTTACCACATACTCCCTGAGGAGTCCCTCTCGCCAAAAGCACTGTATGAACCATCTTGTCTCTTGTAGGTCAACTGGCGTTGGTAACCTGGAAATCATAAAAGAACTGTGGGAGTCGCAACTTCGTATGAGAAAAACAAGCGTTTAAACTGAATGAAGACTCAAGATCATCCAACACCAGCACAGCGGGATTCTGTTGCCAAAGAACATCGCTTGTTTTGTGGTGTATGCTAGAGCCAACTCTGAGTGTGTGAGAGAGAGATCTTAAATAAATCTCACTACAGGCTAGTATTTATAATTTCCATATATCTCCTGAAGACAAGTGATCAAAATGTAAGTTCTCCTTCACCTCGGTGATGGAGCACATGGCGTCGTGCATGGAGCGGGCCACCAGCTACCTCGCCTAGCTTTCCCTCCTACCCGCCCCAGGGGCTGCTGGGGCCCCAGAACATGGGGTAATGGGACCTCTTGGGCAGCCAAAGCCTCCTGACCACCTGGAGGCAGGTGCCACTCCCAGCCCCTCCCTGAGAGCTAGTCCCCTCCCATTCCAGGTTCTTTACCCGGTTCCTCCCCGTTCTATGTCCCCGCAATAAATAGTCCTGGTTTTGCAACAAACATGTCTTTATTATTTGCTTTGCAGGGGAGAGGGGAAGATTGAGAAGGGAGGGCAGGGGAAGGACGGGGTGAGGGAGGAAAGGCACACAGAGGAAATGTAGATACCCCTTGCGGAGAGGCACAGGGGAGAATCTCACAACTGGCCTTGCACAAAACCTTCCTTCAAGGCCTCTCTGATGAGCCCAGCCCCTTGATGTGCTCTCTGAATGGCACTGGTGTCTGGCTGCTCATATTCCCTGGCCAGATTTTCAGCCTCTGTCCCCCACCCTAGCAGAAAAGTCTTCCTCTTGCTTTCACAAGGTTGTGGAGCACACAGCAGGCGGCCACCACGAAAGGGATGTTGTGCTCACTGAGGTCCAGGCAAATGAGGGGACTCCTGAACCTCCCCTTTAAATGACTAAATGCACATTCAATAACCACATGGCACATCCTCAGCATGACTTTGTTGGGCTCTTTGCTGGGGTCCAGGCTGCCTGTGTAGGGCTTCATATGAACCAGGGCAGCAAGGGGGAGCTGCACCGCCCAGGATGACAAAAAGTGTGTTCACCTCTCCAACTCTGATGGTGTGGTCATGGAATAAAGTGCTGGTGTGCATCTTTTGGAACAGGCAGGAGTTCTGGAAGATGCAGGCATTGTGCACCGTTCCCGACCAGCCAACGTTGATGGTGGTGAAGTGTCCCTTGTGATCCATGAGTTCCTGCAGAAGCATGGAGAAGTACCCCTTTTGAAGTCTGAGACACGAGGTCAGGGGCTAGGATGAGGATGTGAGTGCTGTCTATGGCCCTCCTGTAGCTGGGGAAACCCATGGCAGCAAATGCATCCATGATGCTGTCCACATTCCCCAGAATGACGACCCTCCCTCCATAGAAGCACCTGGTAGATGGCCTTCACTACTTGTATGAGCATGGCTCCATGTTGTGCTGTGAATTTCCCCATGTTGAACTGATTCCTGATTGAGCGGTAGCTGTCTGGTGTGGCGAGCTTCCATAGGGCAATGGCCATGCACTTCTGCATGGAGATGGCCGGTCACATGCAGGTGTCTTGTCACCTGAGGGCAGGAGGCGAGTCATTTGCAGAGCTCAAGAAAGGTAGCCTTCCTCATGTGGAAGCTCTGCAGCCACTGCTGGTCATCCCATACCTGCAGGATGATGCAGTCCCACCAGTCTGAGTTTGTCTCCTGCTGCCAGAAGCAGCATTCTGCAGTATCCAGGGGATTGAGGGCCATGCATAGCAGCAGGAGCACTGGGACCTGAGTGAGCAGAGTCTGCGGTCCATGCTGGGGTTCATCCTGCAAGTCCTGCTCCTCGTCCTGCTGGAGCAACATGTGGGCAGTCTGTAAGTACTGTGCCTTGAGGAGCAGCACAAGGCCAATGGCAGTAGCTCTAGCTCCACGCTGTGAGTGCTGTGGCATCTGCAAAGGCAACCTAGAGCACGTGCCCATTGCATCCCTTTTGTGTCCCTCAAGGTGGGAGGCAGTGGAGGAGTTGCTTGTGAGACGTGGCCATCAAGAGGAGCCTCTGAAAGCAGGCATTGCAGCTTGCCTGACCAAGCAGCCACAGGAAGTATCCACCCTCCAGGTATCCTCCCCAGAGTGCTTCCGAGGGTTCTGAGTCTGGGGAAGGCTCCAATCAATGTGGATGTGCTATTTTACAATAATTCTAACTAGGGCTATCAAGCGATTAAAACATTTAATTGTGATTAATTGCGTGCGGTGTTTCAATGGGGCAGCGCTGCATGGAGCCTGGGATCAGCTAGAGTCCCCAGCTGACCCCGGGCTCCATGCAGCACTGTTCCTTTGAAGTGCCACCCTGGCGCCTCAAAGGGGCAGCACATTAGGAGCCTGGGATCAGCTATGAGGTGGCTGCTCCTTTGAAATGCACAGAAGTGGCGTTTCAAAGGGGCAGTGGAACCCGGGGTCAGCTAGGGACTCCCCAGCTGATCTTGGGCTCCATGTTGTGCTGCCCCTTTGAAATGCCGCAGCAGCACTTCAAAGGGGCAGTGAAGCATTAATATCCACGATTAACACGTTAAAAATGTAATACATGAATCCTGGACTGCATTAATCACAGGCGTTAATGCATGTCAATTGACAGCCCTAATTCTAACTCATTTTGATGCTTCCCCGTGGTGGGGACCCACTATTTCGATTTTGTTAAATCAGGAGTTAAGTCGATTTTAGTAATTTCAAAATAATTTCCTAGTGTAGACATGCTCTTATTGAGTGCTACACCTATCCAAGAACTGATTAAGATGCAGAGTTCCTGGAATAGTTAATTTTAAAGAACAGTTCCTGTACCTTGGCCACTAAAAATATTTAATTTAGGATATTACTCCATGAAGGTGCAACGCTGAAAAAAATTCTCTGTGCTTAAGCGAACAACTCACAGCCACTCTTCTCCTACTGTACAGGAAGTATGCTAATTCTCTGGTTAACATCCCACCAGGGCTGCGTCTATACTACAGGCCTCTTCTGCAAGTGGAAATGAAAATGGAGTGCTCATTTGCATATGTTGTACTCTCATTTGCATCTCCTCTTCGGATCCCTTTTGTGCAAGAGGCGTTTGCGCAAAAAAGAGCTGTGTAGATGGCGCCTTTTGCACAAAACCCCTTTTTGCACAAGAGCCGTTCTGCCTCAGAAATAAGGTAGGGCTCCTCATTTTGGGAGCCCTCCCAAACAGGGGGCTCCTCCAATGGTGCAGTAGCTAAGGTACCTGCCTGCAGAGCCAGAGGTCATGAGGGTTCAAGTCCTGCACATCCTAGGATGCAGGGGGACAGCCAGCACACACAGACTGTCCCCATGGGAGAAGGGACACCCTGAAGGTAAGGTGGTGGGGTGCATTCTGCTAGGGGATAGGGCAGTAGTCTCAGGAGGGAGGTGGGTTCAAGGCAGGACAGCCAAATAATGAGGAAGAATGGCTCTTGCACAAAAGGGGGTTGTTGCACAAAAAGGAGCCATCTACACGGCTCTTTTTTGCACAAAAACAATCCAAAGAAGGAAATGCAAATGCAGGCACAACATATGCAAATGAGCACTCCATTTGCATTTTCTCTTGAGGAAGAGGCTTGTAGTATAGACACAGCCTAAGAGATAGATCTCTCTGTCCTAGCTGGTGGTGAGCAGATATCTAAGGGATGTGGCACTAAGTCCTTCTTAATGACTTGATCCCACAGGAAGTAAGGGGGTTTTCTCAATATTTCCCATTTGTTGCACAATGAAGTTGGCAGAGATTAAGCTGCCTTTCTCTTCTCCTTGCCCAGTTTGAAGCTCTTTGCATGTATATATACAGTAACTCCTTGCTCAACTTTGTAGTTATGTTCCAGAAAAATGCTACTTTAAGCAAAATGATGTTAAACAAATCCAATTTCCCCATAAGAATTAATGGAAATATAGGGAGGGTTAGGTTCCAGGAAATTTTCTTCAGCAGACAAGACAATGAATACATACACACGGTATAAGATTTAAACAATTTTCAACAGTTTAATACTGTGCACAGCAATGATGATAGTGAAGCGTGGCTGAGGTGGTGGAGTCAGAGGGTAGAATATTTCCCAGGGAATGTCTTGCTACTAAATGATTAACTAGCATTTGACTGAGCCCTCAAGGCTTAGCACCTTGTTAATGTAGCCTCACACTCAGCAAGGCAGCATGTCTTGGCAGGAGGGAGGAAGAACAATAGATCTGCTTTGCGGAGATGGGGTATGCAGTGGGGGGCTCAATCAGGGAGGAAAGGGGCCATTTTGACATCAGCACCTCTCTCCCCCCCTTCTCCCCACCCGTCACAGCAAGTAGGGGCTTCTGGGAGCAGCTCCGAGGCAGAGGGCAAGGAGCAAACAGCGAGGAGAGAGAAAGGGGGCAGGTGCCCTGGGGCCCGGCAATTCAAAGGGGTCTGGGGCTCCTGGCTGCCACTCTACAGTAGAGAGGCCCTTTACATTGCTGCTGGAGTGCCACAAGGTGCAGTCCAGGCAGTGCTAAGGGCGGGGAGAAGGGGCACTGCTCTCTGGGCTGCACTGAGGGCTGCCTCAGGGTCAGCATGATGCGCTTTGGATGGCTCTCAGGGCTGGCTGCCGCCGTCCCTGTCCCTTCTCCCCGAGGCCTCGCCCTTTCTCAGGCTTTGTCTAGACAGCAGAGTTATAGCAGAACAAGATACGCGAAGTGCGGTTCACATTTCGTGTATCTTTTTCCGCTTTTTTTTTCCAGAAGAGGCTTTTCCGAAATTTGGCCTGTCTACATGGGCCAAATATCGGAACCCCCCCTCTTTTGGAACATCCCTTATTCCTCATACAATGAGAAATACTGGAATGCTGAAAGAACGCATCCCCTTTTTGAGAAACTGTTCCAAAAAAGCAGACAGGTTGCTTGGCCGTGGCATAGCCAGAGTACAGAGCTGTTCCCCCCCATTACACACACTTTGCCCAGGGTCCCACAGAGACTGTCAGTGGCTCTAGGAGAAGGGCAGCAGAACTGCTGCGGGTTGCTACTCAGCCACATATAGTATTTTACAGGAAACTTAAGGAAGCTCCCAGCCCAACCTGGTTCCAAGCCCCCAGGAGGGCAGGCTGTTTTTCCAGGAAATCCTGCAAGTCGTGCACGATGCAGGAGGCCAAATGACACAAGGGAATGTTGCACAGCTTTCAATGAACATGTTCTCTAATAGACAAGTAACATAACATGGAAACAATGTTAATCAGGATAACATTAAATGAAAAGTTTCTGTGTGGGGTGGCACTTGCCAGTACGTTTCATTAGGACTTTCTTTCTCTTCCTTTTAGCTGAGAAGAATTCCTTGGCCATAAAGCTAGCTTGGGGAACACTAAGATTGACCACCTTGGCAAGCAGTTTCCTGAGGCATGAAATAGCCAAGTCCTTGGAGTCTTAATTTATTTGAACTCTTCTTAGCTGAAGGCACATTTTATAGAAGGCACATTTTAACCCAACAGTAACTGTGCAGTTAAATACTCAAGGTCAAGAGAAAAAAATCAGGGTCCCATTTTAGGACACATCCATTTAGAGTGGTCACCTTAATGTACAAGTACCCCCATGTGAATGTCCTTCAAACATCACATACACAGATCTAGTGGATGGAATTCACCTTTTACCAAATCTACTTTTTTTGTAATGATGAACTGTCAGTGCTAATAAAACTGGACCAAGTTTCTATAATGTGGAAACAGCTATCCACAGTAATTTTGGCAATGATTTTAAATGTCCACTGGATCTAAATCTTTCAGAATGACGATTTTTTTATATGGAGATGTGTCAAACATATGCAAGTGATTGCATGACAGAGAGACATTTGGAGCCTGGCTAATCTGGTGACCTGTAAATAGACTTTATTCCATGCTGCATGACATTTTTATGAGAAAGGATTACATTTTCATTTCTAGGGACTGAGTAACTTTGCTGACCTCTGTAGATACAGGAGGCAGTGAAATTTCTTATCAGGGGCTGTCCATCTTCCCCTGTTTCTCCACAGCCTTCAAAAGTTTCCCTTTTAGAGAGAGCAGATCAGGGTGAGCTTGCAAAATGGAAAAGAAGTTACTCACCGTGTGCAGTAACAATGGTTCTTCGAGATGTTTGTCTCTGCGGGTGCTCCACTCCAGTGTCAGTGCGTCCTCATGCTGGTGATTGGAGATTTTTAGCCTAGCCGTGCCTTCCCAAGCTGCGCATGCATGATAGCTGTTTCATGCTGTTTTCGTCCATTAGCTGCATGTCACAGGCCCCCTTTGTTCATTTTCTACTGAAAATCCTATAATGGTCTCTAGATTAGAGGGGAAGAAGGTAGGAAGTGGAGCTGTCACAGGGACACACATCTCTAAGAACCATCATTACTGCACAACATGAGTAACTTCTTCTCCTTCGGTGGTGTCCCCGTGGGTGCTCCACTCAGGTGACTAAAAAGCAGTACCACAGTTGAAGAGGTGGGTCTTTGGAGTCATCTACTGGAAGAGGCAAAGATGGCATCTCCCACGAAGGTGGTAGGTAATGGTCCTTGCTGTAATGCACAATGTTGTGTGAAAGCATGTGAGGAAGACCACGTAGCCACCCTGCAGATGTCAATCATTGGGATGTTGTGTAGAGAGGCAGTTGATGCAGCTAATGCTCAGGTGGAATATTCAGTGACAGTGTGTGGTGGGTTTTTATTTTGGAACCTATAGCAGGTATTTATGCAATTTGATGCTCACTTGGATATGCGTTGTGTGGAGATGGTTGTTCCCTTGCCAGGACGGGATGTAGATATAAAAAGTGTATTCGATTTCCTAAAAGGCTTAGTCCTATCTATGCAAAAAGCGAGCTCCTTTCTCATATCAAAGGTATGTAATATCGCTTCCCTTGGAAATTATGTGGTTTAGGTTAGTAATTGGGTAAGTAAATGGGTTCATTAACATGGAAGTCAGAGATGACCTTTGGTAAAAATTTAGGATGGGGTCTGAGAATGATCTTATCCTTAGTGAAGTGTGTACAAAGTGGATCTGCCATGAGGGCTGTGATTTCACCTACGCATCGTGTGGATACCTTCATAGTCACGTGTTGTAGTTAGGCCATTGCAAATGGTTCAAAGGGCGGCCTTGTCAATGAATACAACACGAGGTTGAGATCCCATGATGGATCAATTGGACATATAGATGGACATGCTTTGGATAGACCAACTAGGAACTGTTTGGTAATCAGATGAGGGAACACCGAAATGTCATTTACCGGCTCATGAATGGGCTTGGCAATTGACAGATAATGGAGGCAAGGAAACCAATGTTGTCTTGGCCAGTTTGGAGCTATTAGAATAAGTTTCACTTGGTCTGCTTGGATCTTGGGGATTACCCTGGGATCAGGAGTACTGGGGGGAACGTATCTGAGAGAGGACCCGTCCGTGATATGGTGAAAGCGTCTCCTGCTGAGTGCTTGCCCTGGCCTGCTCTCGAACAGAAGCGGTGACATTTGTGGTTGATTGTTGCCACAAAAAGGTCCATGACTGGAAACCCCCACTGTGGGAATATAGGAAGGATGATTTTGAGGCTGAGTTCTCACTTGAGTTCAGAAAAATGTCTGCTCAGTTCATCTCCCAAGGTATTCTGTTGGCCTGGTATGTACATTGCCATCAGTGTGATGTTGTTCTTCACACACCAGTGCCAGAACCAGTGTCAAGCACCCCTCTATCTGTTGATGTAATGCATATATGGAGTGTTGTCCATGAGGACATGAATGGCATGGCCACAGATAATCAATAGGAACAGATCTGATAGGAAGCCTAATCAGAACTAGCTACTCCGTGCCGCATGTAGCCGCGCGGCACGGGGTTCGAACTAGCCGGCATTTAAAAATGGCGCCAGCCGGCTTTATGCAAATGAAGCCCGGGAAATTCAAATCCTGGGCTTCATTTGCAAATGCGGATGACTACATTACCCCCGCTAGTTCGAACTAGCGGGGTAGTGTAGACATACCCTCACTTCTTAGCCCTTTCTCCAGATCATTTATGAATAAGTTGAATAGGATTGGTCCCAGGACTGACCCTTGGGGGACACCACTAGTTACCCCTCTCCATTCTGAAAATTTACCATTTATTCCTACCCTTCATTTCCTGTCTTTTAGCCAGTTCTCAATCCATGAAAGGACCTTCCCTCTTCTCCCATGACAATGAAGACAGGCATTGAAGTGCAGTCTCGTCTCTTGATGCGACCATCTACCCTGTACCATGTGACGTCCGCAATGCGTGCCCCAGCCTAGAAGGGAAGCATCTATAGTAACTACCTGCAAGGGGTCTGGACGGTGGAAGAGCATTCTGGAGAGAAGATTGTATGGACAGGTCCACCACCACAGTGATATCAGCACCAACATCATAGGAATAAGCCATTTGGCGAGGCTGTGTCGATTGGGGATGTACACTGATGCTAGCCTGGACTGTAGGCATCTCTTGTAATCTTGCGAGGATTACCACAAAGGTAGTGGCTGCCATGTGCCCTAGGACCTGAAGCATACGTGAACAGTTGTCAGCAGGGCTTGTAGAATATTGTGTATTATATCGTACAGGGTCTGAAAACGGTTCAGAGGGAGAAAGGCCCTGGTAATGGTAGAGTCTAGTAGTGCTCCAGTGAATTCTATATCCAGAGTAGATTTCTGTACACTTATCAGGAGACGTAGTCAGGAAAAAACGTCTCGGGTAATATCTGTCATGACCATTGCGTGTTGTCGAGAAGACACCTTGATTAAGCAGTTGTCTAGGTATGGGGATATGATAGTGCCTTGCTTTCTGAGGAAGGCCATTACTATGGCCAGTATCTTGGAAAACATATGTTGTGCTGTCAATAGCCCGAAGGGGAGGACATGGTATTGGCAATGTTCTTTGCCCATCATAAACAGAAGGAACCTCCTGTGGACAGGGTGTATTATTGTATGAAAATACGGGTTTTGGAGGTTGAGGGATGAGTACCAGTGCCCCTTGCCCAGTGCCAGAATGATGGGTCCCAAGGTCACCATCATGAACTTGTTTCCAATAAATTTGTTGAGTCTCCTGAAATCTTAGCTGGGTCTCCATCCCCCTGTCTTTTTGGAGGAAATAGTTAGAATAGAACCTTCTTCCATGAAACTGGTGGAACTCATTTTATGGCCTCTAGGCTGAGTAGTTTTTGAGCTTCTGCGTGTAGAAGGGGCTCACGAGATGGGTCCCTGAAGAGGGATTCGGAAGGAGGGTGGGTAGGGGAGATAAAAAGGATGGTATATCCAGTTATTATGATCTCAAGGACCCATTAATCCATAGTAATGAGTGCCCATTGGTGGTAGAAGGGTCTCAAATGATGACAGAAAGTGTGGATGGTGTGCACCGGATCAGCAGGGTGGTCGTTCATGCCCTTGACCACACCTTCAAATTTGCTGCTTGGGTGTCACCGACTGTAGTGTGGACGGCTTGATATGTTGCACTCTCCTTCTATTGGGCCATTGTTTTGACCTGTTATCTACCTCTGATGGTGCCTTTGGTACAAGGATTCCCTTCACCTCTGGTATGGACTGTATCTTCTCTTATTGGGTGACATGTACATTCCAAGTGCTCGGAGGGTTGTGCGTGAATCTTTCAGTGAGCAGAGTACTTTGTTGGTCTTGGCTGTGAAAAACTGAGTCCTATCAAAGACTCGATCCTCTACCTTAGTTTGTAGTTCCCTGGGAATACCAGATGACTGCAGCCATGAGGCATAGCACATAACAATTGCCATTGCAGTTGATTGGGCCGCCGTATCTGCTACATCCATAGATAGTTGAAGCTCAGTTCGGGCAATGGATTGGCCGTCTTTCATAATGGATTGTAGCTGTGGCCTCTTTTGTTCAGTCAGATCATTTAGCAATTCCTGCAACCCCTAATATAGTTGGAATAATCATAATTAGCATAGTTAGAGATTCTAAACTGGAGGGTAGCCAAAGAATAGATTTTTCTCCCAAAAGGTCGAGCCTTTTGTGTTTCTTGTCCTGGGACATTAATTTGAATTGTGGTTGTCCAGAGTAGTGATGGATGGAATCTACCACCGCGGAGTTTAGCTGGTGGTGGGAGAAAAGAAAATCCATCCCCTTAGCCGGGACAAAGTACCTTCTATCGGCCCTATGATTAGTTGGTGGAATAGAGGCTGGTGTCTGCCATATGGTTTCAGATGGTTCCATGATAGCACTACCAAGAGATGAAGCTATCTTGGACGATGCGGTGTGCTGTAGAATTTTAAGCAGCTTATGCTGCTTTTCTTGTACCTCTTGTAATATAAATGTCTTGTGACAATTCCTGAAATTGTTTCAGGTCGTCAGTCAGGAGAGAGGAAGAGGAAGGATGTACCTATTTGGGGGACAAGGAGGACTGCTGAAGTGGAGACTGGCTATAGGAGTCAGAGTGCGATAAGTCATCATCTTTCTCTACAGAACCACCATCATGAGAGGACATTAGGGGGAACCAAGACATGCCTGTGCACCAGGTGCTTGGATGGGGAGTAGACTGAGGCAAGCCAGTGTTGGAGGCACCTGAAATGTAAACATGCATGTTGGACTATATACATAGTAGCAGCCATGTGGCCCATGAGCTGGAGGCAGGTGAGTGTAGGGATTGCAAGTTTCAATTTCATAGTTGAAACCAAACTTTTAATTGCTTTGAATCATTGATTTGGCAAATACACACATGCTGTGGTAGAATAGAGAGGTGCTACTTTGATCTTTAAGGATTGGTTCAGGCAGGCGGTAGACTTCTGTTTGTTGATAATGATGCTGAGATTCAAAGAAAGTCTTGGTGAAGAGGATCATCTCTGTTGTCGCCTTCCGAGATGGGCTGTGAATAAGGCAATTGTCTAGGTATGGAAATATCATGATTCCTTTGTGACAAAGATATACTGCTGCTACCGCCAAGGTCTTGGAGAAGACTCCGGGGGGCCAATGAAAGGCAGAACTCTGTACTGGAAGTGTTCTGAAGCCACTGTGAAGGAAAGAAAACGCGTGTGCACCAGGTGAATAGTTATATGAAAGTACGTGTCTTGAAGGTCGAGGGCTGCAAACCAGTCTCCCTCGTCCAGTGCCAAGGATAACTGACCATCTTGAATCGTTGTTTGCGGAGGTATTTGTTTAGATGACAGAGGTCGAGGACAGGTCTCTATCCACCTGTTCTTTTTTGTACGAGAAAGTAATTTGAGTAGAATCCCCTGCTCTGATATTGTTCAGATACCCTCTCTATAGCTCCTATTCATTGGTGGTATAGCCCTTGGTGGACCATGAGAGGGCTCCCTGAAGAGGGATGGGGAGAGTGGGGAAGTTGGTGGAAATGAAAGGAGGGGAATGAAATATCCACGCTTGATCTTTTCTAGGACCCAGAGGTCCATGGTAATTGCTGCCCACTGGTTGTAAAACAGGCGCAGGCAATGATGGAATATGGTGTATTGGAAAGACACTGGCGCAGAGGAGAGGTTGTGCAGGTCCTCAATCCAGGTCTCAAACTAGGGATGTAAAATTTTGATTAATTGGCTAATTGAATAGTCGATTTGCATCAACTATTCGATTAGTCAATAAGGGTACCTCCGCCTTTGAAGTGTAGCAACAATCCCAGGGCTGTTGCTACACTTCAAAGGCAAAAGCGCTGTGGGGAGTGCAGGGCCAGTGGGGGAACGCAAGCAATCCCCTGCTGGCCCCGTGCTCCCCACGGTGTTTCAAAGCAGCAGCACTGCATGGAGACTGGGGTTATCTGGGGATTCAATCTATGGCTGAGTCAGCAACCTATGGCTCACTACGGAGCCAGATATGGCTCTTCTGGAGCCCCAACTCATCTCCCCCTAGTTTACCCCACAGCAGGGAGCCAGCACTCATGCTGCAGCCTTACAGCCCTCCCACAAGACTGCAATGCTAGCGCCAGCATCCTGCAGAGTGGTGGCAGGCGCAGGGGGAGAAAGCCCTGAGGCTCGCCACTGAGTCCAGCATTCAGGGAACAAACAGGCTAAAAATGACATAGGGGAAACCAGAAACCAAATATGGCTCCCTGGGGCTGCTAATTTTTTTGTTCCCCCAACACACTTCCTGCAGGCCTCTCCTGTGAACCCTTCCCAGAGGCTTTCTGCCAGTGAATGGGAGCAGCGGGAGCCATGTTACACAGTACCTGCCACACGGCATGAAAATAATTAAGCACTCCTCATCCCTTAATGCCCAGACTCCCCGCCCCCTCACTCTCTCTAGGCAGACAGCCTGCCCCCAGGTCCCCTGGCCAAAATCCCCCTCTACCCCAGCCCTCTGGCCAAAACCCCCTTGCCCACAGCCCCTGGCCAAAATTCCTCCATCCCCCTGCCCTCTGCCCAGATACCCCCACTCTCTGCCCCCTGGCCAGACACCCCTGCCTGCCCTTTGCCCCCTGGCTAGGCACCCTCTGCCCCCTGGCCGCTGGCCAGGCAGCCAGCCCACTGCTGCCCCAGTGCAGCCTGCTCCCTGGCCAGACCTTGCACCCTCACCCACCCTTACACTCCACCTCCCACCCAGATCCTGCACTCCCATCCCTATCCCATTCACTAGTAGCCCTGTCCTGAACATTTAACGCCTCATTTTTGGCCCCAACCCAGAGCCTGGGGAAAGCCCACAAATTCCACTAACACTGGAACCCCAGAAGAGTAAGTTTGGCCTGAGGCTTTGAACTTTAGTCCTCCCTGCCACTACTCCCCTAATGGGACTGAAGCACCAGGGGAGTGAGGTGTTTCACTGGGGGGAGGGTCACATCAGTGATTTTTTGGAGGGTTTTTTTTTTTTTTGCTTCTTACTTGTGTGGTTCCCAGCTGATTTTTCTTGGGTCAGTGTCCCCTGACCCAAAAAAGATTCCCTACCCCTGCCATAAATAAATACAATGTTGAAACCTTTTGTGTTGGATATTTTACTTTATTTAAAAATGAAGCATGGCCAACAAGACCCCATCTGGCCATAGCATCATAAGACTCCTGCACCCTTCACACCAAACCTGAGCCCATCATACACCTGAACCTCCTGCCCTGAGCCCCTCATACTCCCACATTCCTAGACTCCTGCACTCCGACATCCCCAGTTCCCTGCTATAACAGGCCTGCACCCCCACACACCTCAATCTTGTGCCCTGAGTCAATCATACACCCCAGTCTCCTGCCCTGAGCCCCCATACACTGCAACCCAGATTCCTGCACCCCCCGCATCATCAGCCCCCTGTCATAAGATTGACGGATGACAGCCTGAATGTGCGCATGAAGATGGATTTGACCAGTTATGATGTAAATGTCAAAAAGATATAGCAGCAGAAATCCCATTAAATAAAATCTGTGAGTACGTTTCATTTGTGCTATTATGAATCATGATGTCAATTATCAATAATATTAATATCTTCAGTAATGCAAATGGGCATTCTTATATGGCTCTTTGTTGACCACTTGTTCTGAAATTTTGATGTAGTTAGGTCTACACTAGGTTTTTATTTTGAAATAATCCCCCTAAGGTCAAATTTAGAAGCAGAGCATCCACATTACGAAGTCCGTTATTTCAAAATAACAGGCTGCAGAATTTAAATTCTGTACTCCTGCTTGTCATCAGCAGTAATGCTAATTCCGAACTAGTTATTCTGAAATAATGGCAGCATGGATGTTCTGGTGCCGATATTTCAAAATAATTACTCCCCAGAGTAATTCAAACTAATTACTCCCCAGTGCTGCCTGGGGCTCTTAAGTCCAAAGTAGGACATCCATATTAACGGAGCCTGTCTTGGACAAATTTCAATGCTTCCCTGTAGTGAGGACACTTCAAATTTGTTAAATCAGGAGTTCTTAAGTCGAATTTAGTAATTTCTAAATAGTTTCCTAGTGTAGACATGGCCTAAGGTGCCACAGGACTACTTGTTGTCTTCATCACCAGATTGTATGCATGTTGGAAACAATCACTTCAGGTTCCTTTTGCTGGCAGCCACTGGTAAGTTTCTGTATGTCACTCTTCTTACACTTTACTTAGCTGTTACTCTTAAATATATTTTTCTTTGCTTGCTTTCCTCAACCATTTCACATCTTGAATGCTTGTTCTTAAATTTTCTATGCAGCCTTTTTTACACTCTGGAGAGGTGCAAAAAAGAACGGTTACTTACCTTGTAATGTGATTCTTTGAGATGTGTTACTCATGTCCATTCCAATTAGATGTGTGCACGCATCATCAAAAGTTTTTCCCTCAGCAGTACCCTTAGGGCCAGCGGAGAGCCCCCTGGAGTGGCACCAGAATATCGGCCCATATATACCCCTGCTGGCCCCTTCACCCACTCAGATCCTTCCTACCGGAATATTCCGGAGAAAGGGCAGTGGGCAGGGATTTGGAATGGACATGAGCAACATCTCGAAGAATCACAGTTACGAGGTAAGTAACCATTCTTTCTTCTTCAAGCGATTGCTCATGTTCATTCCAATTAGGTGACTCCAAAGCAGAACCTATGGAGGAGGGCCGGATGTTGAAGCTATAGAGGAGTGGAGGACCGCCCTGCCCAGGGCAGTGTCTTCCTTGGCTTGATGTGTTAGCGCATAGTGATTGGCGAAGGCATGAACAGAGGACCATGTTGCGGCTCTGCAGATGTCCAGGATGGGAACCTATGCCATGAAAGCGATGGAGGCTGCCGCAGCTCATATGGAGTGCGCTCTGATGGGTGGGGTTAGTACCTCCGTTAGGGCATAGCACTCCTTGATACAAGCGATTATCCAGGAGGTTGACCTGCTTGATACAAGCGGTTATCCAGGAGGTTGACAGGTTGACCCCTTGCCCGTTCGGCAATGGCCACAAAGAGTTGCGGTGACTTCCCGAATGGTTTTGTCCTTTCTAAGTAAAAAGCTAACGCCCTGTGTACATCTAAAGTGTGTAAAGCCTGTTCTTTCCCAGACGCATGCAGCTTGGGGTAAAAAAACGGCAGGAAAATGTCCTGGGAGGTGTGAAAGGAAGACACCTCCTTAGGCAGAAAGGCCGGGTGGGGGCGGAGCCTAACTTTGTCTTTAAAAAACACCATGTAGGGGGGATCCGAGGTGAGCGCCCTGAGTTTGGATACCCGCCTGGCGGATGTGAGAGCCACCAGGAGAGACACCTTATATGACAGGTAGGACACATTGCTAACGGATCAATCAGGGGTCCCATAAGTTTGGAAAGGACCAGGTTTAAGTCCCACTGGGGGATGGGCTGGCGGACGTGTGGTTAGAACCTGTCCAATCCTTTCAGAAACCTGTTGACCATTGGGTTAGCAAACAGAGTTTTCCCCCCGTCCCTTGGGTGGAAGGCAGAAATGGCCGCCAAGTGAACCTTGATGGAGGAGGAAGAGAGGTCCTGGAGCCTGAGGCCTAACAGGTAATACAGGATCAAGGAGTTTGCAGTTCGCCTTGGATGTACCCCCTTCTGGGCAGCCCAGATACAGAACCATTTCCACTTAGCCAGGTATATGGTCCTGGTGAAGGGCTTCCTGCTACCCAGCAGAACTTCCTGGATCTGTTCCGAGCATTGAAGTTCCTCGGCCCTTAGCCACGGAGCTTCCACGCTGTCAAATGCTGCGAGTGCAGGTCCAGGTGGTGGAGCCTGCCAGAGTCCTGAGTAATCAGGTCCGGAAGCAGCGGGAGGGTCACGGGACTCTTGCATGACAGGTTGAGGAGGGTTGAGAACCAGCGCTGCCTGGGCCATGCTGGGGCAATTAAAATCAGGGATGCCCTGAACTCCCGCACCCTGAGTAAGACCTTGTGGATTAGCAGGAATAGCGGGACGGCGTATAGTAGGCCCTGTGGCCAGGGGAGAAGGAGAGCATCTCCCAGTGAGCCCTGCCCCTGTCCCATGAGGGACAGGAATCGGTGGCACTTCCTGTTCTGCCCTGTAGCGAAGAGGTCCAGATGGGGAAATCCCCACGCATGGCAGATAGATTGGGCTACATCCCACCTCAAAGACCATTCGTGCCCTGCAAAGGACCTGCTCAGTTTGTCCACCAACACGTTTTGGGAGCCTGAGAGGTACAAGGCCATCGGGTGGATATCCGCCCTGATGCAAAGTTCCCACAGGTGAATCGCCTCCAAGCATAGGCGAGGGGAATGAGCCCCGCCT
This sequence comes from Pelodiscus sinensis, assembly GCF_052426305.1. Classification (NCBI taxonomy): domain Eukaryota; kingdom Metazoa; phylum Chordata; order Testudines; family Trionychidae; genus Pelodiscus; species Pelodiscus sinensis. The sequence continues at coordinate 952,923 of NC_143083.1, forward strand.
TGCTTGTTTATGTACGTCACCTCTGTCGTGTTGTCCAATAGGATGAGGACAGACTTGCCCTGGAGGTGGGGAAGGAAAACTGCACAAGCCAGTCAGACTGCCCGGAGCTCCCTGATGTTGATATGAAGGGAGATCTCGTCCACAGACCACATACCTTGTGTGTGAAGGTCTCCCAAGTGGGCTCCCCAGCCGATGTCCGAGGCTTCTGTGACGAGTCGGGTGGACGGTACCGGTCTGGAAAAAGGTACCCCCACAGAGACTTCTGCCTGGTTGGTCCACCAGTTCAGCACGAGAAGGATGGGAGCGGGGACCATCACCACCTTGTCCCATGAATGGACGACCAGGTTGTGGGCTCATGATAGCCACATCTGTAGCGAGCGCATGCACAGCCTGGCATGTTGCACTACATAAGTACACGTGGCCATGAGACCCAGGAAGCACATGCAAGTCCGGGCGGTGATCACTGGAAAGTTCTGGAGCTCCCTGACTGCTACCTGTACTGCAAGAAACCAAGAGCTGGGTAGGGAGGATCTCACCAAGGTAGAGTCCAGGGTGGCTCCCACGAACTCTATTATCGGAGTGGGCGTTAGGGAAGATTTGTCCAGGTTTAACAAAAGACCTAGATCGTCGAAGACTGCATGCACCACGGTGATGTGCGTTCACACCTGCAACTGCAAGCCTCCCCCCCCCCAGTCGTCTAGATAGGAGAACACCTGGATACCCCTTTTTCTGAGTGCAGTGGCTACCACCACCATGCACTTGGTGAAGACCCGAGGGGCTGTGGAAATACCAAATGGGAGGGCTGTGAATTGGTAGTGGTCCGGGCCCACAGTAAATCTGAGGAATTTGTGGTGGTGGCAGGCAATGGAAATGTGAAAGTAAGCATCTTTTAAGTCGAGGGAGCAGTGTACCAGTCTCCGGGGGCTAGTGAGGGAATTATGGACGCCAATGTTACCATTTTGAACTTTGCTTTGGCAACGAAGGAGTTGAGGGCTCTTAGGTCCAGGATGGGATGCAGGCCCCCTTTGGCTTTTGGGAACAGAAAGTAGTGGGAATAGAAACCCCTCCCTCGAAACTCAGGGGGAACGCATTCTACCGCCCCTATCGTAAGGAGATGTTGGACCTTCTCTTGAAGCAGAGGCTTGTGAATGGGGTCCCTGAAAAGGGATGGGGTAGGAGATTGGGAAGGCGGGGGGGGAGCAGAAAGGGATTACATAACCCCTTTCCACTATCTTGAGCATCCAACAGCCTGAAATGATGACAGCCAGGCTAGGGTAAAATGGGATAAACAGTCCTGGAAGAGAAATGCGGAGACTGGGAGGTTGCCCTCGTAGGCCCTGTCAAAACCCTTGATGGGCACCGGAGGGTTTGTTGGGGGGTCCCTGGTTGTGATCAGAGGTTGGGCGAGGGCGACGCCTGTTGTTCCTGCTGTTACCGCTTCTACTCCTACGTCAGGAGAAATCGGTATGCGGACCCTGGGGAGGTGCTCTAGGAATATTCTTAATAGGGAAGTGGCACATCAGAGTAGCCGGGGTGTGTATGCCCAATGATTTTAGGGTAGCACAAGTGTCTTTCAGGCCATGGAGCCTCTGATCAGTTTGCTCAGAAAAGAGTGAGGGGCCTTTAAAGGGAGGTCTTGTATGGTGTTCTGGAGCTCTAGGGGAACCCCAGAACCCTGTAGCCAGGAACTGCGGCATAAGACCACCCCGGAGGCCATTACTTGGGCAGTAGCGTCCGCCACATCTAGAGCCGCCTGGAGAGCTGCCCTGGAAATCGTTCTCCCCTTCTCGTGGAGAGCTTTGAATTCTGCATGGGACTCTCGGGGAAGTAGGTCCGTGAATTTGTCCATTGTGGCCTAGGTGTTAAACGCATACCGGGACAAGAGGACCTGTTGGTTTGCAATGCGGTACTAGATACCACCGGACGCATAGACCTTCTGGCCTAGCAGGTCAGTTTTCTTAGCCTCCCTGTTCTTAGGGACAATGGTGGGCTGACCTTGTCTCTCTCTCTGATTCATGGCTTGTACCACAAGAGAGCCTGGTGGAGGGTGGGAAAAAAGATGCTCATTACCCTCCTGGGGACAAAGTATCTCCGTTCGGCCTGCTTATCCACAGGGGGGATGGATGTGGGAGTCTGCCACAAGGCTTTGGAGATCTTGGCCACCATTTTGTTAATCGGGAGGGCCACTCTAGAGGGGGCATCCACGTGAAGGATGTCCACCGTGGGATGAGAGTCATCGGACACCCTATCCGTCTGGACTCCCAAACTTTGGGCCAGATGTTGGAGGATGTCCTGGTGAGCCATAGTGTCCATAGAGGCCATGGATGGTCCAGGGTCTCCCAGAGTCTAGTCAGGGGAGGAGGACAATGATCCCTTTCGGACTTCTCCTACAGATACCCCCGAAAGTACTGGATCCTGCTGTGTGCCAGCGGACGAGAGTGGGGGAGCCACTGCACTCCCTGAAGGACCAGGAGACTGCTGGCTGGGAGGCAGTCACTGGCCAGAGGTTGGCGATCTGACCAGAGGGGTCACGGAGGGAGGGGACCGAGGACCCAATTCGACCGAAGCCGACCTGGAAGGAGGATTTCCCTGGGCTTGGTGATATGCCCAAGGAGTCCAAAATGGCCACTGGGCCGGAGGTTGAGGAGGCCATGATTGCTGGAGCACTGGTACTGGGACTGGTTGTGTCCATTCCTGCTAGTATGGACGAGGTGGACTATAGTGCCAGGAGCGGTGCCGCAACTGGGACCGGGAGCCCTGAGAAGACCAGGTGGATTCCTCCTTGGCATCAGAGGTGTACTCTGAGGTGGACCAGGGAGGAACTGAAGCAGACACCTGCGGAGTGGCTACGTGCCTGGCCATTGATTCCGGCTTCCCACGGTGCAGGCAGCAGTGGTGGCATAGTGGTGCGGACATCCAGTTCAAAGACAGGTGCCAGAACGATGTGAGCCGGTGCTGGGGTATGGTACCGCAGTTTATCCGGTGCTGCATCCTGATGGGGCACTGCGGGTAGAGATGTGCCACTGGTTGGTGCCGCGGGAGGTGCTGGTGGAGCCGGAAGGAGCGGGCCGTGGGCCTGGGACTCCAGTGCCGTGGTCTCGGGCTGTTTCGACAGGTGGTGCTGGGACGTCCCGTGTTGCCTGGAAGGCGTTGGAGTAGGGGGCAGCGAAGGGGAAGGGTCCATGAGCACCCTTGCCGCTTCTAAGGCCTCCGGTGTGGAGGGTTCGGGAAAGTCCTCCAAGGGGCTCATCTCCCTACTCTGGGAGGAAGGTCCGTTCAACCTGGAAGGACTTGCCAGTGCCACGTGCCCCACTGCAGGGTGCACGGAGGGCATGTGCCTAGCAGAGGACCATCCCCTGTTAGGCTTCCTCCTCTTCCGCTGTGCTGGAGACTGAGACCAGTGTCGAGGTCTCTGCGGTGACGGTGAGACATGGTGGCGGGGGGAGTCTCACAGTGACGCCGGTGCGCTTTGAGGCCCTGGTGCCGGTACTGGCTGGAGAGCTGCCTCCATAAGGATGATCTTAAGACGTGACTCTCTTGCGTGTTTCGTTTGCGGCTTGAACGCCTTACAGATTTTGCAGGCTTCAGTGAGGTGCGGTTCTCCCAAGCACTTTAAACACGAGAAATGAGGGGCGCCCCCGGGGGACAGGCTTGTGGCACTTTTTGCAGGACCTAAAGCCTGGCGGGCTGGGCATGTCCTGCCACGGGTGCACGGCGCGCTGCGGTGGGGAACAGCAACGAAAACAACAAAAGAGTCTTTAACTTAACTGCAGGTACTTAAGCTAACTGAAGAAACAGAGAACAATATTGAAGACAACTATCGCTAGACGAGCTGAGGGTTGTTCCAATGACCGTCACAGCGATAAGAAGGAACTGAGTGGGTGAGGGGGCCAGCAGAGGTATACATGTGCCGATACACTGGCGCTACTCCAGGGGGTCCCCCCACTGGCCATAAGGATACTGTTGAGGGGAAAACTTCCAACGACGCGTGCAAGCTGTGCGCACACACCTAATTGGAATGCACATGAGCAATCACTTGAAGAAGGAGAGATTTCACCTTTCTAGAGATCATCTATTTTTTGAAGAATTGATATGTGGCAAGGTAGAATGTTACCAAGGAGCTCAGCCTAGCACTGAGGATTAAGGAGTGGAGAGGGGAAGTGCAGGTGATAACGGTTTCTATGATTTTGCTCTTGGATGGATTTCAGTGGCAAAGGCCCTCTTAAAGCAGGATAAGGGTCCTGGAGAACACAGGAAGGTTTAGAGCTTTGTGGGATTTCCTCTGTGGAGGTAAATTAACATGCCGAGTTTGTAGCACAAACACTTGAAAGGTTGTACGTTAAAAGTGTATATTATTAAAAATGAGAAATTGCACTCAGCGATTAGAAAATGCTCTAACTCTGAGGGCAAGCAGAGAGCACAGCAAACTACAAGTGACATAATTCTGGTCCAGTCCCTAAACGTAGGGCTCTTGCTGATGGGTACAGGGAAACTACCCTGCCAATATAAATGTCAAGAGAGAACACTTCAAAAAGCAAATTGTTTTAGGTTACAGACAGAGAAATGACATGACATTGAAAAGGCTGGGGACAGACCCTCTCCATATGGCTCTGGGATGACTGCTCCTGGGATACTAATTTTGTTCTGGGCAAATTGTTACTAAGAAGATATTGACAAACTGGAGGGAGTTCAGAGAACAGAAGAAATGGTTGGTGGGATTGATTTAGAAAAAAAGATTAAAAAACTAAATACATGCAGGTTGGCTAAGCCATGACTGATAGAAACACAATAACCTCCCACAAGTATCTGAAGTCTGTAAACGACTAAGAAAGAAAGACAATATTTAGCAGCATAAAAGAATGTATAACTAGGAGCAATTAAGAAGGGAAAATATAGGTTGTGTACCAAGGAAAACTTCCTGACAGACACCAATATCTAAGGGGCTATATGATAATCTCCACAGAAAAATGGTGTGAGCCCCATCACTTAGGATATTTCAGGCTGGACAGGACAATGCTAAACTAATAATATGCTCTGTTAGCCTAGACTACTGCTAGGTTGTTTCTGTCTTTACAGTCTACGGGTACGTCTAAACTACATGGCTCCGTCGACGGAGCCATGTAGATTTGTTTGCTCGGCAAAGGAAAATGAAGCCGCGATTTAAATAATCGCGGCTTCATTTAAATTTAAATGTCTGCCGCGCTGAGCAGACAAAGAGCTGATCAGCTGTTTGTCAGCTCAGCACGCTAGTCTGGACGCTCCCATGCCGACATGAAAGCCCTTTATCGACTTCCCCGGTAAACCTCATCCTACCAGGCATAACGGGGAGGTCGATAAAGGGCTTTCAGGTCGGCGCGTGAGTGTCCAGACTAGCGCGCTGAGCCGACAAACAGCTGATCAGCTGTTTGTCGGCTCAGCGCGGCAGCCATTTAAATTTAAATGAAGCCGTGATTATTTAAATCGCGGCTTCATTTCCCTTTGTCGATCAGCCTAATCTACATGGCTCCATTGATGGAGCCATGTAGTTTAGACACACCCTATGAGTCTGAGGAAGTACCTTGCACCAGGAAATCTGTGGCTTCTCTCTCCAGCTCAGGGCTGAGTTGTTTGGTTTTTTGCAGGTATTTTAGGACAAAAACATTGGGAGCAAAATGGATCATGTTCTGCTCTCCACATCCAAATGGTAATCGTAGAAGATTGTCCAAGTTGTTCAGCGTAGGGCCCATTACATCTCCTGATTAAAACAATGAGACATGCATTCAGTACTGTTACATTATATTTAATTCTTCTATTTCTGTTGTGTCATTGTTTAATTTTATTTTCTAAATGTACAAGACTGAGGAAGGAGGAACCTGAATGACCAATTAAGGTTTACTCACAACTGTAACAGCACAAACCCAATAAGCCATACTGATTTCCATCAGATTAACACTTGCAGGAACATCAAACCTTGATATAAACTCAGAACCCCCTAAAATCAGTTTTAGCCATGTAGGGTTTCCCTTGGAGTAAAGGAAATTTCAGTCTCCAGGGCTCAATAATTCCTTGGCTAACCAGCTAAAACAACCAACAAGACAGCTAGTTACTGCAGTTTCTGATTGTGATGATTTTGTGTATACATTTCCACCGAGTACTATCCTCTCTTGTCATAGAGGCTACTGAAGAACCACCAGATGGTAACAACTTTACATCACTGTCAACTCGGACTGGGTACAAATCACCAACTGAAATGCAAACCATTCCAAGTTCCAGAAAGTAATATTATTTGCATTATAACTAGTAATGACTATCCTACCTGGTCCATGTTACTTTTAAATATTAGTCTGCATCATTTATCTCTATGAACCCCCAAGCCCCTTTAGTTGGTACCTATTATTGAGGCAGTAGCTCTTTCTGATCCTGGGATTACGTTGTGGGGAACTCCAAGGGTAAATGCTTCATTGTGATTTTCATCAGTCTCTTCTTTTCTCCAGATTTTAAACTCTCCCATTGAGCCCCAGCCTGTGGAGAAGCCAATGTACTTCACCTCAGGCTGTCTGGAAATGGCCCACTCCACAATGATGGATTCATTTAGCATCTGAGTACCATGGCCAACCTGAAAGGAACAAACAAACCATCCAATTCCAGGACGAATATGCAAGTTAAACCTGCCTCTCCTGTTACATTTGGAAATCTATGGTGTGTGTCTTGGACTCAGTGACTCAAACCTGTAATTGCATCATGAGAACATTACATGAAACAGCCAACCTTCCCTCGATTTAAATGGCAGTTAAAGAGTTACCACGTGTATCGATCAGCTGGACATGTGTTCCCCAATCCAGATCACAACCAGGAGCAATTACGATAAATACACTTAATAATAATTTTTAAAGCTGAAGTGCCAAGGTCATGACATGACACTACATGACAAAGAAAATCATTTTGAAATATAATCTAGTGCTCTAATAAAAACAGCCCAATAAAAAGGTAATATAGAAAAGGAACAGAAATTAGGCTCTTTCTTTCTAAAACATGGCTAATGGAAACGTGCCACAATACTTTTGCTGTTAAGGAAGAAAGAGACCATAAGCCTGTTGTTCCACAGCCAAATTCACTACCTGAATAATTCCATTTTTCCAGCTGATCCAGAAGCTCCGGAATTCATCCCAAGAGAGGATGCCAACTGTGTCTGTGCTGATAACTGGCTCACCCATTTTACTTGTAGAAATCCATGTTTTAGCATTTTGATGCCCACCAATTACAATTTCAGTCATCTCTGCCATGTCATGTGGCCCAGAGGACAAAGCAAAATGGGCATCATTGTGTGCTTTCACTGCAATATCGAAATGAGTCATCTGGGCAGGTTTCTGTATATACTGGTACTCGTATTTGTTAGGCGTAGAAATGTGAATTTTCTCTAGTAAAAAAAGGAATATTATCAGAATTAGATCTTGATGTTAACTTAGGAGGTCATAAAATTGTTAATAAAAACCAGTATAACCCAAGATTGAACTTGAAACCCATGGGCCTTTGTGCTGCATAATCCATGAGTACCCATTTGTCACTCCAGTGCCTCTCAAATCAAACTAACAGAGTGGATAGAGGGGTGCCTTACTAGCTCCCCCTTTCTTGCATTCCTTACAATACAGAATCAGGACTTTTTAGTTCAAAGCACCCACATATACTTCTTGTGAAATCTACACATGATTTCTCAACTCCCAATTTAAGTGGTCAGGAAGACTCTTTGTTTAGTATCATCATTAGCTACTGTAGCCAAATCCAATTGATCTGCATCAGGCAGAAAGGATACATGGACTTTGAATCTGAATTTTAAAATCAACTTTCAAATATACTCCAGCCTAACTTAGCCACAGATGTGGTCCACTATACAAAAACACTTAGTTTTATAAAGAAAGCGTGGTTCACTTTTTATTTGCAGATGCATTTGGCTAATTAATATTGTCCATAGTTAGCCAGTCAGGTATGAAATCAATAGCTTAATGTACATGGTGTAAGCCATTTTTTCCTCTAAGGTGCACGCCCAAGAATTTGAGGCCCACTCACCTCCTCACCAGAGCCGCACAGTGGATGATCAGCTGTTTCGGGACAGGGCCACATGGAGAGCGGCTGCCCGACCCAGGAGCAGCAGGGCATCCACCATGAGGCCCTGACCCTAGTTTCAGCCCTTCCCCAGGCTGGAGATGTGGGCTGCGTGTAGGTGGTGGCTTCTCCAGCAGCCCCATTGGGGCCAGACCTGGAGCTGTGTCTGTGGGCTGGGGGGGCCACATGGTGGGAGCAATGGGGATACTCTGACAGCTTCAAGGTGCGGGGGAAAGGGAGACTCCTCTGGTGGCTGGGGCCAGCTGCAACCATATGGCAGCGCTACCTGGGCGAGTCTCTTGGGGAGGCGCGCCACTGGTGGGTGCCACAGTGGCACACATCCGAACAAGCGTACATGACCTCATTGTTGGCACACAAGACAAAACTCACTCCGCTTATGGATGGAAAATCATAGGGGGAACACTGGTGTAAGCCCCCATCAGTCATAGATGGGATAGAAATGTTACTGATTTTCCTACATAAAAGATGGAAACAAATGAAGTTTTTCCAAGAGTAAAACAACATGTTTCTATTCGTAACTTAAATTGGGGAGGGGAGTGATGGAGTGTACCAACCCCACACTGAGGCTGCAAGGGTTAAACCTGGTTACCTGTGTGAGAAGGCCCTGCCCTCACACCCTTGTTGGGCATGCTTTAGCTGGCAGCCAAATATAAACGCCTGTGGTGTAGCTCAGTCTAGTCTGACTACTGCCAAGGAAGGAGGTGCTGTCATGGCTCCTGAGGAGGAGCCACAGACAGACCAAGATGAGGAAACCACTCAGGGTCTGTCTACACTACCAGCCTAGTTCGAACTAGGGTGGTAATGTAGGCAACCAGAGTTGCAAATGAAGCCCGGGATTTGAATTTCCCGGGCTTCATTTGCATAAAGCCGGGCGCCTCCATTGTTAAATGTCAGCTAGGTTGGACTCCGTGCCGCGTGGCTACACACGGCACAAACTAGGTAGTTCGGACTAGGCTTCCTATTCCGAACTACCGTTACTCCTCGTGGAATGAGGTGTACCGGTAGTTCGGAATAGGAAGCCTCGTCCGAACTACCTACTCCGTGCCGCGTGTAGCCGCGGGCACGGAGTCCGAACTAGCGGACATTTAAAAATGGCGGCGCCCGGCAATATGCAAATGAAGGCCGGGAAATTCAAATCCCGGGCTTCATTTGCAACTCCGGTTGCCTACATTAGCACCCTAGTTCGAACTAGGCTGGTAGTGTAGACATACCCTCAGTGGGGAATGGCAGCAGAAGCCCGCAGTCCAGAGGGAATAGCTGAGGAGCAGCTGCACCAGAGAGACTGGTAGGAAGTAGCCTAGAGCAGGGAGTTGTACCCCAGGAACTTGGCATGTGTCAGTGGGATTTCCTGCTGAGTGGTGGGCCACTCCACCGCTGACAGGGCCTTGGGACTCCACTGCCCTTTAGGAAAAGGGCATTACTAGTGACACTGACTGATAGTCCACACCACCCTGCAGGAAGGGAGTGTTGCTATTGAACCTAGCTATTAGGCCATGCTGCCCCGAGAGACAGGGGTGTGATTACAGACTCTGACTTTTAGGCCACACTGCCGAGAAAGAGGGGTATCATTATGGACACTGGCTGCTAGGCAAAACTACCCTTCAAAAAGGTGTTAATGGTTGCTAGGCCATGCTGCCCTCTGGGAAGTGAGCTTTGCTATTGACTCTGGCCACTAGGCAACATTGCCCTGCGGGAAGAGACCTTTGCTATTGATTCAGGCTGCTTGGCCACATTGGCCTGTGTGAAAAAGGCAGGGTTATTAATTCTGGCCATTGGGCTGCACTGCCCTATGGAAGGAGGGCTTTGTTAATGATTGAAGTCACAGGACTTACAGCCTGGGATAAGGCATGTGTACAGTCAGAAGGGGAGGCACAGAACCCCCTTTACCCAAACTGGTACACATGTGGGTTTGAGCACCCCCGAGGGGCCTCAGAGACCCGGCACTCACCCCCCAAAGGGGATGGGGTGTGATTGCCCCACGACATGGGGGGGGGGCAAAACTTTGTCATATTCTACTCAATCCACAAACTTACCATTAGGGCAGAAGAACACACTGTAGGTATATTCTCTGGATAATCCCTCTGGCTACACAAAGGCAGAAATCCATTAGGAAAATAAGCATTTGGATTCACAATGACCACCATTTATTTTTTGTTATAAATGCCCTACAGCATTGAAGACCCATTATAAAACATGACATTTTGTTGGCCCTGTTATCAGGCAGATATATTATGGATAGTCATTGCCTTCAAATGTACCTAAATATGGATTTAGGCACTTCAAGCATTCAAGCTTCAGAGTTTTATACTTAGTGACTGAGCTGCAAACAAAAAGTAAATTTCAATCACTGAATTATCTGTCTTATGGAAGGATAGTAAGTATTTATATATTGTTAAAAAGGTGCTATGGATGACCCTGCAAAACTCAGTTCACTGTGCTTGACTTCAGGGCCTTGTGATTAATGCAGTGGATTGGAATACAGGGGGCCTGGGCTCAAGTCCTAATTCCACCATAGATTCCCCAAGTGATATTGAATAAGTCACTTAATCTCTTCTAAAAAATATTGATAATAATCATAGAACTGGAAAAGACCTTTAGAGGTCATTGAGTCCAGTCCCCTGCCCTCACAGCAAGACCAAGCAAGCACTGTCTAGATCAGTGTTTCTCAATCTTTTTAAAAAATAAAATACCCCTTTTTATATATATATATATATATATATATAAGTACCCCCAGTACCTATAGTTTTCAGACACACACATTTGTTTAAACAACTTAATCTTAGCCAGGCAGGTGATTAAATTTTGGGGTGTAAAAAGTACAAAAATAATAAAGCGCTGTAAAACTTAAAACAAAAGTTTTCTCCAAATTTCAGTTGTGTTAATGTATCCCCCTAGATGTCTCATGAGTACCCCTAAGGGTACTTGTACCACTGGTTGAGAAACACTGGTCTAGATCATCTCTGACAGGTGTCTGTCTAACCTAGCCTTAGATATCTTCAGTGATGGAGATTTCACAACCCCCCTAGGTAATTTATTCCAGTGGGTAAGCACCCTGAAAGGAAGTTTTTCCTAATGTACAACCTAAACCTCTCTTGCTGCAATTCAAGCCCATTGCTTCTTGTCCTATCCTCGGAGGCCAAGGAGAACAATTTTTCTTCCTCCTCCTTGTAACACCCTTTTAGATACTTGAAAACTGCTATCATGTCACCTCTCAGTCTTCTCTTTTACAAACGAAACAAGCCCAATTCTTTCAGTCTTCCCTTGTAGGTCATGTTTTCTAGACCTTTAATCATTTTTGTTGCTCTTCTCTGGACCTTCTCCAATTTCTCCACATCCTTCTTGAAATGAGGTGTCCAGAACTGGACATAATACTCTAATTGGGGCCTAAACAGCACAGATTAGATCAGAAGAGCGACTTCTTGTGTCTTGCTCACATTAAATTGTTAATGCATCCCAGAATCATGTTTGCTTTTTTGCAACAATGTTACACTGTTGACTCATGTTTAGCTTGTGGTCCACTCTGACCCCTAAATCCCTTTCAGCAGTACTCCTTCCTAGACAATCACTTCCCATTCTGTATGGCTATGTCTAAACTACATTCCTCTTTCGAAAGAGGAATGTAAATGAAGCTGATCGAAAATTCAAATTAAGTACAGATTTACAAATCTCGCACCTTCATTTGCATAATCGCGCAAGAGTGCTTTTTCGAAAAAGGGTTTTTTGAAAAAGAAACTGTAGTCTAGACAGGGTTCTTTTGAAAAAGGCTTTCTTTCAAAAAAGGCTTTGCTAGATCACCTTACCTTAAAATTCCTTATGATTCATTTGGTTTTGACTAACTAAAAGTTTCACATCTCATTTTTTCAGGAGTACGGGTTCTTTTGAAAAAGGTTTGGTTTTTTCTCCGAAAGAACCCCATCTAGACTGCAGTTTCTTTTTCGAAAAACACTTTTCCGAAAAGCGCTCTCATGCAATTATGCAAATGAAGTGAAAGATTTGTTAATCTGTGCTTCATTTGAATTTTCAATCGGCTTCATTTACATTCCTTTTTCAATGTAAGTGTGAAACTGATTGTTCCTTCCTAAGTGGAGGACATTGCCTTTGTCCTTATTAAACTTCAACATGTTTACCTCAGACCATTTCTCCAGTTTGTCCAGATCATTTTTAATTTTGACCCTATCCCTGGCAACGTCTCTGAGCTTGGTATAATCTATAAACTTAATAATCGTGTTCTCTATGCCATCATCTAAATCAAAGATGAAGATATTGAACAGAACTGGTCCCAGAGCAGACCCCTGCAGAACCCCACTTGTTCTGCCCCTCCATTAATAACCACTCTTTGAGAACGGTTATCTAGCCAGTTATGCACCCACCTTACAGTAGCCTCCAGCTCGGTTGCAATCCTTTCTTTCACCCATATTCTTTTTGTTGTAAAATGTTTGAGGCAGAGTCTGTATCTTACTCCCAGCACAATGACATCTCAATCTCAGGTCAGGTTTATACTGCTGGTGGAAGGTTGGCTTAAGGTAAATAGTTTCAGCTACAACAATAACATAGCTGGTGTCAATGTACCTTAAGCTGAGTTAGGTGCTGTCTCCACAGCGGGAGATTGACGGGAGAAATGCTCCCATCAATTTCCTTTACTCCTCACAATAGCAAGGAGTACTAGCACTCAGTGTTCAATTTAGTGAGTCTTTACTAGACAAGCTGAATTGAACACCAGAAAATCGACAGCCAGAGCATCGATCCTTCCGTAAGAGGAGGCGTGGCTTCAGTTGTGAAATCTCAGCAGTGCAGTAATGTAATAACAATAGTTGAAAAATGCAAGCTAATCCACATCAGAAGGAACAATTTGATCCAAGTCACAAAAAGGTTTTAAATTAATCTCATCTGTCATCATGTGGCACAGTCCCCTGGTTTTGCCTTATCTTGAAATTCCTTATGATTCATTTAGTTTTGACTAAACTAAAAGTTTCACTGAACTGTTCAGTGACACCAATTTTATTTATGGAGTCATGTCCTCTTACCTCAATAACAACACTACTACGGACATAGTCTATCCCAACTGGGGTTCTTTTGTCCAAGTAAATGTCTTCTGAGTGTTTGCTATTCTTCAGGATTTGCATCCCTTCCTGGCAGCAGTTTGTTCCACCATAAGCAAATGCTTTTGCTAGGTAAAAGAAAGAAGAAAGGAAGAAGAGATTTAAATGTAGTAAGATTGTCAACATCTTAAAAACATTTCTCACTTCAGGATCACTCTAAACTGAGTAGAGATCACATCAAGTATTCTATAACTAAAGTCACTATTACTTGTGTGGTCATTTTATTCTTAGTCCATAACTATTTGGACAACTTCTGGATATTGGGGAAAGTCAATCCTAAACGATTTATGAATTTTCACACCAATGATTATTTGCCTGAATGGATATACAGAATTATGGATTATTCATTAGCTTCCTATTTTCAATTTTCAATCGACCAATCAGTAACAATGCAAAACAACTGGCGAACAGACATTACAAATAAGAAATAATGAAGTCAAAGGGAATAGCCTGAAGTTTGTTCACACAAACTCCTCAGTGAATTCTTTTATAGGATTATGCCCCACACTAGCTCTATTAGGGTTAAAATCCAGTGAGAGGACTGAGATGATGAAACCCACAGCTGAGGACTGTACAATCAATTAGGGCCCAGCTAGAGCTATATAAATAAGGGTTCCTGAAATGGAGGAGAACAGACTTTTGCTCCACCGGAGCAGGAGGGACCTGGCTGCCAGGGAAGTTAGAGGCTTCCTGAGACAGAGCAGTGCTAGGAAAAGGCACACAGGGCTGGGGAGCTCTCGCTTGACCTCACTGCCAGGCTGCAGGATCTGGGGCAAGGCCTGAGGGTACTAGGGCTGCAGAGAGACAGACACCGACCAGCCACCAAAACCCAGAGTTGGGAGAGATGATTCCCTGGGTGATCAGTGGAAGGCACTGTGGCAATGAGTGCTTGACCTGTGACCTGTGACAAGGATCCATTTATAGACATTTGGGATTAGATCAGAAATAGAAAAAAATGGTTAATTTTTCATTAAGAATTATTCACTGTGAATGACTCAGCCAGCCCTGAACCTGAGGGGATCTTCTTCAGTGAGGAGAAGAGGAATGCTCTGCAAAATTCCATCAGGTACTCCAGCACTGATGGGGTTGTAACTCTAAAGTACCTGTGATGTTGCTCAATCCAAGCTCACTGAAGGACAAGACTATGGACGTGGGTTTGGCCTTCCCAGGGGCCACACACTTCTTTCTTGTCAGATGGTGTTTCCCAGGATGTCCAACAAACTTTATGCCTTTTGGAACTGAAATCTTCACATGAACCTGTGAAAATATTGAATTGCATTTGATGAAAATCTGACTTGTGATAATTTGAAAAAGGGCTAGGTTTACAAAAGAGAGCTTCTCAGATGTCCATCCATAGCAGGTATGTCATCTCTGGAAATTACTTAAAGCAATGTTCTCACTAAGAATCAAGTTTGTCCCATACTTTAATGAGATTTTTCTGAGTCTTCTAAAGACCTTTTCACTATTTGGCTTTTAAAGTGTTAAAAGGACATTTGGGATGTTGCATTTGTCAAAAGTAAATAAGTAAAGCAACTGCTTTCACCAACAGTCAAACTAATATTACCGTATATTCCGGCGTACAAGACGACCTCTGAAGTTAAAAAACATCCCCCAAAAATCGGGGGTCGTCTTGTACGCCGGATGCCCCCCCGCCGGAGCCCCTCCGCGGCTTTGAAAGCCTCGGGGGAAGCCGGCGGCGGGGCATCCCAGGCGCGCATGGGCTGCCCGCCCGCCGGAGCCCCTCCGCGGCTTTGAAAGCCTCGGGGGAAGCCGGCGGCGGGGCATCCCAGGCGCGCATGGGCTGCCCCCCCTCTGGAGCCCCTCCGTGCCGCGGGGAGGGGCTCCGGAGGGGGGGCAGCCCATGCGCGCCTGGGATGCCCCCCCGCCGGCTCCCCCGAGGCTTTCAAAGCCGCGGAGGGGCTCCGGCGGGGGGGGCAGCCCATGCGCGCCTGGGATGCCCCCCCCGCCGGCTTCCCCGAGGCTTTCAAAGCCGCGGAGGGGCTGGGGGCGGGGGGAAGCCCAGGCGCTCCTGGCGGCTTTGCTCCCGGTGCCTCTGGTCTGCTGGGGACCATCTCCAGCAGACCAGGGACACCGGGAGCAAAGGCGGCGGAGGGGCGCTGGGATATAAGATGAAACCCTATCTTTTAATTAAAAAGATAGGGGGTCGTCTTATACGCCCAGTCGCCCTATACGCCGGAAAATACGGTATTTTCTCTCGGTATTTATATTGCATTCATCTTCATGTCATCCACATGCCTCATTTACCATGAATTTGCAACCACTATGCCTGGAACATGATCTTTGATGAAA
The DNA here is from genome assembly GCF_052426305.1 of Pelodiscus sinensis. Taxonomy (NCBI): domain Eukaryota; kingdom Metazoa; phylum Chordata; order Testudines; family Trionychidae; genus Pelodiscus; species Pelodiscus sinensis. The sequence goes on from NC_143083.1 coordinate 968,432, forward strand.
ATTCAGTGTCTCGGCAATGAGTAAAAAATTGTTTACAAATGCTGTTACCTCTATGCAGACAGCCAGGTAATTGTAGACAGTCAGTGGGATTTTGGTCTGTTCCCCACGAATGACATGATAAGGCAGGGTGAAATCGATGAAGAAGGATTTGAATGTTTTCAGTTCTGTTTGTTTGGCTAGTCCCAGCCCTTTCTTCTCAGACAGGCCCACAGCCTCTGTTATCCATGTAGTGATTGAGTCAGGCACTTCCACATGCATCTGTGCTTCTCCTGATACATCACTGCCAAAAGAATAAAGGAAGGATTTGGGCTGTCCAACTCAATGAGATATATCTGAACACAACTGAAGCTTACAGAGCTAACACTTTGGGGAAATCCCTCCCAATCCAAGCTCATAATATAATATAATATAATATAATATAATATAATATAATATAATATAATATAATATAATATAATATAATATAATATAATATAATATAATATAGCTTAGGAGGAGCGTCAGGGCTTTCAGCTATGCTTTGCACACCAGGGCTATGTCTGCACTACCAGGTAGGTTATTTTGAAATAAATTACTTTGAAAGAATAACTCCCAAAATAACTATTTTTCAATAGCACGTCCACACTAAGGGTACGTCTAGACTACATGCCTCTGTCGCCAGAGGCACGTAGATTAGGCTACCAGACATAGGAAAATGAAGCGGCGATTTAAATAATCGCCGCTTCATTTAAATTTACATGGCTGCTGCGTTGAGCCGACAAACAGCTGTCGCAATGTAGCAATGCACACTTCAATTACAAGATTAATTTCATGGATCATTTTTAGCAGCTTCATCCACATGGACAACATTAAAAAGCCTTCAAATTTGGATGGAGGATCACCGATACATTGACTGGAATCAAACAAAGCCAATCCCCGTTCAGAAAGAAAAAGAATGACATTCAATATGCACTCAACGAGCTTTTCCAGTTACCAGTTTCTGTGTTTATTTAACTCAGGGGTAAGTTTTCATTTGAACTGTTAGCTAGTGCTGCTCTGCTAGCTGATATCCATGTAACATAGTTATTATTATGCAATACTGAAGTTTCATGTGCAGGTGTTCAGTCTTTCAACTTCCTTTAACCTCTGATGCTTCAACTGGATGTATCAGACAGTACTGATGCATTTAAAGTATTACTGTTAAAAATGAAACAGAGTACACAGTGTGGAGCCTGCTTTTCCATGCTCTAGCAGAGCTAGTCTCTTGTGTAGATCTCTCAATTTGAAGAGTTTTTGCCAGCAGACAAGTGGAAAAAGCATGATTTTCAGCATCTTTCAGTATATTACTTGGAATCTAAAAATAACTTTGAGAAATGACTGCATTTAAGCAACATTGTTCTTATCAAGAAGACCAATATCAGGTTCTGATGCCATTGTTGTTACACTGTGTCCTGTGCTAGTCATAAGTTCTTGCTCTTGCTGTGCAGCATCTCCAAGATCCTCATTTTCTGCCTGCACAGTCTATAAATCAAGTGTAGATTCTACATCTATTGCTACTGTTGGCATTTCTGTGTCTTGATTAATGACCTCCTCATTTTAAGCCGGTGGCATTGAAATGTCATTTGTGGGTACAAAGTTTTCACCATCAGAACTGGAAGTGCCACTGTCAGTATGGTCACCATCTAATGGCTGAGGCATCTTTTCTATGAGAAATGATGTTATTGGCTTTAAACTCTTAACTGCTGCTTTATTCTGTTGCTTTTGCCATCTCTTGCTTGCACTGCTTTCAAATCTTCGCTTCATTTTTATAAAGGGGTTCTTTTAAAACACAGTAATACGCAATAAATTAATTTGCTAAAGGCTATTGGTTACACAAAATTTTAATTGTATATACTTCACAATGAATATTATATAATAACTAGCCAATTAGCCCGTCATAAGACGGGATTTTCAGGTCTTCTCTCCTGAGCTCTCTTGCTCTGTTTCTCTCTCTCTCTCTCTCTCACCTCCTACTGCCCCCTCCCCTCTCTCTCAGCTCTCCTCCGCCTCCTGCCTCTCTCTCCATCTCTTTCATTCTCTTCTCCCCCTCCTGCCTCTCACTCTCCCTTTCTCTTCTCCTTCTTCTCCTGCCTCTCTCTCCCTGCCCCCTTCCCCTTCCCTCCCGCCGTGGCACTTGTCTGAGTGCTCAACCGGGTTGCCACAAAGGAGGAGGGCGGCGGGGGGGTGACGTACATGGCCGGGGGCGGGGCCGTGTATGTCACCGTCCTCCCTTCCCCTCCCACCCCAGGGGAGCCCAAACAGCCCTTTGCGCTGCTGGCTCCCCTGGTGGCTCGGCTGAGGGGTACAGCACTTAGCTGAGTGCCACAGTGGGAGGGGAAGGGGGCAGTGACGTACACTGCCCCGCCCCCTGGCTGTGTACATCACCGCCTCGCCCCCTTCCCCTCCCTCCGTGGCAGCTCGGCTGAGTGTTGCTGCATGCTCAGCTGGGCCGCCGCGGAGGAGGCGGGGCAGGGACGTACATGGCCGGGGGCGGGGCTGTATATGTCACCGTTCCCCCCCCCCCCGTGGTGGCCTGGCTGGGGGGTGCACCACTCAGCACCACGGCGGGAGAAGGAAAGGGGGGCAGTGACATACACGGCCCTGCCCCCGGCTGTGTACATCACCGCCCTGCCCCCCTTCCTGTCCCACCAGGGTTCAGCTGAGCGTCGCAGTGCCAGCGCCACTCAGCTGAGCCGCGGCCAGGGAGCACGCGGCGGCAAGCGGCCGTTTGGGGTCCGGCTGTGGCTAGTGGCTGCATCCTCCCTCCGTCAGATCTGCTTCCCGCCCCCCTCCTCCCGTCCAGCCCCACAGCCCTCGATCCCCCCCCAGCTCTGCTTCCCGCCCCCTCTTCCTGCCAGCCAACCCCATGGCTACCCGGACACCCTTTCCTCCCTCCCGGCAGTGCTGCTTCCCTCCCGCCTTCCTCCGGGCCCCCCCATCCGCCCCTCCAGCCCCCGATCCCTCCCAGCTCTGCTTCCCACCCCCCTTCCGGCCAGCTCCACCTCTCTTCCCCTCCCTGCGTGGCGCCCCGTCCCCCTTCCCCTCCCTCTCCCTCCATGGCACGCTGCACCGCTCAGCTGGGCCCCGGCGGGGCAGCAAGCGGCTGTTTGGGGTCCGTGCTCCCCATATGTGCCACCACTTACTCCCCCGCCGGGGCACAGCTGAGCGGTGCAGCGCTCAGCCGAACTGCCATGGAGAGAGGGGAAGGGGGGGCGGAGTGCTGACATACACTGTCAGGGAGTGTGGCCGTGTATGTCAGCGTTACAGACTCACAGACAATGGGCTACTATATATATGATGGTTTGGGGTTGTTATTTACTATGGCCCTTATAGCTTTATTTCAAAGTCTTGAAATCTCATCTGCTGACATGTACCTCTTATTAAATTCCACTAATAACTGGTGCGTTATTATGAATACAAACACGGGGCAATTGCCAGATTAGTTATAAAGTTTTTTAAACAACCAGAATTAAAAGTTTATCATCACAAAAAGCTTTTAAAAGTTAATCTAAAATTGGATGAAGAGGTAGCTTATACCTGAGTCTGATATGATTATTGTATACTGTGATGGATAAGAGGAATGCTGGCCAGCACCTGGTGACTAAAGGGTTAAACTCAGGTAGATAGCAAGATGGCCAGAAGAACCAATGGGATATAGTACTGAAATCTGAACTGTATACAGATCACTTGACTGCTTTCTTTGTGTGTGAAAATACTAAGTTAAGGGCTGGAGAAAGCAGATGAGGTAATCAGAAATACCGTGCCTCCATGGAATTTGGGGCATGGAAATGGACTGGACCATAAAAGGATCATACGTAAATAAGGAAAAATGTGTATTTAGTTGTGATCAGGATATTTTTCTTTGTTTTGGTTGGTTAAGTTTCTCTGTGCAAAATCCATGTGCTCTCCCCACCATTCACTATTTAAGCTGTACCCAGAGATACTATGTTCTCTGTGTTTTTAATTTGTTCTTCATAGTTGCTCTGTAACACCTAGCAATCAAGTATGCTTTACATCTTTTTGTTTTCTTAATAAAGTCACCTTTTTTAAGGTGATGATTTGATTCTTGTGTCCTGGAAGGTAACAGGAGGTCTGTGTGCATGTGTGTCTGCCTAGTCTAAGAGGTCAGCTATCAGATATATAGTTTGTTTTCTGTCCTTTTTTTCTTTTTTCAAACTCTCTTGTGGCAAAAGAGCTTGGGGTACCCTTGGGGAAGGAATTCAAGTGTTCCTTCCTGTTTTTTCAGGGTTTAAATCACTTGATGGTGGCAGCTTATTTTCCAGAGCCATCTATGATTCTGGGAAGGTTTGTTTTTTTTTGGGGGGGGAGAAGGGGGTAGTAAATAGAGCCTACAGAAGCAAGGTATTCAAGGTCTTTTACAAGCACCCACCTTCTGCACTCCAAGTGCCAGAGTGGGGAACAGCCCTGACACATAAAATGACACATAAGGAAAAAAAAAGGAATCTGAAAAACTTCCCATGCAGAGATAAACATCTAATTTAAATGTTAAACTCACCCTCAGACCAAACAAAATCATTTTACAGTAACAGAATGAATTATGACTTTCAAAACCTCTAAACTATGCAAAGACTGTGAACAGTGTTTCATTACATAGAATCACTAATCACAGAAGCTATGCCAGTCTCCAGACATACAGATGAAACCTCATATGGGATCGAAAAATTGGTGAAGACCCAAGGTCCCACAATTATTTAAATAATTTTTTGCAGGTATACATAGCTTCTTTTGTTGTCTCTTTATAACTGCAAGGTCTATAATAAAAAGAAATGACTTGGTAGAAAAATGTCAAAATGTGAGGCCCCTTTTGTCTCCTGGGGCCCAGGCCAAATGGCCCTCTGATAGGACCTGGTGGTGAGTGTATTGAGATACTGGAGAAGATGGTACTGTGGGTGGCTGAACTGAGATAATCTGTGGTGCCATGGGTTATATTGGTGCCAACCACAACAGGGAGACTGGTGGTGCCTCTGCGGTGCCGGTGTCAGACATGGCAGTAACAGCAGGTGTTGGATGCAGTGCTTGCACTGTTGGTGCTGGACAGTGCTGTATTCTGTGAGGCATGCAAATTGGAAGCCTGTAACCTCAGTACAGAGTTGGTGAGTACCAGGGTTAGTAGCAGAGTAGATGGCGCCGGAGATGATCAGCGTGTCATATGTGCTAAAAGGCAGCATGGCAGAAGGCATCACCATCTAAGCAGTCAGAGAGCACTGTTTCACCAGAGGAACTTTCTGTGGCACTAAAGAGACGCACTTCTTTGGAGATTTCTTTTCCCTCGTGGGCTAAAGGGTTTCAGATTCAGGCTCTGGTCCAAGGCTGGATGAAGGGATTTTTCAAGTAATATGAGCCTGAGATGTAGGTCCCTGTCTCTGCAAGCTTGGGCTTTGAGCTTAGTGCAATGAGGACACTTGTGGGGCATATGGGATTCCTCCAGGCAATGGATCCATTGAGAATGCTCATCAGAGATGGGGATAGCATCATTGCATGAAGACCAATATTTAAAGCCTGGAGAGTTGTCCTATCTATCTAAGGGAGGAAAAGTAAAACACTTTTTTTTCCCACTTGGCTCAGCAGCTCCATATTATTTTAACCTCTTTCAAATATATTATCTTCTTAACAGCGAATACAAAGTTTGCAAACATAGTAAGATCTGAAAAGTTGATGCCTTCTGCAACACAAATTATAGCCCCGGAGAATCAGTGTAAGTGAGTCCCAGCTTCAGAGCTGGCAGCATTCCAGTCTCTTTAACCAGACAATTTGTTGCAGCTGATGTTCTTTCCACTGGGATTTCAGCCCATAACTGGCATTAATGTATTATTTTCACACATGAGGGCACTTACTCTTCTGGGCAAGGGGCCAAGATATACACCTATTTGCAGCCATTAGACACTTCAACTAGGCTCTAGGAATTTTTAGAATCAGCTTGGGAAGGTGGCATTCAACATAGTTTCTTTTAAAATAAGGATATATTTTAATTATAAATAATAGAAGAAAAAATTCTTTATATTCAAGGGAGTGGAAATCAGACAGTGCCCAACTAAATTATTTATAGTGAAAGGAGTTAGAGACAATGCAAGCTGCAACTTTTATTCCATAATTCCCCCCTTACAATTAATTAGGCGTCAGCAGGCTGAGACAAATAGGCACTTCTGGAATTCTTTGGGCATTTTTACAAAGCATATTTCATGCTCAATTGAACAGATTTGAATACACTTGCTGCAAATTCCTGTCAAATTTAATTTATACCATTTACTGGGAGTGAGTTTGCTTGCAAACTTGGAAGAAGCCCTTGAAAATCTGCCTAGCATTTACTGTTCCAAGCTTTGCTGCTTCTGGGAGGGATTAGTCATATATTTATTAATATTTGTGGCAATGATTGTGCCAGAAACAGACTGTAATTTATTGACCAATGAGTTTGGATTATTTTGGAGACAGCTCTACACAAAATGGAAAGTGAAAGGGAGAGCTTTGTGCACTAGTAGGATGACACACAAAATCATTGTAGAGCTTAGCGAAATTGAACACAGACTTTAGAGACACAGCTGTCCAAGCCGTATCTCAACACATCACACACAGAAACTAGCAAAAATTAAAAACACATTATTTTCAACTCCTTGTCACTGTAATCCATGGGAACCTTGAAAATGAACTTCCGTGACCCTGCTCATCCTGGTGGATGAGCAGAAGAATTTTCCTAAAATTTCCTAAAAAAGACATTACTTATTTCCTCCTTTGAGATGCTCAGTGCTGCCCATAGGTGCTGGAACTAGAAGGGCAGGGAAGGTGTGTGTGTGCTGCAGCATCCTGGTTTGAAGGGGTTTCCACTGTATTACAATTTGATTCAATGTCTCTCAGCATCCGCACTATAAACATTGTTCCACGCCCCCTCTTGCTGCTCACATATTTTCAAGGCTCACACCACTCCAGGCATCCTGATAGGGTGGACCACATCCTGGTAGAGAGTTTGTGTCATGGAAATCTCTCACCACATTAACGATAAGAAAGATCATCCCTGCTCATATTCACATTTGCATATCATTCCTGTGGCAACTGCAACAATTGCTCACATGCAGAACTAGTACTAGGGGAGTACTTAAAATAAAGCTGAAACATGTTTAACACGGGTTAACAAATGGAAACAAAAATTTAGTACCATGTGATCTCATAGTGCTGTGTAGATCATCAGCAAAGTATTCTGCAGGTCACCAGTGGCTCAGACAATATTTTGACAAGTGTAGCACAACTTTATAGTAAACAACTTTCACATGTGATCCACAGAGATGTCATTATACAACAAACAATGTCACGAGTAAAACTACTAGATTTCACCAGAGATTAAATCCCAGATATATCTACAAATTGGGCTGGCCACTGGCACTACTAGATGCCAGTCTACATAACAGCCAGTGGTTGCAGTGCCTGTTTACTCTCTGCAGTTAGAATCCTCTGTTAATGACACCATGGTGAGATGCTATGGTGAGACAGTGCTGTCACAGACAGTTATGGTGTCTGGTGTGGGAGTAAGCTTCAAGATTAGGTGAACTGTTATAAAGAATGGGAAAGTAAGGTAAAAACGGATATGGTTGTAAAAAGGGTTATGCGGGCAGAGAGTTGTCATGTAGGGACATGTCTCTAGGTAAACAAAAGTCTTCACAGGACTGTTTAGAAAAATAAACCACAGATACCAACAGAAAAGTTCCCCATAGATACCTGATATTCAAGCAGTGCCAAATCCATGTTTCAGGGAAGAATGTTCTTTTTTTCTTCTCTGCTCTAAGACAAGAAACAAATCTTCAGAATAAAACTATTTTAATGAGACAAAAGGTTACAACAAAAGAATAAAGCTATTAATGCCATCACTTGAACTCAGAAGCATGGTAATAAACACAATTAGGCTGTGTCTTGACTACACCTCTCTGTCGACAGAGAGATATAGATTAGGCACGTTGAAATTGCTCATGAAGCAGGGATTTAAATATCCCATGCTTCATTAGCATAAAATGGCCACCGCTTTTTTTTCGAAATGGAGCTTTTTAGGGGGAAAAACGGCAGTCTAGGCGTGGATTTGTCGAAAATAAACCCTTTTTCAACAGATCCTGTTTTCCTCAAAAAATGAGGTTTACAGGATCTGTCGAAAAAGGGTTTATTTTCAACAGATCCGTGTCTAGACTGCCATTTTTTTTCGAAAAAGCTCTGTTTCAAAGATAAGCAACAACCATGTTTATGCTAATCAAGCACAGGATATTTAAATCCCTGCTTCATTAGCAATTTTGACGTACCTAATCTACACCTCTCTGTCGACAGAGAGGTGTAGTCTAGATGTACCCTTAGACAAACCAACAGTCCATTAGTAGGATACTATTTAAAATAGTAAGGAATGATAAATAATACAGTGAAAGTTTTGTTATCCGGCCTTCATGGGGAACGGGACTTGCTGGTTAATTGAATGTGCCAGATACTTGAGATTATTTCTCTACCACCATGCCCTTGGGAATGCCTGATGTCCTTTCCCCTTCCCTCTGAGCCACAGAGACATCCTACATGGCAGACAGACGAGTAGGCCAGTTACCAGGAAGCCCTCTGGCAGATTTGGCTCCTGGCAGCTCGAAGTAGGCTGAGGGGGAAGAAGGTGCAGGGGTATTGTGTCTGGGGGCAATGCCAGTTAACCAAGTTTTCTGGTTAAAGTGCCGGATAACTAAGTTTTCACTGTACTCAGTAGATCTTAAAGTGCTTCACAAACTACAATGTATTTATCCTCAATTTCCCTATGAACCCCCATTTTACTGATGGGAACTGAGGAACAGAGAGGCTAAATTACATACTCAAGACTACACCTGAAGTCTGTGATGAATCAGGGAACTGAACCTGGGTTTTCCATATATATTACATAAAGGTATAGTGGTGGTGTGTGTGTGTGTTCTGAGTACAAGAATAAAATGCATGAAACCATAAGCTCAGAGTAAAAATTGTGAGTTCTTTCATACAATTGCCCCAAAGCCCAGGCAAAAGGCTGAGAGAAGAGATATAACGTGCATCTTTTAATGTCACCTATCACCCTCTTTTTCTTAAGTTATGGAAAGGGGGCAGCGAGTCTTCCCCAAATTGGCCTATTTTGTAGCATTTGCTATTTTATTCCTCTCACATATCTCATCTCACCATTCTTGCAGCATTGACTAGTCTCTGTCTCTGCATTCTCGCATTGTACAGCCTCCTTCCCTCTTCCTTCCACATACGCCTCTAAATGTTTCCATTATCCATCTCTGGATGTTTTCTGATTCTATTCAAGTTATTCTGATATGAGGAGATCAACACTTAGTGCAGCATCCAAGAGGACATACTGTCAATTTACACCATTATCATATTTTCTGTATTACTCCCTCATCCCGTCTTCATATAGCCTGGCATCTCATTTTGCTTTAACTATCCACTGCAAACTGTGCTGGTGTCTGTGCCACATTATCTAGAATTACGTTAGCTGTCTTTCCTGCAACACCATTAATGCAGAGCCAACCAATGCGTGCAGAGTTTAGCTGGTCTTTCCAAGGAGCATTACTTTCTACCGGTCTAGATGAAGTGCATTTACCACAGTGTTGTCCAGTTTTCTAATTTTGTTAGTTCTTTCTGGACACCTTTGTCTCCTCTTAATTTAGCTGAGGAGTTTCCTAATAAAACTGAGGTGTGAGAAATAATGTACTCAGTGTGAATTAAAAATACACACAAAAGCTTACCTGGGCACAATCTTAGAATGCATTGTAGCTACCAATGTCCCGGTATGTGGTTGAAAGGCTGGCACGGCTTCATCTGTATACATGCCTCCATTCTGTCTGTGGTTAAGACTGACTAAATCTGTCATCACAACCAAACCAGTTTCCTGGGCAACAACAAAAAAACAAACAATAAAGAAACATTCAGCATGCACAAATGTGAACCTTCCAAAATGTCATCAACTTGCCCAACATATTTACAGAGGAAAACTAATTTATAAGTTTTATGGAAAATAAAAATAGCTGGCAACTTTTTTTGGGGGGAAGGGGAGGTTGGACAGGGAGGGAAGCAAATTCCCCAAAGAATTCTGAGAATGTTTGGAAAATGCATTTCACAAATCTCTAACAGAAACAAAAGAATATAAATAATTTTCAATAATTGTAGGCTGAAAATTAAACATGGTTAGATGTTTTTAATGCAGAGAGAGACATATATACATATGCGCACATATTAGGAGCTATACATATAGCTGTAATTCCTTTCAGCTCCTAGAAGGTTTAATCACTGGTCACAGAAGGAGTTCATCCTTCTTTAAAACTCCCAAGTTGTTCTGTCTCTACTCAAACTACGAAAGCTCATCATCTAATAAACCATCTTGTTAGTCTTTAAAGTGCTACATTGTCCTGCATTTTGGTTCAATAAAGAGAGTTTCTATTTTTGAACACACGTGTCCTTTATTTTGTACATCAGGAAGGGGGGCTAGGGAGGGGTAAGTGGAAGGAGGTGAGGGAGGAATGGGGTACGAGCCCCCGATGGGGAGGACTGGGGTGGCTCTGTGGGCTTCTCGGGGTGGAAGTTCTCCTGAAGCCCCTTGATTGAACCCCCCTCCGGATGGTAGCCTGCGGCAAGTGCAGCTGGGCTGATGGCCGAGTGCTGTGATGTGCCGAGTGTGGGCACTCAGGGCACTCCAAGCCAGGACTGCTTTGCAAGCAGGGAACCCCTGAGAACTGTCTGTCCGGGGTGGGTGTCGGGTCCCTTTAAGCACAGCCCTCGGCTAGCCTGAGGCAGCAGCTCCACGCTCTAAGTCCTCCTCTGATGCCCTGCTGGCACTGCTTCCGGCCAGCCTTAACCCCGGTTCAGGGTCCACTCAATGTGGACATGCTAGTTCGAATTAGCAAAATGCTAATTTGAACTAGTTTTTAGGTCTAGATGCGCTAATTCGAATTAGCTTAGTTCGAATTAACTAATTCGAATTAAATTAGTTCGAATTAGTGCTGTAGTGTAGACGTACCCAAAGTGAATAGGAGAATAGAGCCCAACAGACCTCATGCTCAAGGTCATCCCTACCAATACACAAAATACACAGCCACGTACAGCACCACAAAGTTTATGTATGTAGCACAGCGGGCTGTGGCAGCCAGCCCCATCTGCTGGGTAGTCTCCCTGCAGGCTGTGCTCAGCAGGAACATCCTATGGGGGCAGGACCCAGGACAAACCCTACCCTGCTCTACCACCTCCCTGCCCCCATTCACTCCTTCCCCAGCTCCCATCCCCACCCCTGCTTTGCTTCCTTCCCCTGACCAACACAGCCCCGCAGCAGGGATCATGCCTGCCCCCCACTCATTGGTGGTAGCGGGAGGAAGCACAGCAACCTGGCCCCAGATTGCGCCACTACCCCGGCTTTCGTTTCCTGCTGCCGGTGAGTGTGGGGGTGAGCCGGATCCCTGCTGTCTGTCTGGCCTGCTCCTGCTCCTGCTCCTGACCCTGCTGCTCTGGGCCTGTCCCCCACAGGTCCTGAGTAAGGGCACTAGAACTTCTAAGGACAACCCTGCAGTCAGTTTCCAAAGCTTCAGAGGGGTAGCCGAGTTAGTCTGTAACTGGAAAAACTTAAACAACTGTTGTTTTTGAAGTTCCTGAGTCATGCTATTTAGTGCTTATCATGAGCAAGCTTATCTTAAAAGACTTAGAAGACACCCAAAGCTTTGCACCTTCAATTCTTTTCTAATTCAAACATTAGCAAACTTCAGGAAAGAATTCCTAAAAAGAATCTCTCTACAGAGCAGGAGGTTCTGTTAATTGTTAATAATATTCTCTCTCTCAGCTTCAATATCAGCACTCATTGTTATACTCTCTAAGCATCAGATTTTCAAAATAATAAAGATCAGCACACAATAGCTCCCTTTATGACACTCATGGTCCAGGCCCAATGCACTGAGCTGTTTTGAAAATCTGGCATAAGATGCTAAACTGTCTTATGCAAATGGAGGGTGTTGCTCTTTAACAATTTTAATGAATCAAACAGAGAAGCCAGAGCCAGAGTACAGATGGATGCTTCTTACCGTAAATGCAAAACGGGCATCTTTGGTGATATCCCAATGCCAGGGGAAGACTGAGGAGCGGCGGCGCCTGCGTGAGGACATGCCGGGCCACCAGAAATGCCCTTCTTCCTTAGAAGCCCCAAAGGCATCAGACACATCATACTCTGCCAGCTCCTGGAAAACCTGAACAGAAAGTTGCCATCCATAGGTGACTCATAGTAGCGTTCAGGAGGTGCACCACCCCGGCCAACATTTTAAATGGGGTGCCTCACATGCCCCTTGCTCCTCTGGGTGGTCCTATCTGCACTCCTTCCCCCAAAAGGCATCAGTCGCCCCTGTTGCTATCACATCCCCAAGTGCACTGATGCTTCACTGCAGCATCAAGTGGACAAGTGGAAGTGACAGGAAAGAATGAGACAGAGCCCTAAGCTATCTCTCACCTGGGTGGATGTCAGCTGAAAACCTGTCTTGAGAAGATAGACACTCTTATCCACAGTGGCAATGCAGACGCAGCTTCCTTTGGCAGCTTTAACCCGGAGATTCACAACATCACCGGGCCTTGTCTCATTAGCTGAAAGTGTCACTGAAACCTAAGTATTTAAATAAAACCTCCATTATCTCACACAATGTTCAGATGACAAAACTACAGAGTAACATCCTCTCCTCTCCAGTGGCAGTGTTGCTGATACCTGGTTCTCAAAGGAGGGCTTGATAGTGAACTGCAAACTGTCCGTGACCCCTTCTCCATTCTCCCGGACATAATACACCAAGAGACGGCCCAGAGGAGCCATGCTGTGAGCCACCATGAAATGGAGGAAGGTCATGCAGACTTCAACCTCTGCTGCAGGGGGGTTGGTAGGTACTAAATGACAAATTGTACAAAGCACATAGTTATTTGCCCATGGCAATGTCCTTCAGCCACAAGTACAATGGGACCTAGTAGCCTCCCCATCTTTTGCCAGGCCCAGAATCTATCCATGTCCCTTCTCCATGCACCAGATTCAATGTCCTTCTCCCTAACCAAGTGCTAACAGGGCTAGCATCTCGCTGTGCCTCCGGCCCCATCATAATGGTCTCCTGAGACAGACCATGGGTGTCTGGTTTGTAAGGCAGAGGGAGGCTCTGCCTACCGGATGCTGGGGCTGTGCTGGCTTCGCCCCTCCCCTCCCTGCCTCCAACTTGTTGGTAGGGTTGCTGTGGAATGTTGTTAGTGTGGTTCAGGCAGCTTCCAGGGCTGCTGGGAAGGCAGAGTAGCAGGGAATCTCCTCAGCAGCCCACCCCTGAACCTGCATGGAACATATACAAGGCTCCAATTGCGGTCAGTAGGCTCTCAGCCTGCAGACATCCCAGCCACCCGCTCCAAGAGGAGTGCCAGCCCTGCTCTGCAGAGTCCACCCAACCAGCTTGTGTTGCTGCTGCTGCTTCCTTGCCAGTCTATTCCCCTCCTTAGCTTCGTCCCTCCTTGGCCCCTCACCCCATCCAGTCCTTGCCCTTGCACTTTAGCCCAGGGTGGGCAAAGCGGTCTTCCTCCTTGCTGCCCCCCTTCTCCTTTGCACTCTCCCTACTTAGTTGTCTCTCCCTGCCCCCAGCCTCTATCCATTCCCGCTAGTGTATGGAGTGGTGGTGGGGGGGCTGGTTTCATGGGATTGGTGCTAATGAACCCATTGCTGGGGGCACTTCTCCCCTTGTCCTCTCCCCACAGTCCCTCTCCCCCTTGTTCGTGTGTGGAGTGGTGATGATGGGGGTGTTGCCTAGCCCAACAAGCCCTGACCAGTCCCTTCCCCTTCTTGTCCTCTCATCACATGCTTCCTGTTTTCTGTGCCCTGCAGTGGAGTTGGGTGGTGGGTGGAAATGAGGGAGGGGATGAGGAGGTGGGGGAAGAGGCAGTGGAGAAGGAATGGGGATGAGGGGAGAGGGGTTGGGGGGAAAGAGGCAGTGGGGAAGGAACTGGGAGTGAGGGGAAAGAGAAGAGGGGTGAGGAGGTGGGGGGAAGAGGCAATGGGGAAGAAATTGGGAAGAGGCAGTGGGGAAGGAATTGGGAGTGAGGGAAAAGAGAAGAGGGGTGAGGAGGTGGGGGAAGAGGCAGTGGGGAAGGAATTGGGAGTGAGGGGAAAGAGAAGAGGGGTGAGGAGGTGGGGGAAGAGGCAGTGGGGAAGGAATTGGGAGTGAGGGGAAAGAGAAGAGGGGTGAGGAGGTGGGGGAAGAGGCAGTGGGGAAGGAATTGGGAGTGAGGGGAAAGAGAAGAGGGGTGAGGAGGTGGGGGAAGAGGCAGTGGGGAAGGAATTGGGAGTGAGGGGAAAGAGAAGAGGGGTGAGGAGGTGGGGGAAGAGGCAGTGGGGAAGGAATTGGGAGTGAGGGAAAAGAGAAGAGGGGTGAGGAGGTGGGGGAAGAGGCAGTGGGGAAGGAATTGGGAGTGAGGGGAAGAGAGAAGGGGTGGGGGAGGAGGTGGGGGAAGAGGCAGTGGGGAAGGAATGGGGAAGGAATTGGGAGTGAGGGGAAGAGAGAAGGGTGAGGAGGTGGGGGGAAGAGGCAGTGGGGAAGGAATTGGGAGTGAGGGGAAAGAGAAGAGGGGTGAGGAGGTGGGGGAAGAGGCAGTGGGGAAGGAATTGGGAGTGAGGGGAAAGAGAAGAGGGGTGAGGAGGTGGGGGAAGAGGCAATGGGGAAGGAATTGGGAGTGAGGGGAAGAGAGAAGGGTGAGGAGGTGGGGGGGAAGAGGCAGTGGGGAAGGAATTGGGAGTGAGGGGAAAGAGAAGAGGGGTGGGGGGGAGGAGTGTGGGGGGGGGAAGAGAAGAGGGGTGAGGAGGTGGGGGGAAGAGGCAGTGGGGAAGGAATTGGGAGTGAGGGGAAAGAGAAGAGGGGTGAGGAGGTGGGGGAAGAGGCAGTGGGGAAGGAATTGGGAGTGAGGGGAAAGAGAAGAGGGGTGAGGAGGTGGGGGAGGAGGTGGGGGAGGGGAAGAGAGAAGGGTGAGGAGGTGGGGGGAAGAGGCAGTGGGGAAGGAATTGGGAGTGAGGGGAAAGAGAAGAGGGGTGAGGAGGTGGGGGGAAGAGGCAGTGGGGAAGGAATTGGGAGTGAGGGGAAAGAGAAGAGGGGTGAGGAGGTGGGGGAAGAGGCAATGGGGAAGGAATTGGGAGTGAGGGGAAAGAGAAGAGGGGTGAGGAGGTGGGGGAAGAGGCAGTGGGGAAGGAATTGGGAGTGAGGGGAAGAGAAGAGGGGTGAGGAGGTGGGGGGAAGAGGCAGTGGAGAAGGAATGGGGATGAGGGGAGAGGGGTTGGGGGGGAAGAGGCAGTGGGGAAGGAATTGGGAGTGAGGGGAAGAGAAGAGGGGTGAGGAGGTGGGGGGAAGAGGCAGTGGGGAAGGAATGGGGAGTGAGGTACAGAGAAGAAAAGGGGATATGGAATCGGGGACAGGGAACAGGAGTATGACAGGCAGTGTCCCTTTAGCAGCAGCTGGGGCTCCCTGGTTAAGCAGGCCCATTTAACCCTCACCCTGACAAGCCCTGCTCCCTGGACTCATCCAACAAGCCCCCTCCACCCAGACCCTTGCTGCACTGAGCCCCAGCAAGCTGCACCTGGACCCCCATCCTGTAAAGTCCCCCTTCCCAGCACCTGGACCCCACCCCCCCCGACTCCTCCACTTAGCTCAACCAAAGTTCTATTGCCCATACATCCAGAATACCCACCCCCCATTGAGCCCTGTGCATTCAGATCTCCCACTGAGCTGCCCTCCCCCAGACTCCCCCACATCTGGATCCCCCCACACTTACCCCTCCACAGTTGGATCATGCTGGGCTGAGCCTGCCCAGCCACACCTGGTACACCTGGCACAAAGGGCCTGGACCAGCCCTTACACTGTGTCAGGGTCAGGTGTAGTCGCACTGCCGAGTTCTTGTACTGAGGGAGGCTGGGGTTTCAGGCTGATCTCCCCACCTCAATGCAGCCAATGGCCTGTTCACCCCTCCACGAGAAATGTGAAGATGAGGGGTTTTCTTAATGGCCTTCCTGTCACAGACGTCCAGTATGACATTGGACCCATTATTAAAGGCTTTCAAGGGGAGTTTTTCCACTATTTTTTTAAAAAAACCAGTGGATAAGGAACTTAATTATCCCATGACTCAGTTTCTACATCCGAAAAAAGGGATAATAATAATACGTGCCTGCCTCACAGGAGTCTGTATAAATTCATTGGTTTTAGTTGGGTGTTTTGATGTCATCAGATGGAAAGTGCTGAGAAGTGCAATTTTGCAAAGTGTTTTGTACAATTCTAAAATCTTTCTGCTTTATTCATGCAGTAGTCACTGCTCCTGGATTGCAGAATTTCAATTTCGGACTTTAAGGGATGACTTCTCCCACTGTGTGATGCTGGAGTAATTTGCCACAAGAGGCAGGAGTAGTGAGAGCAAGGCCTCACTAGGCCTCCCCCATCAGACACAGGTAGCCCAACCAGCCTTATGCTATGTGTGCAGTAAGTGTGTGAGCTGCAGGGAGGGCAGACACCATGTGCTGGCCTGCCCTCAGGGCCAGCTAAGTGGGACTAGGCAGAGCAATAAATGGACAGGAGGAATAGATCACCCTCCACCTAGGCCAGAGCCTTTCAAAGCATTTCCACAGGTAAGCAGTGGCCTGAGCTGGGGCAATTTGTTTTTTGGGTTTTTTTTAATTTGTTCAAATTCTGTGATGGGTAGGGCAGGGGGAGCACTTGGTTGGGGAGGGCAGTGATCTTGAGGATTTGACTGGAAGGGGACAAGTACACAGTGAGCAGGGACACAGGATATGCAGGGAAGAGAGGAGGGAGACAGTGGGAAGGGACTGGGTCTGTATACAGCCTGGCCTAGGAAGGGGGTAAGGCCTGGGCCAGGAAGCTACTGCCTCCTCAAGTAGAAGCTTCACCAACTGCCCATGAGACAGACCAATAGTTCATCTAATCCAGAATCCTATCTTCCAATTTCAGATGCTTGAGAGGAAATGAATGGAATAGAGCAATTACTGAGGCCATGTCTATACTGAGAGATAAGTTAAAGTTGACTTTTTAGAACCTGATTTTGCAAATCAAAGGGACATGTCCCCATGTGCACAAGAATTTGATGTAGTTTGAAGTAGCGTGTACCTGGTAGGCTAACTACCATTGACTTTGGGAGCGATACACTAGGAGTAGCTATCCCACAGTGCCTTTGCCCATTTGCATTCTGGGTTAGGCTCCCAGTGCATGCTGGGACCAAATCTGCAAAGCAGGTGGTTCTGGGTATATGTCATCAGCAGCCCATAATACACTTGTTTCCTCCCTCCCCCCGCTTCAAATCAATAGCAAACAGACTTTTCGCGCCTTTTTTCTTGATTATCCATGCAGATGCCATAGCAGCATTGTAGATCCCATTATGCATCAAAACATAATGATGATGATGTTAACCTTAGAAAGCCTAAATCTGGAATATGTCCAGATCATATCCAGGGTCCACCAGAATGAGGAAAACTCTCAAGAGGCCATAAACATACTCTTCTGTGAAGCACCTGAATAAATAGCAAATGCCACTGGCTTGTGGGATTGCATTGTTATGCAGGTATGGGATGATCAGCAGTGGCTGCAAAACGTTCACACGCACACGGCCACTTTCATGGAACTTTGCAAATGGCTTTCTCCCACCCTAAAGTGCAAGACCAAAATGAGACCTGCTCTGAGTGCAGAAGTGAGTGGCAGTTGGCCTGTGGAAACTTGCAATGCCAGACAGCTCCTGGTTAATTGGGAATCAATTTGGAGTGGGGAAATTTACAGTGGGGGCTGTTGTGATCCAAGTACTTGTCTGCTATGGAGGGTAGTGACTCTAGAAAATGTGACATAGTGGAGGGCTTCATCATGCTGGGGTTCCCTAACTGTGGAATGCACATCCTTCATCTTGGCACCCAACCACCTTGCAAAGAAATACATAAACTGCAAGGGGTACTTCTCAATGGTGGATCATAAGGGCTGTTTCATTGACATCAACAAGGATGGTTGGGAAAAGTGCATGACATGCACATCTTTAGCAGTTCCTGCCTCTTTGGCAAGCTGTGAGCTGGAACTTTTCCCCCCAGAATGGAAAATTACAATTGAGGAGATGTTGAAATGCCAAGAGTGATCCAAGGCTACCCAGCCTACTCCTTGCTCCCCTACATCATGAAGCAGTACATGGGCAGCCTCGACAAAGGAAAGCCTTTGCCGACCAATTCTGTAAACCTCGTTGCACAAGGCATAAGAGATCAGTCGGCAAAGGCTTTCCTTGCCGACCGATCCTCGCCTTGACTGACGCTTTGCGCTGACAAAGAGCTGAGTCAGCACAACGCGGCGACCATTTTTATTCTCATGAAGCGAGGGATATTTAAATCCCCGCTTCATTGACTATGTCAGTATGTCTAATGTACATGCCTGAGTCGGCAGAGGCATGTAGTCTAGACATACCCTCTGTCCTCAGCAAATGCAACATTCTCATTATGATGTCAGCCTGTTTTGTGCTCCATAATATTTGTGAGATCAAGGGGAAAATGTATCTTTCAGGGTGGAATGCCAAGGTACAGTGCCTAGCCAGGGTTTTAAGCAGGCACACATTAGAGCAATTAGGGCAGCACAGCAGGGGCAATATAAATCAGAGAGGCTTTGAAAGAAAGTTTTATGATTGTCTAATTTTGAGAGTCATGCATGTTGTTCTCAACTAGGTCCCCTACATTCATTGTGCTTGCCTGTAACCCCCATCCCGTCAACACAAGCAATAGACTGTTGTTAAGCAATCATGTGTTTTTATTGAGGGTACACAGTAGGCACAGAAAAGGAGTCCAGGGTGGGAGCTTTGGGGATGGGATTAAAATTGTGAGAAGGATAGCTTTTGCTTCGTGATGCATCCCTAGGGTTTAAGTGTGAAGCTGCCCTGGACTCCCTTACACATTCTAGGGAGAGGAGGCTTTGGAACTCAGTGAGGAGGGAACGTTGGCACGCAAGAGCTGGAAGGGGTGCCTCTGCATGTACGCATCCTGGAAAACCGCCATGTGGCCCATGGACAACAATCCCTCCTGGTGCCTCACTTCCCATTTGCTACCCGCTCCCCTTTCCTACACTCTGCGAGCATCTCCTCTAGCAGTGTATTCTTCACTTGCTTACGCACTGCTTGTGGCCAAGGGAGTGCACAGCAGGCAAACTGCTGTTCCCACTGTAAGGAAAAGTGAAGGGCAGACTTTACGGGAGACACATTGTAGAGTGTAAAGCCTAATCTGGTAGAATAAAAGGAAGGTCTAGGAACAAAGGGAAAAAGAATAAATATCACAGGGATGGGTTATATACAAGGCCACAGTTATGCTTTTAGGTGACCACTCTGCAGGAGGTACACCTTAGACTTCTTAGTTTGGCAGCAAGCGTGGCAGGTGGGCAGGAGAGAGGGGGCAGGAGGTCTGGGCATGATGGCAGGGCAGGGGCAGGGGCTCATGTGGTGTCCATGTGTCCGCCCCCCCCCCCCCCCGTTGCTGGGAGAATGCTACTTTCCCATCCTGCAGGAGTGGGTGGGCAGGGTAGTGGAGACAAGCATTTCGGGCATAGTGGTAGGGGCTCAATCCATGCTTGATTGGGGATGAGCAAATGGAGGCTTATTGCAGATGCATCAGCTAATAGCCTTCCCTGCTATCTTGCAATGCGAGTTATCAGTTTTCCCCAAACCACACACAGTGATAGGGAACAGATGCTGATTGAATGTGGTCAGAAACCTGGACCTTATGCTGCACTGCTTTATAGTGCAGAGACACCCAATCACTTACTGCTGGCTTGGCATGGAACGTGTAGAGGACAGAACTAGGCAGCCTCCCCAGAAACCTTATGAGAAGGATGAAAGAGTTCCTCTATGAGAGCTATATGAAGATGTGCAGAGAGGATTCCCACTCCATCGCCAGTCACATTAACAAGCTGTTCCAGGGACCCCTTGATGTGCAGGCACAATGGCCCCCACAGATCACACCTAATTGCATTGATTTACTTTTAGCAAGATAAAAAAAATGTGAAGTCACATAAGTGCCCTCTCCAGGGTCAGTGCTCAACTGTGAGATGTCCTGGGAGGAGTCTTCAAGGCTATAGAAAGTTCTTGGTTTTTGGTGACCCAGGTGCCCTGCTCGCTTGCTGACCATTCTCCTCCTCCACAATGCTGTACTCCAGGCTGTTGCTCGAGTCTGCCTGAGTGTCTTGGGAAGAATCCACAGACTGGCTAGGGAAGCTGGTCAGGTTCCCCACAGGGATCCCATGAAGCTTCTCGTAGAAGCAGTATATTTGTGGCAATGCTCCAGACTGTCCAGTTACATTTCCTCTGTCTTTTGGGTACAACTGCCTCTGCTCTTTTATTTTCACTCAGCTTTGCTGAGCATCCTTGGCTCCTCTCTCCTCTGTGCCCTTTGCAATCTTGGCATCTGCATTTCTTCTGCTGCTTCTTAGTTCTGCGAGAACAGAGTCCTCTCCCCACACAGCAATGAGGTCCAGAATCTCCTGCATGCTGGTGCTCATCTGCAACCCTAGGAACTCATGGAGCTCATGGAACATGAACTCATTGAACTCATAGTCAGCTGTACTGCTCAGTTGTGTTGCCTGCTCTGAGTTCTGCTCACCACACTGAGCACACAGTAAATGAAATTCAAATTTTCCTGGGGCTTTTCTTGTTCACCTGGAGAGCAGTAGAGTTCAAATTCATCATCACAGCAGTCATTGCTGAGTACTGTGGGACACCTCCTGGAGGCCAAGAACGTTGACTTTCACAGTGCTGTATCAGCACTACTGGAAAGTCGGCCATGCAAGATCAACTTAGTGGTTACTCCTTGTCAAAGCAGAAGTACAGAAATCAACTTTAACAGCTCTTAAAGTCGATGGACTGGACTTGGTAGTATGGACTTATTGTTTAAAAAAATCAGTCTAATGCAGCTTAGTTCAACCTAAACTCTCACTTTAGACCTGGTCTGAGTGATCCATCCCCTGCTGTCCACTCCCAGCTTTTGGCAGGTACAAGTTTAGTATGCTGAGAAGAGGAGGTTACTCACCTTTAGCAGTAACTGACATTCGTCAAGATGAGTGCATAAAATGTGCATAAAATGTAATGTTCACCCATCTACACGTCATTCTTGCCCTTTAACATGTGCAAGGAATAGCTAAGGGCTTGACAATAAGCCAGTTTGTCTTCAGTAAGAAGGAAGCCTCCACTCTAGATAAAGAAGAGGATCAGCATTTTTTTTGCTAGGTTAAGAATTTAGCTACTGACCTGTTCCTTGGAAATGAGTGATGTGGATGTTCTTATCGAATGGGGACATGGCTCTTTTGCTCCTTTGCTGTGTCATGTTACCAGGCTGCAGCCCTGAAAGGACAATATTACCTCGCGATGCAACTTCGTAATGCAGAGTGAAATTACATGGACACGTAGACTTCACTGCAATCTGGGCCTCCTCTCCCACCTGGGCAAAGAGACACAGCAGACAGGGGTCAGGTTTACCCTTCTACCTGTAAAATACAAAACTGCATTTGGGGATGAGCAGGCAGAAGACATGGACCACATCCCAAAGTGCTCACATGCTGACGAGACTATTAGAGTCACACTGAACAGTTTGGTGTATTCCCCCTAATGGCAAAGGAAGACCTATGTGCAACACTGTTTCCGGAGAGTATAACAGGAGGATGAGATGGAGAAGCTATATGGCTTAGTGGAAGGAATAAAGGAATCTCCGGAGTCCTGAGAGGTAAGCCCTTTAGTACAGAGCATCTGTCAGAACAGGTTGAATTTTAGACATCATTTTATGTGGTTCGGGAGCTCAGCTCAAAAGACATATAGGGTATGTCTACACTACCCCGCTAGTTCGAACTAGCGGGGTAGTGTAGACATACCCATAGTGACAAATGATCACAATTTGTTCACTGAACGATTCCCCGCAACATCTCTCCAGAGATGGCTCCATTACCTGTCGTATTGGACTACTTATTGCACCTTAAACAGTCGCAACTCTCTATCAGCTCCATTAAAGTACACTTGATAGTTTTATAAAATTCCATACAAAAATTGATGATACTACAATATTTTCACATCCAATTATGAAACAGTTCATGAAAGGCCTACAAGCGTTATACACTGATGTAACCCCTCCACATCAACCCTGGGATTTACATTTAGTGCGAAACACCCTTACAGAACCCCCATTTGAACCATTGGCTACATGATCACTCCTCCGCTTGTCACAAACAACTGCATTCCTAGTGTGGGTAGGAGAGATGGCTGCCCTAATGGCAGATCCACCATATACTTCCTTCTTCAAAGATAAGGTGTCTCTAATGCACCCATCCCAAGTTCCTCCCCAAGGTGCGCTCATCTTTTCACATCAATCAGACTATTCTCCTACCTGTACTCTTTCCCAAGCCTCATGCCAGTACCTTTGAGGAACCTCTGTGTACATACCCTCGATGTACACAGGGCACTTTCCTTTTACCTCCATAGAACAACCTTTAAGAGCTTCACCCAGACTGTTTATTTCTATAGCAGAACACAACAAAGGACAGCAGATATCCTCTCAAAAGCTATCACACTGGATTTCCAACTGCATCAGAATTCATTACTGTCATATCCAGTTGTCAGCACCTATGTTAGTACAGGCCCATTCCACCAGGGCAATAGCCGTGTCAGTTGCCTACCTCTGCAAGGTCCCCATCATGGACATATGTGCTCTGGCCACATGGACACATTATGCACTTTTGCAGGGACCTCTCTCCTCCACCATAGTGGCCAAGTTCATATTGTCTAAGGTGTACTTACCAGATCCAAGTCCCTTCCTCCATAGGACGTATTGCTTTGCAGTTATCCCTGTGAGTGAAAGTATCCATCCTTCAGATGAAAGGCAGCAAACCAGTCTCCCTTCTGAAGGGAAGGGAGGATAGACGCTAAAGTGACCATCCAGAATTTTGCTTTCTTTACAAATGAGTTTAGGTTCCTTAGGTCTAGAATGGCACATAGTCCCCTTTTGGACTTGGGGATAAGGAAATGGCAAGAGTAAAATCCCCTTCCTCTGAACTCCTCTGGAACTGGTTTGACTGCCTTCAGCTGCAGAAGCAAGGACACTTCTTGCCTCAACAGACACTCATGAGAGGGGTCCCTGAAGAGGGATGGGGAAGGAGAGTGGGCGGGAGGGAGGGAAAGGAAGGGAATGATGTAACCTCTTCATACTTGGTCTAAAACCCACTGATCAGAAGTAATCAAGGACCAGGCCTGGTAGAAAAGGGAAAGTCAGCAACCAAAAGGAGGCAATGGGGCAAAAACTGTCACACTGTCCTCAGGTGTACCCTCAAAATGAGGACTTAGGCTGCTGGTTGAAAGGTAAGGCAGACCCTCTTTCCGAGCCTGATCTTGAACCCCTGCAACTGCTTCTATTATTGCCATTACAGGCATTGTTTCTTCCCCTCTTTTTGCCCGTCAGGGATGAACCTTTGTCTTGGTCTTGGGGCTGACTTGGAGGTGAGTGGCCTCCTCTGTGGTGCCTGAGTATGAATCCACAAAGACTTTAGGGTAGCCCTAGAATCTTTGAGGCTATGCAGCCTCAAGTCCATCTGGTCCGAGAAGAGGCCAGACCCTTCAAATGGTAGGTCCTGCCGGGTGTTTTGGACCTCAGGAGGGATACTCAATAACTGCAGCAGGCGTTCCTCCTCATCCCTACACCCATGGCCATTGTACAGGCGGCTGAGTCTGCAGCATCCAATGCCGCTTGCAGCATTGTACATGCAGCTTGCAGCACTGTCCTACCCAACTCTGCTATGGCACCATACGCTTGTCTTGAGTCTTGGGGGAGACAATCCTTAAATTTATCCATGGCCCAGCATGTGTTGTAGGCATATCTACTCAGCATCGCCTGCTGACCGGTAATGTGGAGTTGCAGGCCTCCCATAGCATAGGCCTTTTTCTGCAGCAAATCAAGCGTTCTGGGCTCCTGAGACTTGGGCATGGGTCCCAGAGGTCCTTGGCACCACCAATGAACCCAGGAGAGGGTGTGTGAAGAGGTGCCAATGCCCCATTTGAGGGATAAAGTAGCACCTCTCAACCCCCTTTTGCATGGGGGGAATAGAGGTAGGCATCTGCCAGAAGGTTTTGGATATCAGCTCTGAGGTGAACAGGATGAAGTTTAATAAAGACAAATGCAAAGTGCTCCACTTAGGAAGGAACAATCAGTTTCACACTTACAGAATGAGAAGCGACTGTCTAGGAAGGAGCACGGCAGAAAGGGATCTAGGGGTTATAGTGGACCACAAGTTGAATATGAGTCAGCAGTGTGATGCTGTTGCAAAAAAACCAAACATGATTCTGGGCTGCATTAACAGGTGTGTTATGAGCAAGACACGAGAAGTCATTCTTCCACTCTACTCTGCGCTAGTTAGGCCTCAGTTGGAGTACCGTGTCCAGTTCTGGGCACCGCATTCAAGAAGGATGTGGAGAAATTGGAGAGGGTCCAGAGAAGAGCAACAAGAATGATTAAAGGTCTAGAGAACATGACCTATGAAGGAAGGCTGAAAGAATTGGGTTTGTTTAGTTTGGAAAAGAGAAGATTGAGGGGGGACATGATAGCTGTTTTCAGGTATCTAAAAGGGTGTCATAAGGAGGAGGGAGAAAACTTGTTCATCTTGGCCTCTGGGGATAGAACAAGAAGCAACGGGCTTAAACTGCAACAAGGGAGGTTTAGGTTGGACATTAGGAAAAAGTTCCTAACAGTCAGGGTAGTCAAACACCGGAATAAATTGCCCAGGGAGGTTGTGGAATCTCCATCTCTGGAGATATTTAAGAGTAGGTTAGATAAATGTCTATCAGGGATGGTCTAGACAGTATTGGTCCTGCAATGAGGGCAGGGGACTGGACTCAATGACCTCTCGAGGTCCCTTCCAGTCCTAGTATTCTATGATTCTATCTTATCAATTGTTTTAAGTGGGAGCTCCACTCTACCCAGGGTGTTTGCCGTGAGGATGTCGACCGCTGAATTGAACTTCTCCAGGACTTCCTCTGCCTGCACTCCCAAGTTGGCCGCCAGCCTTCTAAGCATGTCCTGGTGGGCCTTGGTGTCCATAGACAGAAGTGGCAGGACATGATCTGTCAAAGCCTTGTCATGCAAGGAGGATGATGACTCCCTGACTCCCAGATGTTCCTCTGCTAGCTGTTCATGGGGTATGGCAGAAGGGGCATCCTGAACTGGCACCCATGTCACCGCCAAAGGCATGGGGCCCTCCCCTTCCACTAAAGGTCTCACCATGTCCTTACTGCAGGACAGGGCTGGCTCTGAAGTGGGGGCTCTTGGGAGAGGGGTGGCGTTGCCACTGGGGCTTCAGTGTCGAGGCCTATGTCTGGAGTAGGAACAGTGCCGAGACCTAGACTTATATGAAGATGTCTTAGAATGCACCAACTCCACTTCTGAGTCCCAAGAATAATCGGATGCTGACCACGGTGGTGCCAGTGATCTATGCGCTTATTGGTGCTGGGCCATGGTTGCAGGTTTCCCTCTGTGAACAGGGCCCAGTGCTGGCAGGGGCTGTGCCATAGTCACAGTGGGAAGTAACTGGTCCTGAGGCACTAACTTATACAGTGCCATGGGGACACCATAAAGCAGTACCAGGGGCGCAGACTGGAAACTCCCTCCTTGTGCCACCAAAGCCCCTGGACCAGTGCTGCTAGGACCAGTGGTGGTAAGTGTTGCAGTGCCGGAGCTCCTGGTGCTTCAGGGTAAGCATGGCTGCCAGCAGCGGTCCCCGCGAGTGTCCTGGTGCTGATTACATGACCGGTGGCGGCTCTGATGGTGCCGGGCTCAAGTGGGGGCTTGGTGCCACTTGGGGCACCTCAGGCTGTGCCGGGGTCAGTGCCTGGGGTTCTGGACCTACTGATGCAGTGCCGAGGCCTCCGCATGCAGGGACGAGATCAGCTCAATGAACTCCCGTGCCATGTCAAATATCAGTTGCCAGACTTCTTCGATTACCACCTCCGGCACTGGACACTCCCTCCATGTAGGACTCCGCTGGTGCCTTGCTGGTCCTGGCACCTCCTGGTGCGTCGTCAAAGCTGAGTGTCCCTCCTTTGTGGCGGCACCTCTCCAGAGATCTCCCTCTGTGATTTCTCTCTCTCCTCGGGGCCAGGGATTGTGAGCGGTACTTTGAGGACTTTGAAGAGGTGGTTAGTGCCATTGAGGTCTCCCGCACCGAGGCTAGTGCGCTTTGCTCTGGTACTGGCAGTTGCAAAGTGGACTCCAAGGCTGTGTCCAGACTCCATGCCTCCGTCGACGGAGGCATGTAGATTAGCCAGCTCGGAAGAGGGAAATGAAGCCGCGATTAAAATAATCGCGGCTTCATTTCAATTTAAATGGCTGCCCCGATCTGCCGATCAGCTGTTTGTCGGCAGATCGGGAAAGTCTGGACGCGATGCCCCGACAAAGAAGCCTTTCTTCATCGACACAGGTAAACCTGGTTTCACGAGGCTTACCTGTGTCGATGAAGAAAGGCTTCTTTGTCGGGGCATCGCGTCCAGACTCTCCCGATCTGCCGACAAACAGCTGATCGGCAGATCGGGGCAGCCATTTAAATTTAAATGAAGCCGCGATTATTTTAATCGCGGCTTCATTTCCCTCTTCCGAGCTGGCTAATCTACATGCCTCCGTCGACGGAGGCATGGAGTCTGGACACAGCCCAAGAGAATGAGCTTGAGCCTAGAGTCTCTTTCTCGTTTTGTCCTTGGCTTGAAACTTGCAAATGTGGCAATTGTCTGTATGATGGCCATGCCCAGACACTTTAGACAAGAGTCATGTGGATTGTCACAGGGCATGGGCTTCAAGCACTTTGCACACGACTTTAACCCCTGTGGCCTGGGCATCCCCTCCCCAGCTGGGGAGAGGCTAAAGGGAGTAAACTCCCTTCTCTTATCTAAACTACTGATACTGTCTAAACTAACAACTAACGACATGAAAGACAAAAGAACAACTATGTACATGCACTAAAGGTTGGGACTAATGATGTAGTCAGTGCTCCAGCTACCGTCATGGGCGGTAAGAAGGAACTGAAGAGGTGGAGGGCCAGAAGGGGTATATATGCGCTGATATAGCGGCACCACTCCAGGAGGTCCCGAGCTGGGCACTGCTAAGGGTAAAAAGCTCTGGAATCTGTGCATGCATCATGCACACACCTAATTGGAATGAACACAAGCAAGCACTGGAAGAAGTTCATTTATGATGTTTACTCTAGGAGTCACATCAAACAGACATGAGTAGTGCTTCCTTTTTCCCAAGCAGACAGGCTTGGTACCTGCAAGAAGTTTCAGAGAAGCTCATTTGTTTCCTGCGCTGTCTCTGCTCTTCAAGTATGTGGACAAGAGCAAGCTGTTTCCAGAGCTACTGCCTTACATGAATTCTTTTGAGGGACAGAGTTCTTTGAGGGTTGGTCCTATCACCAATGCCATGTACCATAGGATAGGTCAGTTTCAGGCAATATCTTTTCAATATCTGGGAGTCACTGACTTGTCACTGACTGATGGTGTCTTCTATGGGTCAGAGGAGCACTTATCAGCAGTACAACCTTCCTGTGTTTGGGATTTGGGAAACAACTAATACATATTATTGTATGGCCACATTTACCCACACACAGCGCCCTCTCCAGCTCCCAGCCTCCCTTTTCACCCATTTAGCAAACAATATTATGTCAGTCAATTAATTTGACATAAAGCTTCTTCTAGGATGAGAGTAAAAAAAATCAGTGGCCCAGGGAAGTGAAAAGCTACCAAATGGTTAAATGCAGTAAAAATGTAGAAGGGTCCAGAGAGAAGAGACTTGTAATATTAAATATTTGAGGCATTTAGAGTTCCCAAGAGCAAAATGATGAAACTGTTCATGAAAAAAATATGTAGCTAATTGGAACACCCAGTAAGAACTGGCAGAGTTGAAGAAATGGTTCCCACATCATCTGGTCACACAATTCTCAGCTTTCCCACAGCAGAATTAGTTTTAATTAGGTTATAAGAACAATGTGTTCAGATTAACAGTGTATAATCCCCTTTCTATACCTCAGAAATCTTGTAAACGATTATTAGCCATTAAACTGCCATGAAATCATAAAACCCCCTTATTTGGGTACACTGTCTCAAGTTCAATCTACAAGGCCTGCTGTTAATATAGTAGCAGATCTGATATATGGACTACCAGATCCCAAAGTGCTTTACAAAGATATAAAAACCCATCACTGACATAAAACTTCTTCTAGGGTGGAGAGCAGCACTTAAACAGTGATCAGCACAACAGATATTCTGGCTATGGACAAATCTAGGATGCATGTCATGAAAACTTTTAGATATAGAAGAGAAACTCTGTTTTTATGGTCTCCTCCAAAAAAGTCACTGTCCTGTCCAAGGCCCGGTCTACACTAGCACTTGAAATAAAATTTAGCCACCTATGGTTGATTTATTAAATTATGCATTCACATTACCATGCCTGTTGCATTGCCCTTAGAGGCCACTGAAGTCAATTTTTGTACATCTACTTTCCACCAGGAATAATGTTATTCCCAACCTTGCATGGTCACAGTTATGCTAGTGTAGATGCAGCTTGCTGGAAATTTAGCACTATTGGCCTCTAGGAGGCCTCTTGCAGCTGTCTGTTTTGACCACTCTGGCCAGCACTTCCACCTCTCTTGTTCTCCTGGTGAGCTCAAAAAGCCCTGGAAACAGCAGAATAGCCTGTCCCATGTGGCCAGCATTGCGAGCCCATTGCGAGTGAGCAGCAGTGTGGCACACATGGACATAAGTTCTAACATTCCATCGAACTCTGCAACAACTGGAAGTACTTCTGCGCCCTTGGGCTCCAGTTCCCAGGGGCGCAGAATAGTACCAGCCTGGAGTGTCCAACCTCACAAAGCTCAGAACCAGCAAGAGAGACACCAAGATTTATGGCAGGATCGCAAGCTGCCTCAGGCAAAAGGATATTCCAGGGACGCCCAGCAGTACAGGGTGAAAATAAAGGAATTGTGCCAGTCATACCATAAGGCAAAGGAGGAGAGCAGATGCTCTGGGTCAGCACCTCAAATGTGCTGCTTCAATGAGCAGCTGGATGCCATTCTGGGAGGGGGCCCAGCCAGCTCTCCCAAGTGGTTGTTGAGTTTGGCCGACATGCCTGGCATTAGCCTGCAGGACAGGGGGGTGGCAGAGAGGCAGGAGGAGGAGTTGATTAGCCAGCCACTGATGCCTGAGAGCCAGGAGCTCACCATGATGCTAGAGCTGGTCCACCCCTCCCAGGATGTCTCCCAATCCATCACCTATCCTGGGGAGGGCATGTTCGGTGAGTTCACAAACTTCTTCTGACTACAAGTAGATTAAGGCAATGGGGTGTGAGGTGCAGCACGCTCTTTGTCTACACAGCACAGGGGTGCAAAACAGCTTGTTAATGCGTCCGCAGATGGAGTGGGAGTCTTGTCTGCACAGCTCCAGGAAGCTCTCACATAGAAACTCTTTGATCCTTCTCAAGATTTTGGGAGAGGCCAGCCTTATGCTGTGCTTCACAGAAGGACACCTTCCCATGCCAAGTTACTAGTAAGTGGTCTGGCATCACTGAACCACAAAGCAGTGCAGGATAAGGCTCAAGTTTATGGCCACAGTCAGTCATACGCTCCTGATCACTCGCTGTGATTTGGAGAAGACTGATATCTCACATGGCAACCTGGAGGGAGGAGGAGGGGAACCTATTAAGCACTCTCTCTGGGAAGCCACATGTGCCATACACACCCCTGGCCCCACTGTGCGCAAGAAAAAAAGCAGTGTCCCCAGGAGGCCATGTGTGCCACACACCACGGGAATCTGATCTGCTCCATCCTCTCCCTTCTGCCCACAGGCTTCTGCTTTGGATGGGAATGTAGCAGTGTTCCCAGAAGGCCCCATGTGCTAGACATGGCAGGAAGCACCATCTGCACCACCCTCCCTCCTGCCTCCAGACTCCTCGCCTGGCAGGCTCCTTACCATGCCTGCCTGACTCTGGACTGTTTGTGTCCCAATGCTCTCCTGAGACATCTGGGCACCTGCTGTAAAGTGCCCTCTCTAAAGCAAACATTTGACTTTGCATAGAACACGTCTCCATTGTCTGTCGAGTGACCTTTGGTATTCCCTAAGGGCATAGGCGTGCGCAGCACATTTCATTAGGGTGTGCACCCAAAGAATGTTTTTAAAATGCACTTTGACCCCCCCATTAGCCACACTCCTGACCCCTGTTAACCACGCCTCTGACCCCCATTAGCCACGCCCCTGGAGGTAACCCTCCCAGGGCAAGATGGGCACATGACCAAAAGTAAAAAGTGTTATGTGACCCCAGATTCCCACCATCCTCCTACCAATAGGGATTAGTTTGGCCCCCACCAACCCCGCCCCCATGCAACTATCCTGCAATTTCATTAATCCAATGTGTGTGACATTAATGCAGGGGTGGAGAGGCTCAGGGGGGGATAGAACTGTTCCCTCTAAGAGTTTCCTCCCATGAGTGGAATGAATTTTGTGTTGTGCACCAGTACTGAGTTCATGTGGCTTGTTTGGATGTGTCATTGTGGCACCCAAGTTACTAATAAATATCTACCTTTCCCCTCTGCTGCCATGTCTCCTCCCCTTGCTCCATCAACTCCCCTGGTGCCTGCTGCCCCCCAACCCCTCACCCTCCTCTGCTGTCCTGACTCCTGCCCTTCTCACTGCCCTCAGCCCTCCTGCGACCTGCCCCCCTTCAGCAGCCCTTCTCTCCCCCCTGTGCCCACTCCTCCAGTAGCCCCACTCTGATCATGTGAACTACCCCTCCTCATCCCTTCGTTTAACACCTCCCTCGCCTCTCTCCTCGGGTGCTGGTCCCTCCCCTTCTGCTTCACCCCCAGAATCCCCTGGCACCTGCACCTTCCCTTACTCCTGCACCCTCCTGGTGCCTCCCCCTTCCCTCACTGCTCCTGCCCCCTTTGCCCTTTTTTCCCTGATGCCCATCCCCTCACTACCCTCTGCCCCCGTTCCGCTCATTCCCCTGTGCCCTCACACATTACTTGCTCCAACCCCACCTTCCTCATGCCTTCAAATACTTTGAAGACCCCAAGATGCAGAGAATCCTCTACAGATCACAGCTAGAGGATTCTCTGCATCTTGGGGTCTTCAAAGTATTTGAAGGCTTCAATATCAGAGATATAGGTGAGAGGATTATTCTGGGTGGGGTGGGTGAGATTCTGTGGCCTGCACTGTGCAGGGGGTCAGACTAGATGATCATAATGGTCCCTTCTGACCTTAACGTCTATGAGTCTGAGTCTATGCGTCTATGCCTACCCAGTCTGTCAAGACTTCTCCCACTCCAATCCCCAATTCCATTCCCCTCTCCTCTCCTTGCATCACCCTGTCTCCCCTCCCACTGACACCTCCCCTCCTGCCCTTTCCCTCATTGTCTGCAGTGCACTTGGCCCCCTGCCATTTGTCTCTTGGTGCCTTCCCCTTTCTTCCCCTTCCCCTCCCCACAAGCCCCCCAAACTCCCTTCCTCTACCTCTCCCCCCAAGCCCCTTCCCCAGCCCCTCCGCCGCTACACAACCCCCCCAAGCCTCTTCCCCAGCCCCTCCGCCGCTACACAACCCCCCCAAGCCTCTTCCCCAGCCCCTCCGCCGCTACACAACCCCCCCAAGCCCCTTCCCCAGCCCCTCCGCCGCTACACAACCCCCCCAAGCTCCTTCCCCAGCCCCTCCGCCGCTACACAACCCCCCCAAGCCCCTTCCCCAGCCCCTCCGCCGCTACACAACCCCCCAAGCCCCTTCCCCAGCCCCTCCGCCGCTACACAACCCCCCCAAGCCCCTTCCCCAGCCCCTCCGCCGCTACGCAACCCCCCCAAGCCCCTTCCCCAGCCCCTCCGCCGCTACGCAACCCCCCCAAGCCCCTTCCCCAGCCCCTCCGCCGCTACGCAACCCCCCCAAGCCCCTTCCCCAGCCCCTCCGCCGCTACGCAACCCCCCCAAGCCCCTTCCCCAGCCCCTCCGCCGCTACGCAACCCCCCCAAGCCCCTTCCCCAGCCCCTCCGCCGCTACACAACCCCCCCAAGCCCCTTCCCCAGCCCCTCCGCCGCTACACAACCCCCCAAGCCTCTTCCCCAGCCCCTCCGCTGCTACGCAACCCCCCCAAGCCCCTTCCCCAGCCCCTCCGCCGCTACACAACCCCCCCAAACCCCCTTCCCCAGCCCCTCCGCCGCTACACAACCCCCCCAAGCCTCTTCCCCAGCCCCTCCGCCGCTACACAACCCCCCCAAGCCTCTTCCCCAGCCCCTCCGCCACTGCAGAAGCCCCTTCCCTACATTCCGCGTTGCAGGGTCGGAGTCTGTGCTCAGGCCCCGCAGTCCGAACCCGGAGGCAGCCACGTGGCCTGCCTCTGAGCACTCTGAAAATCCCGGGCATGATGTGATGTCACATCACTCCCGGGCCCCGCCCACCTGCAATGCCGTGCATAGGGAGCAGCAGCTGCCCAGAGCCGTGCACGGGACTGGACGGGTTGGGGCCGGGGCCGCACAGGGCAGCTGGGGCCGCGGACGCACGGGGGGACCAGCAAGGAGGTCCGGGGATCGCTCCGGGCAGAGCCGGGGGAGAGACCCAGCTCCACATAGTGGTGGAGCAGGGCACTGGCTCTGAATTGTAATGCCAGCCAGCACTTCTGGGTTCAGGGGTGCGGGGCCCCCTTAGGCATGGGGCCCGATTTGGCCGAATCGGCCTAAGGCTGGCCCTGTGTGTGGATAACCAGGGCACTAAAAGGCACAGGCACATTGCCTCCTTTTTATCTTGCACAAGGTGGGGAGGAACTAGAGGAATGCTTTATGGGATGCAGCCAACATGAGCCCCTCTAACCATCCGTTGCAGAGTTTTGGACCCAGTGGGCACTGGAAGCATAGCTCAGACTGCAAAGCTACCCACAGTACCTCAAGTCTCTGAGTCAACAGCAGGTTCCTTAATGGGCACATACTCCTTTGGACAACATTCGATTCTTTCCCACAGTGAGGAAACAGACTTTTGACTTCTCAAAATTGTGTGACCAGAAATCGACCTTATCTCATAGTGTTGATGTGCCCTAACAGAAAACTGCAAGATGCTCAATTTATTTGCCTTTGGAATAAAAGCTGAAGCGATATTGCTAGGATTCGGACTCTTAATTCCAAGGAGATTAGACACTTCCAATCTGGGAAGAAGATGATTAATTCATCCCATTCTGGCTCTAATTCAAATCGATTGGTGTTATTGATTAAAACAAAAATCTTAATATCATTGTCGTTTCTACCATCCACTTCATACAGACTTTAGGCTGTGGAGAGCTTGTTTGTGATCTGAGTTCTACAGTCCAGTGGATCTTCATCCACCCCTATACTTTAGGAAACATTCTCAGGGGAAGGTAAAGCAGGCAGCACCATGCAGTAAAGTAGCTCGTAGCTAAAGACAGATCAGTGTCTAAAGAGATGCCTCTTAAGAGCTGCCATGGATACAATAATAGCCTACAGCTCCCAAAGATATCTGGAAATACTTCATTAGGACAAACAGATATGAATGATCCAAGAAATCATCATAATTTAACATGAAACTGTCCTACCTGGAAAGGCTTATCTGGTGCTTGGAGCTGGATATGGCACTTGCTAGGTGAGTACCAACTGCTGATAGATAAGTAATTTGGCAGATATTGGTCCCCGGCAGGTCTCCCATCAATTGCAGTCACTTTGGTCTTAACAAAAATGCATCTGAATGTTATTCACACATAGAAAGCTGAGAACCTGTCCCTCTCTATCACGCAGTCCTTACCACCATTCCCACTCCAAACACTGCCCTTCTCACTGTCTCCTTTGTGATCTTTAAAGTACTATTATAAGACACTCACTTTCTATTGAGATGTTTGATGCATACACTTAATTTTATATACTTAGAGCAGACAGCTCTATCTTATTTATTAATTATTGTTATTATTATTATCAGTTCTATCAGAAGCATGGGGTTGGATAAATATTTACTACAATTCAAAGGTGAAAGTTTAAGTCTGAGCTAAATAGCTTCCCAGTGTCACTAGAGAGACAAGGTAGATGAGGAAATATCTTCTATTGTTGATGAAAGAACAGCTTTCAAACTCACACAGAGCTCATCTTCAGGTCACTGACTGATTTCCCATTTTCAGCACCAATTCACAGTGTGCATGTGACAAGATTAGCTTTTTTAAAGCCCATTAATTCTATAAAGAGTTTTTACCTACCTCCAGCCAGACATACTGGGCAGCTGTAGGAATAGAGGGGATTTCAAACTCCACCAAGCCACTTCTGGATACCAGTTCACTTGTATAAACATTATCCTTTGGCGTTAACTCAGCTTTGATTCGAATTGTGACCCCATCAGCCGGGCTACTGTCAGGGTAAGTGACTTCTACCTGAACAGGCATTTAATTAATAAAACAAGGCATTTAACTTTATTAATAAATCCATACCATTATAAAACTCAACAGCAGATAAGAGTAACATCTCAGCACATGGTGTATAACACATTCAAAATAATTGCCCATATAGGCTATCAACCCCCCTGGTTGTCCCCATATCCCCTACCTTACCTTCCCTTTGTAAGGTAGGCCAGGTTTGAACTGCTTCCTAGTATCCTTGCTGTACTTGATGTCAATTAGCTGTTTCTGAACAGGTGTTGAGTCATCAAAGGTGACCTGCTTGCTCCCATCAGAACTGGTTACAGTGGCCCAAATATTGACCACACCTCGAAAATGCTCTGGGACATCAGCTGGCATCATATCTCTCACACACACATCAAAAACAGCAGAGCCATCGATCTACCAACCAGGCCAGAGAAGAAAAACATTACTCAGGATGTGCAGATAAAAATGTGTTTCTGGTTAAACACAGAATATGGGGCCTGCTTTCTTGGGGGAGCAGTGGGATGAGGTATTCTCTTAGCTTTATTTTAAAGAGTCTTGAGAACAGGAGCACATTCCCTAATAAAAACCACAACTAGCAACAGAGGTTATGTCTACACTACCACCTTAGTTCGAACTAGGGTGGTTAATGTAGGAAACCGAAGATGCAAATGAAGCCTGGGATTTGAATTTCCTGGGCTTCATTTGCATCTTGCCGGGCGCTGCCATTTTTAAATGTCCGCTAGTTCGGACTCCGTGCCTGCGGCTACACGCAGCACGAACTAGGTAGTTCGGATTAGGCTTCCTATTCCGAACTACCGGTACACCTCATTCCACGAAGAGTAACGGTAGTGCGGAATAGGAAGCCTAATCCGAACTACCTAGTTCGTGCCGCGTGTAGCCGCGGGCATGGAGTCCGAACTAGCGGACATTTAAAAATGGCGACACCCGGCAACATGCAAATGAAGCCCGGGAAATTCAAATCCCGGGCTTCATTTGCAACTCTGGTTGCCTACATTAACCACCCTAGTTCAAACTAGGGTGGTAGTGTAGACATACCCAGATTGTATATGTTATAGAATCATAGAATCATAGGACTGGAAGGGACCTCGAGAGGTCATCGAGTCCAACCCCCCGCCCTCAAGGCAGGACCAAGCTCCGTCTAAACCATCCCTGACAGATGTCTATCTAACCTGTTCTTAAATATCTCCAGAGAGGGAGATTCCACCACCTCCCTTGGCAATTTATTCCAATATTTGACCACCCTGACAGTTCGAAATTTTTTCCTAATGTCCAATCTAAACCTCCCTTGCTGCACTTTAAGCCCATTACTCCTTGTCCTGTCCTCAGAAACCAAGAGGAACAAATTTTCTCCTTCCTCCTTGTGACACCCTTTAAGATATTTGAAAACCGCTATCATGTCCCCCCTTAATCTTCTTTTTTCCAAACTAAACAAGCCCAGTTCATGAAACCTGGCTTCATAGGTCATGTTCTCTAGACCTTTAATCATTCTTGTAGCTCTTCTCTGTACCCTTTCCAATTTCTCCACATCTTTCTTGAAATGTGGCGCCCAGAACTGGACACAGTACTCCAGCTGAGGCCTAACTAGTGCAGAGTAGAGCGGCAGAATGACTTCACGAATTTTGCTTACAACACACCTGTTGATACAACCTAAAATCATATTTGCTTTTTTTGCAACAGCATCACACTGTTGACTCATATTCAACTTGTGGTCCACTATGACCCCTCGATCCCTTTCCGCCATGCTCCTTCCTAGACAGTCGCTTCCCATCTTGTATGTATGGAACTGATTGTTCCTTCCTAAGTGGAGCACTTAGCATTTCTCTTTATTAAACTTCATCCTGTTTACCTCTGACCATTTCTCTAACTTGCTAAGGTCATTTTGAATTATGTCCCTATCCTCCAAAGAAGTTGCAACCGCACCCAGTTTGGTATCATCTGCAAACTTAATAAGCGTACTCTCTATCCCAATATCTACATCATCAGTACGGGTCCCAAAACAGACCCTTGCGGAACTCCACTTGTTATCCCTTTCCAGCAGGATTTAGCACCGTTAACAACAACTCTCTGACTACGGTTATCCAGCCAATTATGCACCCACCTTATCGTGGCCCTATCTAAGTTATATTTGCCTAGTTTATCAATAAGAATATCATGCGAGACTGTATCAAATGCCTTACTAAAGTCTAGGGCTACGTCTACACTGGCCCCTTTTCCGGAAGGGGCATGTAAATTTCACGAGTCGTCGTAGGGAAATCCGCGGGGGATTTAAATATCCCCCGCGGCATTTAAATAAAAATGTCCGCCGCTTTTTTCCGGCTTTTAAAAAAGCCGGAAAAGAGCGTCTAGACTGGCCCCGATCCTCCGGAAAAAGTGCCCTTTTCCGGAGGGTCTTATTCCTACTTCAAAGTAGGAATAAGACCCTCCAGAAAAGGGCACTTTTTCCGGAGGATCGGGGCCAGTCTAGACGCTCTTTTCCGGCTTTTTTAAAAGCCGGAAAAAAGCGGCGGACATTTTTATTTAAATGCCGCGGGGGATATTTAAATCCCCCGCGGATTTCCCTACGACGACTCGTGAAATTTACATGCCCCTTCCGGAAAAGGGGCCAGTGTAGACGTAGCCTAGGTGTATGACATCCACCGCTTCTTCATCAATACTCTGGTTTAGCACTGCCTCAAGCCCCATCACCCTCACATAACACAGGTTGCCTCAGGTCACAACCGCCTCCTTCACTCAAACTTCCTCAGATCTCACACCCTCTCCTGCACCCCAATCCCATACCCTGAGCTCCCTTCTGCATGCACCCTAAGTTGATTATCAGGGTTCCCTCTAATTTTTTCCCTCCACAGGCAGAATAAATTTGGTTATGAGGCATGTGTCGCAAAGCAGGTCCTTTTGACCATGGCCTCGCGTGCGCATTGCCCATTCTGCCACACATAGACCCCTCACAGAAAATGTAGGCCGCTGTCACACTCTGAGAAAGCATAACTTGTAAGCACACAATGCAGCTTTCTGTGAACGGAATTTAACCTTGTAGGAATCTAAGAACAGGGAAGTGAGCATGAAAAGACAGAGCACAGCTGCAAGAAATAAATAAGACTCTCTTGACCAGTCCTTGAAGGTAGGCATAGGGAGATAAGACGCAACTGCCATGCACACTGACCATGCCCAGACCCGGCACTGTCCATGGGACCATCATGCGGGCATCATGAAAAATCCTATAGGGCAATTTTGCACACTACCTCATTACCAGCCTATCAGGCCCGGCCAGGGAACAGACCCTAATAAGGTACCGGATATCAGGTTATGTTATAAAACTCCCTCGACCCCTTTGTTCAGCGAGGTTCTGAGTGCTGAGGGCACTTGTCTTTTTTGTCCGGCTGAAGGATTGATCACCCTGAAGCTACCTCCTCACCCTTCGAGTCAAAGATAGGGGTGCGCGAGTCCTGAGCATGCTCCGAGTTCCAGTGTGTCTTTATGCTGTTATTGCTGGATTTGTAAGTATTGCTTAAATATATTAGTTATTGGTTTAATTAATAGTTGAAACATGTTTATTTCACTGTGTAATTCTGTAGAGTGTAACTGAGTTCTATTAACCATACTGTGTAAATTGTATAATCTTGTGTTGTGTAGTGGTGTTGTATTTAGGCCAAGTATAAGTGTTAGAAATAGAAACCCAGGAGTTGTTAAGTTGTAAAGATAGATTTATGTAAAGGTAGATTTACTCCACCAGCTGCCCTAAAATAACCATAGAGGGGCTGGCTGTGGACAGAGTTTATATTATCATTATATTGGCTTTGTTTTTGTATTTTTGCTTGCATGCTGCGCTGCTTTGAGCGAATTAGAGATGGTGATTTAATAGAATCGAATTATAATCACAAAGTTTGTAATCAGTTAAGTGCAGTTTGGTTCAGTTTTCCCCTCCTGTAAAAGCATTGGGCAATTGCTAGTTTAAAAAACCATTTGCTGGTCAGATTCCCATCAGCACTCTACCCCTGGCCACACTCCCACGAGCATCTTGCTCCTGCCTCCTCCCTCCTGGTCAGTCACCTACCCCCAGCTTGGGTTTTTTTTGGAGGGGTTGTTTTTTTGCATCTCACTTGTGTGGCTTCCACTGACTTTTCTGTGGATCAGTGACCCCTGCATCAAAACAGGTTCCCCGCCCCTCTCATAAATAAAGACAATGCTGAAAAATTTTGTGTGTGACATAGTATTTTATTTCAAAATGAAGCCTGGCCAACAAGCCCCCAATTGGGGCCAAGCCCCCATCTGACTGCAGCATCATAACACTGCTGCACCTCCCCAGACTCCAAATCTGAGCCTATCATACACTGGAACTCCCCTGTCCTGAGTCTCTCACATCCCCAAACTCCTGCACCCCCACATTCTCAGTCTTGTGCCACAACATTCCTGCACCATCCATACGCTGCAAATCTGTGTCCTGAGCCCAACATACTCTCAACCTCCCTGCCCTGAGCCCCTCACACACTCCAACCCAAACTCCTGCACCCTCACATCCACAAGCCTGTGGCTTGCTCAACATCCCAACCCTTCACCTGACCCCAATACTTCCCAGCCTGGAGCTCCCTCCCCAAGCCAGCATCCCCTTCTCCACCTCCTCCTGCACCCAAATTCCCTGCCAGAGCTTGCACTTCTTACCCTTTCCCACACCTAAATCCCTCATTCCCACCCCAGAGCTCGCACCTCCTGTCTCAACCCACTGTTGGGGATAGTAAGTGATGGAGAGGAGGGGAGCAGAGAGGGACCTCAAGGAAGGCGTGGGGTTTTGGGGAAGGGATTGGGTAGATTTTGGCTTCTCCTGACATTTAAAAAATGATCTTGGGTGTAAAAAGGTTGGAGATCACTGCTCTAGATATACCAGATCTACCACTTCCCCCCGTCCACAAAGCTTGTTACTCTGTCAAAGAAAGCTAGTAGGTTAGTAGATGGGCAGCTAGTGAGCAAGGATTCCACCAACACTAGGACCCACCAATACTGATTGGAGGGGAGAAATGGAAAATATGGGACCATCTGAGTATTCTAGAATGAATTTCATCAGATCCTGGTAACTTGAAGATATCTGATTTGATTAAGTAATTTTAAACTTTAGGGCTACATCTACACTGGCATGAATTTCCAAAAATGCTTTTAACTGAAAAGTTTTCCGTTAAAAGCATTTTCGGAAAAGTGCGTCTAGATTGGCAGGATGCTTTTCCGGAAAAGCACTTTTTGCGGAAAAGCATCCGTGGCCAATCTAGACGCAGTTTTCCGCAAAAAAGCCCCGATCGCCATTTTCGCGATCGGGGCTTTTTTTGCAGAAAACAGTACTATGCTATCTACACTGGCCCTTTTGGGCAAAAGTCTTTCGGAAAAAGACTTTTGCCCGAATGGGAGCAGCATAGTTTTTCCAGAAAAGCACTGATGATTTTACAATAGATCGTCAGTGCTTTTCCGGAAATTCAAGCGGCCAGTGTAGACAGCTGGCAAGTTTTTCCGGAAAAGCTGCTGATTTTCCGGAAAAACTTGCCAGTCTAGACACAGCCCTTCTGTCTCTATATTAACTTCTGATCCCATCCCATTTTCACTTGCATTTATTATGTTTGGCATCCAATCACCACCAACCTTCTTGGTAAAAACTGAAACAAAGTAGTAATTAATCACCTCTACCATTTCCAAATTCTGTTATTGTTTTTCCCTCTTCGTCGAGTAAGGGTCTTACCCTGTCCTTGGTCTTCCTCTTGCTTCTAATATTTTCTTGTTAGTGTTTTTATGATCTAGTATTTTTAGCATGTGTAGTTTAGGTGACACATTTAGACTCTGATATTGATATTGACATCTATTGGCACAGATCAGAAATTCCTATTGAAGCTGATTTAATGGTCCCACTCACCTCTATGGTTTTGAGGACTGGGTGTCCCACTTCATGCCTGTAGTACCCTACTCCATTTATAGTCATGTTGACAGTTAGCTTTCCTGTCACTGGTTTCCCAAATGTGTATCTGAAATAGGATAAGCAAGAAAATGAAAAACTCAGACTGGATCCTCTCCATTTCCTTGATTAACCCCATGCTTGACCCACAGGTTGTCATACCCAGAACTCAGAAAATAAAAGCCACCACAAGAAGCTATTTCTAAATGACAACTGTTAATATCTCAGTGAAAGCTTTTACATGAAAAATTGGCAAACAGTTGATCTAAACTAGACTGAAAACAGAAAGATCCCGTCTCTACCTCTGCTGGCTTTTGTACACAGAAGCATCCAGACTAACAGGGACCAGCTGACTTGAAAGTCAGATTAATCTCAAGCTCCATCTGTTTTAGGGTATTTTTTTAACTCAGCACAATCTTCTTCTAATTCCTATATTTTCCTTTTTTTCTGTTGAAAATAAGCATGTAGACTCTGCCACAATATAAACATTTCATGTTCATTCTGCGAGGAATGGGCAATTACTTTTAAAAGTTTCAGTGGAAACAGTTCCCTTTAAAATTTAAATACCAGCATTTATCTTACATTCAGACACAGGAGTCATATGCCAGCACAATGAAAAGAACCCGAAAGTAAAACTGAGCTGTCTACGTGCACTATCCAAGACAGTGAAATGCAAAAAAAATAAACAAACTACAGAAATGATTGAAAGTGCATTCAGTGCATCCTTTCACATTTAAATTATTATAATCAAGATGAAGACCTGTTTCCCTACTGTGCAACTTTTAACTTGAAAAGGTATCCATTTAATAGAAAAGTGCATCTGGGCTTAGCTAAAATTTTTCCTTCTTTGAGCAATAAGGTCTACAGATTTGTAGATAATTCTATTCTACCTTTCTAAATTACAGATGACTCAAAGAAAGGATATTTTAAGTAGGCAGAGAAAAATGTTCCTATCTTCATTGTGCTAAACACCATAGATTCGTTACAATGGTATTTTTCACAGCTATGCCAGAGTAGGCAGCAGGATCATCTTTTAAATATGGACTATCAACATTAAGTATATTATATACTGCATGTTCTCCTGGACTGTAAGGCAAGAAGGAGACTTCTGCTGAAAAAGGGCATTGGCTAAAGACATGATGTTCAATATGTACTCTTTGGTGAAGTTTTGGTCACATGGCTGCCTGGCAGATCTCATGACAAGAGATATGACTCTTATGCCTTTATCAAAGCTTTTGATACGGTCTCCCACAATATTCTTGCCAGCAAGTTAAGGGAATATGGATTGGATAAATGTACTGTAAGATGGATAGAAAGTTGGCTAGACTGTCGGGCCCAATGGCTCGATGTCAGGATGGCGGTCAGTTTATAGCGGAGTGCCCCAAGGATCTGTTCTAGGACTGGTTTTGTTCAACATCTTTATTAATGACCTGGATGAGGGAATGGATTGCACCCTCAGCAAGTTTGCAGATGACACTAAGGGTATGTCTACACTACCCCGCTAGTTCAAACTAGCGGGGGTAATGTAGTCATCCGCAGTTGCAAATGAAGCCCGGGATTTGAATTTCCCGGGCTTCATTTGCATGAAGCCGGCCGGCGCCATTTTTAAATGCCGGCTATTTTGGATCCCATGCTGCGCGGCTACACGCGACACGGACTAGCTAGTTCGGATTAGGCTTCTAATCGTGGAATGAGGCGTACAGCTAGTTCGGATTAGAAGCCTAATCCAAACTAGCTAGTCCTTGTTGTGTGTAGCCGCGTGGCACGGGGTCCAAACTAGCCAGCATTTAAAAATGGCGCCTGCTGGCTTCATGCAAATGAAGCCCGGGAAATTCAAATCCCGGGCTTCATTTGCAACTGCAGATGACTACATTACCCCCACTAATTCGAACTAGCGGGGTAGTGTAGACATACCCTAAGATAGGAGGAGAGGTAGATATGCTGGAGGGCAGGGATAGGGTCCAGAATGACCTGGACAGATTAGAGAACTGGATCAAAAGAAATCTGATGAGGTTCAACAAGGACAAGTGTCGAGTCCTGCACTTGGGATGGAAGAATCCCAAGCTTTGTTATAGGCTGCGGACTGAATGGCTAAGTAGCAATTCTACAGAAAAGGGCCTGGGGATTGCAGTGGATGAGAAGCTGGATATGAGTCAACAGTGTGTCCTTGTAGCCAAGAAGGCTAATGGCATATTAGGGTGCAATAGGAGGAGCATTGCCAGCAGATACAGAGAAGTGATTATTCCCCTTTATGTGGCTCTGGTGAGGCCACATCTTGAATACCGTGTCCAGTTCTGGGCCCCCCACTATAGAAAGGATGCAGACGCATTGGAGAGGGTCCAGGGGAGGGCAACCAAAATTTTAAGGGTGCTGGAGTGCATGACCTATGAGGAGACACTAAAGGATTTGGGTTTGTTTAGTCTGCAGAAGAGAAGAGGGAGGGGGGATTTGATAGCAGCCTTCAACTTCCTGAAGGGAGGTTCCAAAGAGGATGGCGAGAGGCTGTTCTCAGTAGTGACGGATGGCAGAACAAGGAGCAATGGTCTCAAGTTGTGGTGGGAGAGGTCTAGGTTGGATATTAGGAAAAACTATTGCACTAGGAGGGTGGTGAAGCACTGGAATGGGTTACCTAGGGAGGTGGTGGAATCTCCATCCCTAGCAATTTTTAAGTCTCGGCTTGACAAAGCCCTGGCTGGGTTGATTTAGTTGGGGTTGGTCCTGCCCTGCCCCAGGGAAAGGTGGTATTTCCTCAGAAATCCTTATATGCGCTAACGGTACCCTAGTCTCAGAGCTGTATAGAATACTCTGCCAATGTTGGAGAGAAGGCAGCGTACCGCAAGATATGAGGGATGCTAACATCGTTACTGTCTACAAGAACAAGGGTGACAAAAGCGATTGCAATAACTATTGCGGCATCTCCCTTCTCAGCACCGTGGGGAAGCTATTTGCACGTGTTGTCATGAAGAGGCTCCATGTTATTGCAGAGAGAGTCTACCCTGAGTCTCAGTGTGGGTTCAGAGCTGAACGGTCCACCATAGACATCGTTTTCTCTGTTAGGCAACTACAAGAAAAGTGCAGGGAACAGAACAAACCTTTGTATATTGCTTTCATCGATCTAACCAAAGCATTTGACCTTGTCAGTAGAAAAGATCTGGTCGCAATTCTGGCTAAGATCAACTGTCCTCCAACTCTGCTCAGCATTGTTAGGGCCTTCCATGATGGCATGAGGGGGACCATGGTATACGATGGATCTACATCCGAACCCTTCGAGATTCTCAGCGGAGTGAAGCAGGGGTGTGTGCTGGCTCCAACACTGTTCAGCATCTTCTTTGCAGTTTTGCTCAAATATGCCTTTGGAACTGCTATAGAGGGCATCTTTCTCCGCACGAGAATGGACAGCAACCTCTTCAAACTGTTGAGGCTTAGAGCAAAGACCAGGGTGCTTACGAAGCGTCTAAGGGAGTTCCTTTTTGCTGACGATGCAGCTACTGCTGCTCGCACTCAGCAGGAACTGCAGTCACTCATAACTCGCTTTGCGGACGCATGTATGGAATTCGGCCTCACAATCAGCTTAAAGAAGACCCAGGTGATGGGCCAAAGCGTGGGTAACGAGCCATTCATCAGTGTGTTAGATTACGAACTGGAAGTCATCCATGAGTTCGTGTACCTAGGCTCTACGATCTCGGACAACTTGTCATTTGATAGCGAGATTAACAAGCGCACTGGAAAAGCCGCCACAACGTTCTCCAGGCTGACGACGAGAGTATGGGCCAATAATAAGCTCACTGTACACACCAAGGTGCAGGTCTACACAGCCTGTGTTTTGAGCACACTGTTGTACGCTAGTGAAACATGGACTTTGTGCTCAAAACAAGAGCAGCGGCTCAACACATTCCATATGCGTTGCCTTAGGCGTATACTTGGTATCTCATGGCAGGACAAGATCCCCAATAGAGCAGTGCTTGAGAGGGCGGGCACTGTCTCCATGTTCACCCTTCTCAAACAGAGGTGTATGCACTGGTTTGGCCATGTCTCACGTATGTTGGATGGCCGAATACCGAAGGACCTTCTCTTTGGCGAACTGGCGTCTGGAAAGAGGCCGAAAAGGCAACCTAAATTGCGCTATAAGGACACGTGCAAGCATGACCTCAGCGCTCTCTCTATCAGTGTGAACACCTGGCATTTGCTCGCCTTAGACAAGTATGCCTGGAAACAGGGAGTGAAGGAAGCTCTTGCTATGTGTGAAACTACCTTGGTGAAGGAAGCAGAAGACAAGAGAGCCCTCAGGAAGATCTGTGCCCATGATACCAGAGCGACATCTGCCTACTGCTGCTCACAGTGCAGAAAGGACTGCCATTCCTGGATTGGATTGCACAGCCACAGAAGACGCTGCTCGAATCAGTCCAACAGGGGCGCAAACCCATGATCCTTTGGGATCGAAGGATGCCTATGATGGATGGTTCTGCCTTGGGCAGGACTTGATGACCTCCTGAGGTCTCTTCAAGCTCTATGATTCAATGATTCTATTCCCTCAGATTGTCCATGTTCCCACAGAGCAGACTTTGAAAGAAAGGGTATT
Organism: Pelodiscus sinensis; assembly: GCF_052426305.1. Lineage (NCBI taxonomy): Eukaryota > Metazoa > Chordata > Testudines > Trionychidae > Pelodiscus > Pelodiscus sinensis. The sequence continues at coordinate 1,013,416 of NC_143083.1, forward strand.
TCTTGTATTTCATTCAAGAATGAATGAAGAGTACAATATTAGTTTCATCTGAGTGGGCATGTAATCCAACCAACTCAGTCCTGGAGCTCAGGCCTATGTTCTGGCCAGCACACACCCTGTTTCCAATCTATGTAAGCCCAGGACAAACAAATGTGCCCTATATAGACAAGGGCCCCCCAGCCTGTGGTCCAGCAGGGCTTCAGTCTATAAGCCTAGACTCTGGGGCTGGCCCAGGCAAATAAACAGACACCCACAGTGGTCCCCATTAAGCCCAGGCCTTTACTACAGGGTGGGGTAAGCAAACAAACACAGTTCATGGGCTAGGCCAAACCCCTGGGGCAGGGCGGGCAAGGCTGACATACAACATAGTTTATAGTCTCTAGGGCTATGTCTATATTACACGCTTATTTCCAAATAAGTAATTTTGAAATAATAACCCCCACAATAACTATTTTGAAATAGTGCATCCACACTACAAGTCCCCATCACAAAACTACAGTTTTATAGCAAAAGAGCAAGTCCACACTTACTGGAGGCTGAACTGCATTTAAAGCCCCCTGGAGGCACTCCGGGCAGGGTGTCAGGACAGCAATCACTTCCTGCAGCTACTTCCTGAGGCTGAGACTCGTGATTAAAGGGGCTCCTCTCTACAGCCACCTTTCACACTCTTCTCCATTGCCTACCTCCTTGAGGGACAGAAAACTCACATTGCATGCTCTGGTTGCCCTTGCAGACACCATAGCAATTCCAACATGGAGCTGGAGCTGCTGCAAAGCAGTGCTAGTCTCTTAGGGTATGTCTACACTACCCTGCTAGTTCGAACTAGGAGGGTAATGTAGTCATCCGCAGTTGCAAATGAAGCCCGGGATTTGAATTTCCCGGGCTTCATTTGCATGAAGCCGGCCGGCGCCATTTTAAATGCCGGCTAGTTCGAACCCCGTGCTGCGCGGCTACACGCGGCACAGAGTAGCTAGTTCGGATTAGGCTTCCTCGTTCCACGAGGAGTACAGCTAGTTCGGATTAGAAGCATAATCCGAACTAGCTACTCCGTGCCGCGTGTAGCCGCGCAGCACGGGGTTCGAACTAGCCGGCATTTAAAAATGGCACCGGCTGGCTTCATGCAAATGAAGCCCGGGAAATTCAAATCCCGGGCTTCATTTGCAACTGTGGATGACTACATTACCCTCCTAGTTCGAACTAGCGGGGTAGTGTAGACATACCCTTAGACCTCCTACATCACTTCCTGGAGCAGTTTATGCAGACTGCCCATGTGATACTGCAGGAGCATGACAACCAGCCTGGAATGGGGACCTCCTCATCCAGGCCCAGGCGCTCCTCATACACCACATACTTTTCCATCCTCCCTTGCACACTGTGAACCACTGCTTCTAGTGGCAGGAGACCACTTCTGACTGGTGGGACCACATTGCCATGGAGCAGTGGGATGACCACCAGTGGCTGAGAACTTCCGCATGTGGAAGAACACCTTCATGGAGGTGCGGCTCATCCCTGCCCTCTGGCAATGGGACGCCCGGCTGAGACCTGCCATCTCCCTCCAGCAGCGCGTTGTCATTGCACTCTGGAAGCTCGCCACACCAGACAGCTACCGCCCCATCGGGAACCAGTTTGGCACGGGGAGATCAACCGTCGGGACCATGCTCATGCAGTTTGACTATTTTACTATTGTAATGGGAGAGTGGTGAAGCACTGGAATGAGTTTCCTAGGGAGGTGGTAAAATCTCCATCCCTAGAGGTTTTTCAGTCCCTACTCGACAAAGCCCTGCCTGGGATATTTTAGTTGGGGCTGGTCCTGCTTTGGGACGGGACTTGGACTTGGGGACCACCTGAAGACTCTTGCAATCCTGTGATTTTATATTTCTGTAACCCTTCTGCCAGGCCGAATTAATAGCAGCAAGGGCCGGGTTCAGTATCTAAGGGTCTCCTCTCAACAAGATAATACAACACTGGCTCAAGCCCCTACCCTGGGAAATCTTACATACACCTCTGGGTGCCTCAAAGAGGCAATTCTTCCCCTCTCGCAAGCACAGAGCCTCAGTATAGCAGCAAACCTTTAATAACATGAGGTAACCGACATCAGCATTAACTTGGGGAAACACCACAACTCGGATTCATAGACCAAACATGAGTGAAGACCCTCCCCCAGCCACGAATCCCCCAGAGTCCCAAAAGTCCAACACCCCAAGAGTCTCTGCCCCGGGTCAGTGCCACCCCAGGGTTCAAAAGTTCACCCGGCAGGGTTTTACCATCCCAATCTGGAGGGGGCGGAGAGTGATACACCTTACGTGGCCGCCTGGACCTCACAAAAGAACAGTTCAGGCTCAGCAGAGGCCTCGTAGTAGTGGAGAGTGCCTTCAGCCACTTCAAGGGGAGGTTCTGTAGTCTCCCCACTCTCCTGGAACTCAGCGACCAGAAGATCCCCTAGGTGGTGGCAGCTTGCTGTGTATATTTCACAGTATATGTGAAAATAAGGGGGAGACTTTCCTGCCAGTGTGGGGGCAGAAGCTTAGTGGCTGGCCAAAGCTTTTGAGTAGCCAGACACTGCTGCCATTCAGCGAGCCCAGCAGGGAGCTTTGCTCATCCAGAAGGCCCTGAGGGAGAGTTTCAGCCAAGGACACCTGTGACACACTCCCCTGGGCCTCCCAACAAGAGGCCTCTGCATTGCCCCTCGGTGTCTTTCTTTCCCCAGCCCTCGCTTCCCCCCTCCCCTATAGATCAAATAAAAAAAACAATTGTCTTATTTTTATTTGGGGAATATATAACAAGGAGAGACTGGAGAAAGAAACCTGGGAGGGAGGAGGAAGCGGGAGGAGGGTATCAGGGATGGGGCTGGGACTGGTGCCTGCCTCTGATACCTCGGGACACTTCAGCTGCCTAAGAGGTCCCAGCACCACATGTTCACAGGCGTCAGCAGCCCCAGGAGGGCTATAAGGAGGAGAAGCCAGGAGGTGGGGGTAGGGGGTGGGAGGTGGCTGGTGGACCAATCAATAGCCATGACCAGATGCTCCATGACTGTGGCGATAAAAGGAGCACATGGTCTCCTGCTGGTCAGATCCTCCTCCTCAGCTTCCGGTCCACCCAGTGCTCCTGGTGCTCCTCCTCAAAGTTCCTGTTCAAGGAATAGAGGCACTAGAGGTATTCCTGCACAAAGTAATCGCTATGGGTATGTCTACACTACCCTGCTAGTTCGAACTAGCGGGGTAGTGTAGACATACCCTATGTCACCTGCAGCTCTTGCGGGGCTAGAAGGATGGCGCAAGAGGTGTTGGATGCACCACACTTGCAGCTGGCTCAGCTGTGAAGAAAAGTGACAAGGGCAGTCATCCCAGGAGACACTGTACATGAACCCTAATCTCTGAGCTGACACCAAAGGTCTCAGTTCAGATGATGGCCATGTGCAATGTCCCAGGGGATCCTCGCTACCCCCATGTTCCAGAGACAAGCAGATATGGGAAGTTGCTGGCCAGGCCAGGAGCCTGCGGGCAGGAGGGGGGAATGAGGTGGCTTGGCTTCTTACGGTGTTCCACACACACACCAGATATGGCACTGGCGGCATCCCACAGAGAGAGAACTTCTATCCCTGCCTGCTGGAGGGGGAGTAAGGATGTTGGGGGAAGTGTGTGTGAGTGGTAGAAGCCACTTGCTGGAGAGAATGGTACTGGGGTCCCTTCCTCTTCTTTCCCCCAGCAGGTTCCCGTGCAGGGGATTGGTGTCCACTGCATCGCCGCACTTGACCTCAGTGCAGGCTCGAGCTGGTGGTGTGTGTGGCATGCTGTGTGTTTCCATGACCCACACGTTGTGTGTTTCCTTAGTAATGGCTTGTCATGGGAAGGAGTCCCATCACCGAGTCCAGAGTAAGGAATCTTGTGAGAAGGAGTGAGGAGTTCCTATGGGAGGGCCTCCCGGCATTGAGTGTTCCAGACTGCTGCTTCATGTGCATCCACATTGTGCGTGCCCCATGCCAAGAAGGCCAAGCAAGGAGTGTGCAGCCCCTCATAGCCCGCTGCCTCCCCCGCATGTAGATAGGGAAAGTTAGGGCGCTTCAGGTGAGTTCTATCTCTGGCTTTGTCTGAGCCATGGGCGACACCCTGGGACTGGCTCCAGGCTGAGGATCAGCTCCTGGCTCGCAGGCATGGTGTCCAGGCTGGCCTGCTCCTCATCCTCCTTGTTGCCACTGTCCTCCTCCAGAGCCCTGCCCTCCTGGAGGCTGACGAGAGGCATGTCTAGGCCAGAGTTGATGATGGGGGAGAAGTAACCAGCCTTGCTCCCAGGATGGCAATCAGCAGCTCAAAGTAGCAGCAGGTGTGTGGTACCACTCCAAAGTGGGAACTTTGTTCTCTGGCTTTCGTGTATCCTTGACACAGTTCTTTAATCTTCATGCGCACTTGGTCCAGGGTTCTGACGTGCCTCTTCTGGCCAGGCTGGTGGCTATCCTTCCACAGACATCGGCATTTTGGTGTCTGGTGTGGAGATCCTGGATGTTCCTCTCCTCGCCCCAGGCCTCTACGAGATCCAGGATCACTACACCAGTCCAGGCCAATGCCCTCTTTTTCCCCTGGCCAAGGGCTTCAGAGGCAGCTGCTGGAATGCTTACAGCCATGGGGGGGCTCAAAGTGAGCACTGGGGTTTGCCATTGATGCAGTGCAGGGTGCTGCTGTATGGCACAGAGCTGGTAGGGCCAGTGTGGTGCCACAAGCCCCTTTCCTTCTGCCTGCAGCTTTAAAGACTAAAGAAGAAGGGAGCATTAAAGTTGTCAGGGGTTTGGCCAGGGCAGCTGAGAAAGGCCTTTGGAAGCCAATTATTTTGCAACAGCAGCAGCTGAGCATTCACACTAACCCTATTTGAAATAACAATTTCAAAATAGGTGTTATTCCTGATGAGAAGCAGGGTTTATTATTTCAAAATAAGAAGCCTGTTGCACTAGCTGCCTCAACACTAAAGCAGACCTGCAGGGAGCCTCTCCTCAAACAGCAAATGCAATCCTGGGACATGATTAGGAATCAAATACCCATTGTAGCAGACCTTAACATGAAGAAAAATGATAAGCCAAACATCAGAGTAGCTTCCTCTTCCTCCAGAGGCCTTATGCATGAAGGATTCACTCAACACACAGTACAGAATATAACTAGCGATATATAGGTGATGGAGGAATTAGAAACTTTAATGTGGAAGCCAGAAGACCACGTGTCACAGGAAAATCTGACAATGCTCTGACGTCATGCTGGAAAGTTCTGGGGATGAGACACATGCTGTCTCTGAGCTTAGATGACTGCACCATCCCACAACTGCACTGCAATTTATAAAATATGGGACTATATCTATGACATGTCCCCTACCTGGCATGTACAGTTCCTTTTTCACAAGTTGCAAGATCTCGGATATATGGAGGAGGGTCAATCAACAGCTCAAATTTTGGTAACACTAAAATGGAAAGAAAAAGAGAAAAGATGTTTTAGAACGATCTTAGAATGTAGGATACACTAACTGTTATACACCTCTGACAAGATCCATTCTTGTGGTTAGAGTGCATCAGGCAAGGTGAGGAGACAGAATCTTTAATAGAAAACAAAAGCAACATAACAATATCAGCTAATGCAGCAAATCAGAATCCTACTAGAAAGGTGCTATTAGTGACCATTCTCCAGAACAAGTTAGGGATCAGCTCCCCCATGTTTGTACATCATGGTCCCATATGGAGGATCTGAGCTAGAGAACTAAACCCAAAACTTCATTTATAGGCTGGGCTGCAGACACAATACTTTACTTCTTGGAGCCAGGGGCAGGAGCATGGTGCATTTCCTGCAGTCCCTCCCACCACCATTTTAGGAATCAATGTGGTCTGAAGATATTCAGAGACCGGAGCACTGAGCACAGTACAAATACCTCCGTGGATTGGGTCAGATATTATACATTGGGATATGGGGGGAAACAAACCCAATCTCTCATCACCCAGGGTACGTCTACACTACAGCGCTAATTCGAACTAACGCGTCTAGAACTAAAAACTAGTTCGAATTAGCGTTTTGCTAATTCGAACTAGCAAGTCCACACTGAGTGGACCCTGAAGCGGGGTTAAGGCTGGCCGGAAGCAGTGCCGGCAGGGCATCAGAGGAGGACTTAGAGCGTGGAGCTGCTGTCTCAGGCTAGCCGAGGGCTGCGCTTAAAGGGTCCCGACCCCCACCCCGGACAGACAGTCCTGGCTTGGAGTGCCCGGAGTACCCACACTGGGCACATCACACCACTCGGCCATCAGCCCGGCTGCACTTGCCGCAGGCTGCCATCTGGGGAGAGGGGGCAATTGGGGGGCTGCAGGAGAGCTTCCACCCCCAGAAGCCCGCAGAGCCAGCCCAGTCCTCCCCATCAGGGGTGCATACCCCATTCCTCCCTCACCTCCTTCCACTTACCCTTCCCTAGTCCCTCTTCTTGATGTACAAAATAAAGAACAATTGTGTTCAAAAATGGAATCTGTCTTTATTGAACAAAACTGGGGGAGACTGGGAAAAGGAGGTGGGAGAGGGGAAGAGAGAGGCTGGGAGAGGGGAGGGCATCTAAAATGATCAGGGGTTGGGAACAGGTCCCATATGAAGAGAGGCTAAAGAGACTGGGACTTTTCAGCTTAGAAAAGAGGAGACGGAGGGGGGACAGGATAGAGGTCTCTAAAAGCAGGGGTTGGGTGGAGAGGGTGCATGCAGAAAAGTTCTTCATTAGTTCCCATAAAGAAGGACTAGAGGACACCAAAGGAAAGGAATGGGTAGCAGGCTTCAAAGTAATAACAGAAAGTTGTTCTTCACAAAGCAAAGAGTCAACCTGTGGAACTCCTTGCTGCAGGAGGCTGTGAAGGCTACAACTAGAACAGAGTTTAAAGGGAAGTGAGATCAAGTCATGGAGGTTGGGTCCATGGAGTGGTATTATCCAGGGGGTAGGAGTGGTGTCCCTGCCCAAGGTTTGTGGAAGGCTGGAGAGGGATGACACGAGACAAATGGCTTGGTCACTGTCTTCGGTCCATCCCCTCCAAGGTCCCTAGGGTTGGCCGCTGTCGGCAGACAGGCTACTGGGCTAGATGGACCTTTGGTCTGACCCAGGATGGCCATTGTAAGCTCAGGGCTCAGGGTCGGGGGTCTCAGTGGATCCCCTTGATTTTCATGCACACCTGCTCCTGGGTGGCCAGGCTGGCAGCTCTCCTGCCCTAGCCGGCCACTTTCCTGTGCCTAGTGCGGAGGTCGTGGACGAGGTCCACGATGTCCGCACTAGCCCAGGTGGGTGCCCGCCTCTTGCGGTCCCGGGCAAGCTCCCGTGAGCCGCCAGCCTGGTCCCGGGAAGAGGAGGAGGGCTGGGGGGCATCGGGTGGCTGGCTTGTGCCGTGCCAGGTGCAGGGTCTGCTAGCTGGGTGCTGGCAGGCTTGCTCCTGGCACGGGCACCGTAGCCAGCCCGTGCCCCTTTAAGGGCTCCGGGGCCGGGAGGGGGGCAGACGAGTTTCCCTGGTGTTGGCCAGAGTGGCCACCAGGGAAACCTGGGGAGGGCTAGCCTCCCACTAGTTCGAAATAAGGGTCTACACAGCCCTTAATTCGAACTAGTAAGTTTGAACTAGGCTTAATCCTCGTGGAAAGAGGATTACCTAGTTCGAACTAAGCGCTCCGTTAGTTCGATTTAAATTCGAATTAACGGAGCGCTAGTGTAGCGCCTATGAAAGTTAGTTCGAACTAACGTCCGTTAGTTCGAACTAACTTTGTAGTGTAGACATACCCCCAGAGACTCTGAGATAGGGTAGGGAGCAATAAAAGTAAAACAGAGAGGGGCAATGATTAGGAATTCTCAGAGTCCCAAGTTGGGATCTGGTGAGGGAAGGAAAATAATTTAGTGACTGAATTAAAATAACTTCAACAAATGAATTGTTTGTTACCTATATGCATGATTGTGTCACATAATGATGCATACAAACCCCTTTATAATATAAAGAAGATATCAACAATTTGTTTTGTTACAATTCAAGGGTGCATTTCCTGCAACGTTACATTAACATGATTTTTTCTCCTGGACTTTTTAATACATCATTTCTTGGTTATTTCAACTTAAATAAAAAATGTTTCATACAGGATTCTGAGTATTGTGGGGATTATGATTAAAGTTGACTTTCAGGCAATAACTTACCATATTTCTGAACTTCAAAGGATTTGTTGTATGTGTGCCCTTGCATTTCAGCAAAGATAAACCACTCACCAAATACTGGCTGATCAGACAAGGGGAAACTCATATTTACAATACCTAAGTGAAAAGAAAAGACACTGATATTCAGAGAGGGCTCACAATCTCTGGAAAGGTTTATTTCAATAAAACCCCACAAAGGCAGACAAGCAGAAAACTGTCACATGCTGAAACTTACCACAACAGAGTGGCTTCATATTGCTCCATTCTATCATCCGAGATCCCCGAGGATCCTAGAAAATGGTTTAGGACAAGAGACATTATCACAACAAAGGTAAATTTCACTAGTACTTTTAACTGAAAATCTTACTTTTATACAAATAATTAGCATCAATTGCTAAAAAAACAATAATGATCCATTGCTTGGGATATTTTGTGTCAGCACTAAAGCCAGTCAGTCAGTTAACAAATGTACAGATCATGGGACCAGCTCTTCCGTTTGTTATCAGATAAATTAGTTTAAAGGGGATGGTCAAAGAAAGGATCCCATATTCACTTCAAAACAAAGAAGAAAGGGAGAGGGATATATGAATAACCCAGCAAGATCTCTCCATCTCCATGAATTTCTAATAAGTCCATTGCCATATGTCTGGGTGCAGAGACAATCATATTACCCCAGCCAGATGCAGCATAAGAATGTATCGTTACAAGCAAAATGAGAGAGATGGGGTAAGGTTGTTATATTCATAAACCCCAGGGGATGTAACCAATTTGTTCTGTTTTCCCTTGAAGAGGCATTCATGGGAAAACATTCCTGAGCTCAAAGGAGTGATGGCGATGATAAATCTGGCAGAGCATGAACCTATGACTTGCTCCCTTTAGAAAGGCCTCAATGACCTTATGTAACGATGCCACTTGCTAAATGGCAGATACTCACAACTATGTAGGCTTCAATCTGAAAGAAACAAAGAATAAGACACGCATGAGACAAAGCTGTATTTTTCAATCTCATGAAAAGCTGTGAGCCTGGCATAAGCACGGTATGCCACAGGATTTCTGATAATATAATAATATAATATCAGTGTATCTGAAAGAGCAGTTTGGTCAAAGAATCATTTCACTCAAGCATTTCACTTGAAAACTAGCCTCTCAAGTCTCTGGTTAAGTGACTGATCCTGGCCTCTAGATGCTCCTATACAATCAGTGTCAAAGTGCTAGCCCCTCAAATACTCATCTTTCAGCTGCTTTGGCCTAATTATGTTTCATTTCACTATAGTATTATACCTACATAAAGCAAGATTATCATTACTCCTTCTCCTTTGTCTATAACATGGCCAAATTCAGAAAACCACAACATCCTAACAAACACGTGAATTACCACCCAACAACTGAAGAATAAGGGAACAACTGTTGATTACGTTGCTGTGTAACTCCGTGCATGTGCACAGGAAATGCTGAACACTTAAGACATTTTACAATGGGAAGGAAAGCCATTCACTTACCTTCTCATTGATCGGTCGCAGGTCAGAAGTGACCATAAACAGGTTTATCAGCACTAAAAAGGGAGAAAAAGGAAAACTGATTAATCATCAAAGCTGGTACTCAACAAGAGTTGTGGTTCCAGGAACTATTCTTTAAAAGAAGTTCTGGTCTAAGTATTAAAGCCTTTGCATGCAAAAGTGAAGGCTGTGAGATTCATGAAGGCTACTTTACCTTTCTGTTTGGGTTTATAGACAGGCTTGTCAGTCTGGATGAACACAGATGACCCTTTGCTATCTATGGTTACTGTGGTATAGTTGTGAAAGATGTAACCTTCCTCTGTTAGGTGCCGGTTGCCCCAGATTTTCAAATGTGCTTGTCCACGTAGTCCTGAAGGCACCTACAAAGCAGACCATGAGGTCAAGAAAGAGGACTTGAAAGAATCTTTGTGCTTACATGAGAAAACAGGATTTATTCGTGTCAAAACTTCATCAACACAGCTGACCATTCACCTCTAAAGGAGAAGGGAAGACACACCCACTACATCAGTGTGCAACTATGAGCATGTGTGTGTGCAGTCAGTAGAAAATGCAAAACACAGATATTTTACAATTATAAGGCAAACTTAGAGGGTGCAGCTACACCATGGGTTTTTTTTTTCTTAAGAAGGTATGCAAATTGTGCTTGCAATTTCATATCTTCTTCCATTTTTTTTTCCGGAAGAGGATTTTCCGATATTTGGCCCATCTACACAGGGCCAAATGTCAGAAAAAACCCCTCCTTATTCCTTGTAAAACAAGGTGTACAGGGGGCTTCCGAAAGAGGTTTCTTTTTCTGACATTTGGCCCCATGTAGACAGGCCAAATAATGGAAAATCCTCTTTCAGAAAAAAACCCAGAAGATGATATGCAAATACAAGCACAATTTGCATACCTTCTTCGGTAAAAAACCCCACAGTGTAGCCCGGGGTGGCCAACCCGTTCCAGACAAAAAGCCACAATAGCAGTGGAAACAGCGTGAAGAGCCGGGGCAAAGTTGTTGGGAAAAAAAAGAAGCAGCTGTGCCCTAGGACCAGCACCTATTTTCCCCCAGTGCTGCATGATTGTGTGGGGGTTGCTTTGTTTGTTTGTTTTTTGCGCTCAACAAAACACGCCGTGCTCGGGGAAAATAGGTGCTGGTACATCCATCCCAGGGCATGGCTTTTTTTTTTTGTTTCAACAACTTTGCCCTGGCTCTTCACGCTGTCTCCACCGCTATTGTGGCTTACAAAAAAAGCACTGGGGAGGGGTGAGAGGTGCAAGCTGTGGGAGGGAATTTGGGTGCAGGAGGAAGTAGAGAAGAGGATGCTCCAGGCTGGAGAGTGTTGGGGTCAGGCGGAGGGTTGGGGTGCTGAGCAAGCCGCAGGCTTGTGGCTGAGAGGGTGCAGGAGTTTGGGCTGGGGTACATGAGGGGCAGGAAGGCTAGGAGTATGATGGGCTCAGGACACAGATTTGCAGTGTGTGGATGGTGCAGGAGTGTTGTGGCAGAAGACTGAGAATTTGGGGGTGCAGGAGTTTGAGGATGAGAGGCTCAGGACAGTGGGTTCCAGTGTATGATAGGCTCAGGTTTCAGGTTCGGGGGAGGAGGGTGCAGGAGTGTTATGATGCTGCGGCCAGATGGGGGCTTGGCCCTAATTGGGGGCTTGTTGGCCAGGCTTCATTTTGAAATAAAATGTCAAACACAAAATGTTTCTGCGTTGTCTTTATTTCTGAGAAGGGCAGGGAACCTGTTTTGAGTCAGGGGTCACTGACCCACAGAAAAGTCAGTCGAGGCCACCCAAGTGAGATGCAAAAAGACCCCAACCGCTCTAAACCCCCCCAAGCCTCACTAATGTGTCCCCAACTGTGCTGGTGGGGGCAGGGGTGCTGGGGCAAGGTACTCGTGGGGGGCTCTGGCCAGGAGGAGGGAACAGAGACAGCTGGGGCCAGTACCTGGGGATCTTGGGTCTCAGGAAGCACGCTAGCTGCTCTTCCCCTCCCCTTCCCCAGGCACCCCCCTGCCCTAACCCAATCCCCCTCCCTAGAGCCAGAGCCAGGCACACACACCCCTGCTCTAACCCAGCCCAAATCCCTCTCCCCTTCCCCAGAGCCAGGCACACACACCCTCCCCCACAATCTAATACCCCCCCAGAGCCAGGTACTGGCCCCTCTCTATACCAATCCCCCTCCCTGGGCTCTAACCTAATTCTCGTGTCCCAGAGACAGAGTCACCACTACAGCCACAAGTGTCTCCCTCCAAGCACATGTGCTGAGCGTCCTGCCTTGAGACGTGCTGCTTGGATGCCGTGTGCACCCCCCCCCCCAACCCAACCGCCCTCCCTTCCCCTTCCCCCAGACTAGAGCCAGGCAGCCCCCCGGCTCTAACCTAATTCTTGGGTCCCGGAGCTGCTGCCACCTCTACAGCCGCGTCTCCCTCCAGGCGCTGGCGTGTGTGCGCTGAGCGGCCAGCGTGCTGAGCGGCCGGGATGCCATGCATGCCACCACCAACCCAATCCTCCTCCCCTCCGCTCCCCTTCCCCAGAGCAAGACACCTTCCTTCCCCACTCTAACCCAATCCCCCTCCCCCACTAACCTTATGCCCAGGTCCCGGAGCTGCCGCTGGCACTGCTAGCATATGCAGGCTGGGACGGTGTGTGTGATCTGGCCTGCAGGTGCAGGATGTGACTTAGTGTGCTAGGGGCCGTGAGCAGAACGGCGCGGGCCGTGAGCACGCGTGTGGCTCACAGCGGCCCAGCCATGAGAACAGCTGACCTGAGTGGTTCCGGGTGTAGCTATGACAATATCACAATATGAAGCCCCCTCTCCCTTCCTCCATCACCCAAAACAAAGCAGATGCCTATGCATCTCCTGCTGAGCTGAACTCCCCCAGTCCTGGCTAATCATGTTATATTACTAAGCAATGAAATCTTCCTGCAGTTTAAGATCTTTACCCTGTTCTTAAAATTAGGGTTAAATTTGATGTTTAAAGAAAGACCCATCGTAATGGTGAGAGAAGTCAGGAACAGGGTACAGGATAAGACGTGACCCAAAGCCAATAGAATAGGTACATACAGATAAGATTACATATGTGTACGACAGGGGAAGGCAAGATCTGGCCTTTCAATCCCTCTTGTATCTCACCTCTGTGACACAGAGCAGCTGAGCTAAAACAGCTGGCTGCTCCCTGTGGCTCTCTGCACTTGCAAGAGGGGGGGATTTGGGGTAGGGGACTGGGGTACAGGAGAGGATGTGGGGTCTGAGAGGGAGTTTGTGTGAAGGAGGGGGCTGTGACCTGGGGCAAGGAATTAGAGTGCAGGGACTATGGTTGCAAGAGAGGATTCTAGTCTGGAGGAGGGATACAGGAATGGGTGCAGGGTCTGGGAGGGAGTTCTGACCTGAGGCTGAGGGAAGAGGGTACAGAGCGTTTGAATGGTGACCTGAGGCAGAAGACAGGAGAGCAGAGTCCAGGGGGTATAGGAGCAGGAGAGGATTCTGACCTGGGGGAGGGGTGCAAGAGTGCGTGCAGAGTCTGGGAGGGAGCTGGGGTGCAGGAGGGGCTGGGGTACCAGAGGCAGCTCTAAGACAGTAGCACTCTCAGGCAGGCTTCCCTGCCTACAAGCAGCCCCAGATTGCTCAAATCTCTCTGCACTGCAGGGGGAGGCATCACCAACTGCACCTACCCCCAACAAAGTCTCTCCCACAGCGCAGAGAGATATTTTGGACAGTACTGCTCTGTGCTGCAGAGGCAAGACACAGGACAGATGAAAAGGCTTGGAGGGCCAGATCTTGTCCACCTTTGTTCTACATCCTCCTGCCCCCGGCTCCAGGTCACAATTCCTTCCCAGACCTCCTCTGGACCTTCTACTCCAATTCCCTGCCCCAGGTCACAACCTCCTCCTTCACGCAAACTCCCTCTGGGTCTGTCTACACTGCCACCCTAGTTCAAAGCAGGGTGGCTAATGTAGGCATTCGAACGTGCAAATGAAGCCAGGGATTTAAATATCCCGGGCTTCATTTGCATGTTCCCGGACGCCGCCATTTTTACATGCCCCGTAGTTCGAACTACCTGCCCGCGGCTTTAATTCGAACTACCTAGTCCACGCCGTGTGTAGCCATGGGCAGGTAGTTCGAACTACAGGGCATTTAAAAATGGCGGCGCCCGGGAACTGCAAATGAAGCCCGGGATATTTAAATCCCGGGCTTCATTTGCAAGTTCGAATGCCTACATTAGCCACCCTACTTCAAACTGGGGTGGCAGTGTAGACATACCCTCTCAGACTCTCTGGCATAAGAGATCATCTTTGCAAACATTTAAAAAGCATACCTTTTTCCTTATTGAACAAGGCCAGGTTCTCTGGTTGGTGTTAGCACATCTTGGGGGACAGCAGTGATTAGAAAGAAAAAACACTTATGTTCCTACCAGAAGAACTGAACCGAGTTTGAGCACGAGACACTTTCAATATTTAACTTTTTCTAGTGACTCCTGGTACCACTCTGCCCTTTCTTGGTTTGATACTGTGTCAGCAATGTGATGTAGCTGCAAGAACGGCTAATATTCAGGGCTGTATTTTTTTTTAATTGAGACAATGAAATGTTAACACCTACATCATACATTAACATTATTTGTTACATTCTGGTGTGTACTAACAGGAATGTCCTATGCAAGATTCAGAAGGTAATTGTTCCACTATACTCAGCACTGGTGAGGCCTCAGCTAGGATACTGAGTCCAACTCGGGGCATCACACTTTTGCAAGGATGGATAAATTGAAGAACACAGATATTACAGAAGAGAACATAAAAAATGATAAACTTTAGAAAATCTGACCTATGAGAAAAGGCTAAAACAATTTGGCAAGTTTATTCATACAAGGGCACAATGTGCTCTTGTACCCAAGAAGGCTAATGGCATATTGGGGTGCATTAGGAGGAGCATTTCCAGTAGATCTAGAGAAGCTATTATTCCCCTTTATTCGGCTCTGGTAAGGCCACACCTGGAGTACTGCGTCCAGTTCTGGGGTCCCCACTATAGAAAGGATGTGGATGCATTGGAGAGGGTCCAGAGGAGGGCAACCAAAATAGGTCATGTGCTCCAGCCCCCTGATCATGAGGAGAGGCTGAGGGACTTGGGTCTGTTTAGTCTGCAGAAGAGAAGAGGGAGGGGGATTTGATAGCAGCCTTCAACTTCCTGAAGGGAGGTTCCAAAGAGGATGGAGAGAGGCTGTTCTCAGTGGTGACAGATGGCAGAACAAGGAGCAATGGTCTCAGGTTACAGTGGGAGAGGTCCAGGTTGGATATTAGGAAAAACTATTTCAGTAGGAGGGTGGTGAAGTACTGGAATGGGTTACCTAGGGAGGAGGTGGAATTTAGATCCTAGAGGTTTTTAAGACCTGGCTTGACAAAGCCCTGGTATTTGGGAGGATTTAGTTGGGGTTGATCCTGCTCTGGGCAGGATGGACTCAATGACCTCCTGAGGTCTCTTCCAGCCCTAGGATTCTAGGATTCCTGAAATAAGAAGACTGAATAGATACCTTGAAAAAAGTCTTCAAATTCTGGGAGGGAGTTCTAACCTGAGGTAGGGTGGTGACCTGGCTGTTATAAAGAGAACAGCAATCAATAGTTCTCCATGTCCACTGAAGGCAAGATAAGAAAAAATTCGGTTAATTTGAAGGGAGAGAGATTTATATTTAATATAAATCATAAAATGGGGAGCAACAGTAATTTTGAGAGAAGGGTTTTCTCTCGAAATAACACTGCTACACGGGGCGTTTTATTTCGCAATAACGCGATTTCAAAATGGCGCCTGGATGCGGTTATGCTAATCAAGCACAGGATATTTAAATCCCGCGCTTCATTAGCAATTTCGGTACACTACGTTTGCATGCCTATCTCGAGATAGGGAGCAAGTGTAGACCTACCGGCGGGGGGGTGGAGAATCGAACTATATGTGGTAGTTAAGCTTTGGAACAGTCTTTCAAGGGTAGTTGTGGAATCCCTGTCAGTGGAGGTTTTTAAGTCCATGTCACTGTGAAGACTGAGCTGCTTGCGTTCAATTTAGCAGGTATAGTAAGGACCCTCCAAATTGAATGCTGAGGGTGCCCCATCAGTGCTGGTACTCCTACTTGTAGCAAGGAGTAAGGGAAGTTGATGGGAGCATTTCTCCCTCTGACCACCTCCTATGAGGACAGTGCTAAAATTCGAATTAAGGTATGTCAACTCAGGCTACACAATTAATGTAGCTGGAGTTGCATATTTTGATTTAAACTTATCTAGTGTAGACCTGGCCTAAGAATAGGTTTGACAAAGACCTGGCAGAGATAGTCTAGGTATCTTGTCTCAGCCCAGGGACTTGGATTTGATAACCTCGAGGTCTCTTCCAGCCCTATATTTCTACTCTTCTATTCTATTTCTGGCCAGCACATTTGACTAATAAATCTACAGCATGCTGAAAATGTATCCACAAACAGAACTGTTAATGTTGTCAGTGGAAGAGTCAAGGAAGATGGCAGCCCTTCACCAAATGCCAGAATAAATAAGTGAACCCTTAAAAATAAGTTCAGTCTAAAACTAGCTTCTTACAATCTAGAGATCCTAACAGTGAACTCCACCACTATCCTTTCAGCAATAAAAATTGGTGCTTTGTACAGACCACTCTTGCTC
This sequence comes from Pelodiscus sinensis, assembly GCF_052426305.1. NCBI lineage: Eukaryota > Metazoa > Chordata > Testudines > Trionychidae > Pelodiscus > Pelodiscus sinensis. The sequence continues at coordinate 1,029,731 of NC_143083.1, forward strand.
CTAACAAGATAAACTAAGGCAAAGAATAACCCACTACCCAAATGAATAATCATGCTCCATAACTGAAAACTGCCAAAAGGAAGGAATAACAGTGACTTCATAGACCAACTCTGGTGGCTTTGGACATCCAATATGTTGCAATCTTTCTTGTCAAATCACCAAGACCACCATAAACCAAAACCAAATAAAAAGTCTAATAAATCTGAATGTTCTTAGCATAATGAGCTATGGAAAGAACAATCAGCCCTAAAGGAAACAGATTAATGCAGCATAGCAAGACAAAGCCCAAATGAGGCACATGGATTGAGGGAGAACAGGACATTAGAGCAAAAAGCAGGAAATGTACAGGATTTCAGAGGGCATCAGACCTTATAAAATAAGTTTCTTCATAAAGAAACAAAACCTAACTCCTGATATTTTAAAGTTGGGAGAGGAAAGATGGGCTTCTGGTGAAGGAATTGGGACTACCTTTTCACAGACAATCCAGGAAGTTTTTTTGAGAATGTCAGGGATACCTTCTTGGTACAAGTGCTGAAGGAACCGACCAGTGGCCAAGCGCAGCTTGACCTGCAGCTCACAAACAGTGAGGAACTAGTAGGGGAAGTAGAGGTGGGTGACAACCTGGGCAGCAGTGATTATGAGATGGTAGATTTCAGGATCCTGACAAAAGGAAGAAAGGAGAGTAGCAAAATACACACCCTGGACTTCAGAAAGGAGACTTTGGCTCCCTCATGGAATTGATGGGTAGGATCCCCTACGATGCTAACATGAACTAACAAAGGATGAATATAGGCAAGCAACACGGGAATGCAGGGGCAAGATTAGAAAGGCAAAGGCACAAAATGAGATCAAACTAGCTACAGGCATAAAGGGAAACAAGAAGACCTTTTATAAATACATTAAAAGCAAGAGGAAGACCAAGGACAGGGTAGGCCCACTGCTTAGTGAGGAGGGAGAAGCAGTAACAGGGAACTTGGAAATGGCGGAGATGCTCAATGACTTCTTTGTTTCGGTCTTCACCGAGAAGTCTGGAGGTGTGCCTAACGTAGTGAATACAAGCAGAGAGAGGGTAAGTTTAGAAGATAGGATACACAAAGAACAAGTTAAAAATCACTTAGGAAAGTTAGATGTCAGCAAGTCACCAGGTCCTGATGAAATGCATCCCAGGATACTCAAGGAGCTGATAGAGGAGGTATCTGAGCCTTTAGCTATGATCTTTGAAAAATCATGGCAGACAGGGGAGATTCCAGAAGACTGGAAAAGGGCAAATATTGTGCCCATCTATAAAAAGGGGAATAAGAACAACCCAGGAAACTACAGACCGGTCAGTTTAACGTCTGTCCCAGGGAAGATAATGGAGCAGGTAATTAAGGAAATCATATGCAAACACTTGGAAGGTAATAAAGTGATAGGGAATAGCCAGCATGGGTTTGTGAAGAACAAGTCATGCCAAACTAATCTGAAAGCTTTCTTTGATAAGATAACGAGCCTTGTGGATAAGGGAGAAGCGGTGGATGTCATATACCTAGACTTTAGTAAGGCATTTGATACGGTCTCGCATGATATTCTTATTGATAAACTAGGCAGATATAACTTAGATAGGGCCACGATAAGGTGGGTGCATAATTGGCTGGATAACCGTAGTCAGAGAGTTGTTGTTAACGGTTCTAAATCCTGCTGGAAAGGGATAACAAGTGGAGTTCCTCAAGGGTCTGTTTTGGGACCCGTACTGTTCAATATCTTCATCAATGATGTAGATATTGGGATAGAGAGTACGCTTATTAAGTTTGCAGATGATACCAAACTGGGTGGGGTTGCAACATCTTTGGAGGATAGGGACATAATTCAAAATGACCTTAGCAAGTTAGAGAAATGGTCAGAGGTAAACAGGATGAGGTTTAATAAAGAGAAATGCAAAGTGCTCCACTTAGGAAGGAACAATCAGTTCCATACATACAAGATGGGAAGCGACTGTCTAGGAAGAAGCATGGCGGAAAGGGATCGAGGGGTCATAGTGGACCACAAGTTGAATATGAGTCAACAGTGTGATGCTGTTGCAAAAAAAGCAAATATGATTCTAGGTTGTATCAACAGGTGTGTTGTAAGCAAAACTCGTGAAGTCATTCTGCCGCTCTACTCTGCACTAGTTAGGCCTCAGCTGGAGTACTGTGTCCAGTTCTGGGCGCCACATTTCAAGAAAGATGTGGAGAAATTGGAAAGGGTACAGAGAAGAGCGACAAGAATGATTAAAGGTTTAGAGAACATGACCTATGAAGCCAGGCTTCATGAACTGGGCTTGTTTAGTTTGGAAAAAAGAAGATTAAGGGGGGACATGATAGCGGTTTTCAAATATCTAAAAGGGTGTCACAAGGAGGAAGGAGAAAATTTGTTCCTCTTGGTTTCTGAGGACAGGACAAGGAGTAATGGGCTTAAAGTGCAGCAGGGGAGGTTTAGATTGGACATTAGGAAAACATTCCTAACTGTCAGGGTGGTCAAATATTGGAATAAATTGCCAAGGGAGGTGGTGGAATCTCCCTCTCTGGAGATATTTAAGAACAGGTTAGATAGATATCTGTCAGAGATGGTGTAGACGGAGCTTGATCCTGCCTTGAGGGCAGGGGGCTGGACTCTATGACCTCTCGAGGTCCCTTCCAGTCCTATTATTCTATGATTCTTATTAAAGGCACAGGAAGAAAAGCAAATGAAGTAGGCAACCAGATTGGCTTATCTGGGAAATCCTTGGTGAGCTTAACCACAAAAAGTAAGCTTACAAGAAGTGGAAACTTGGACAGATGACTTACTGGATGAGGGAGGTAATCTAGTGACAGATGATGTAGGAAAAGCTGAAGTACTCAATGCTTTCTTTGCCTCTGTCTTCACGGACAAGGTCAGCTCCCAGACTACTGCACTAGGCAACACAGTATGGGAAGGAGATGGGCAGCTCTTGGGTGGAGAAAGAACAGGTGAAGAACTATTTAGAAAAGCTAGGCATACACAAATCCATGAGTCTGGATTTAATGCATCCAAGGGTACTGAGGGAGTTGGCAAATGTCATTGCAGAACCTTTGGCTTTTATCTTTGAAAACTCGTGGCGATCAGGAGAGATCCCGGATGATTGGAAAAAGTAAAATGTAGTGCCCATCTTTAAAAAAGGGAAGAAGGACAATCCAGGGAACTACAGACCAGTCAGCCTCACATCAGGACCCAGAAAAAAAATCTGAATGATATCGACCAGGGACTGAAATCTGGACTCTGGTAGATATGCTTTGGCTTGGTCTCAGCCCCTATAATTTCTATCTTCTGTACTGGAGACAGAATTGATTTTGCCTCATTCAGGAGTAGGCCTAGTCTGTTGAATGTAGCTCTGATCGATTGGATTTGTGTGTCTATCTAGAGTCTGAAACAGCCTTTGATCAACCAATTGTGCAGATACAGGAACACCTGTATATGATGCTTCTGTAGAAATGCTGCTACAACCGACATGCATGTTGTGAAGACCCGAGGAGCTGAACAGCACAACTGTGAATTGGTAGTGGAAGTCGTTTACTATAAATCTGAATTATTTCCTGTGAGATGGCATGATGGATATGTGGAAATAGAGTGTCCTTTAAGTCAAGGGTAGTATATCAGTCTGATGGATCAAGGAATGGGATAATGGAGACCAGAGACACCATGCTGAAATTGAATTTATTTATGAATGCGTTGAGTTCTTACAGGTTGACGATGGACCTGAGACCATCCATGGCTTTCAGTATTAGGGTATGTCTACACTACAGCACTAAATCAAACTAACTTAGTTTGAATTAGTTAATTCGAACTAAGCTAATTCGAATTAGCGCATCTAGACTTAAAAACTAGTTCGAATTAGCATTTTGCTAATTCGAACTAGCATGTCCACACTGAGTGGACCCTGAACCGAGGTTAAGGCTGGCCGGAAGCAGTGCTGGTAGGGCATCAGATTAGGACTTAGAGCGTGGAGCTGCTGTCTCAGGCTAGCCGAGGGCTGTGCTTAAAGGGACCCAACCCCCACCCCGGACAGACAGTTCTCAAGGGTTCCCCGCTTGCAAAGCAGTCCTGGCTTGGAGTGCCCTGAGTGCCCACACTCGGCACATCACAGCACTCGGCCATCAGCCCAGCTGCACTTGCCGCAGGCTGCCATCCGGAGGGGGGGTCAATCAAGGGGCTTCAGGAGAGCTTCCACCCCGAGGAGCCTGCAGAGCCAGCCCAGTCCTCCCCATCGGGGGCTCGTACCCCATTCCTCCCTCACCTCCTTCCACTTACCCCTTCCTAGACCCCCTTCCTGATGTACAAAATAAAGGACACGTGTGTTCAAAAATAGAAACTCTCTTTAGTGAGCAAAACTCGGGGAGACTGGGAAAAGGAGGTGGGAGAGGGGAAGAGAGAGGGTGGGAGAGGGGAAGGCAACTAAAATGATCAGGGGTTTGGAACAGGTCCCATATGAAGAGAGGCTAAAGAGACTGGGACTTCTCAGCTTAGAAAAGAGGAGACTGAGGGGGGATATGATAGAGGTCTATAAAAGCATGAGTGGTGTGGAGAGGGTGCATAAAGAAAAGTTCTTCATTAGTTCCCATAATAGAAGGACTAGAGGACACCAAATGAAATGAATGGGTAGCAGGCTTCAAACTAATAACAGAAAGTTGTTCTTCACAAAGCAAATAATCAACCTGTGGAACTCCTTGCTGCAGGAGGCTGTGAAGGCTAGAACTAGAACAGTTTAAAGAGAAGTGAGATAAAGTTATGGAGGTTGGGTCCATGGAGTGCTATTAGCCAGGGGGTAGAAATGGTGTCCCTGGCCTCTGTTTGTGGAAGGCTGGAGATGGATGGCACGAGACAAATGGCTTGGTCATTGTCTGCGGTCCATCCCCTCCAGGGTACCTAGTGTTGGCCACTGTTGGCAGACAGGCTACTGGGCTAGATGGACCTTTGGTCTTCTAAGCTCAGGGCTAAGGGTCGGGGGTCTCACTGGACCACCTTGATTTTCATGCACAGCTGCTCCTGGGTGGCCAGGCTGGCAGCTATCCTGCCCTTGATGGCCACTTTCCTGTGCCTAGTGCCGAGGTCGTGGATGAGGTCCACGATGTCTGCACTAGACCAGGTGGGCGCCCGCCTCTTGCAGACCTGGGCAGGCTCCTGGGAGCCGCCAGCCTGGTCCCGGGAAGAGGCGGAGGGCTGGGTGGCAGCGGGTGGCTGGCTTGTGCCGTGCCAGGTGCAGGGTCTGCTGGCTGGGTGCTGGCAGGCTTGCACCTGGCACGGGCACCGTAGCCAGCCCGTGCCCCTTTAAGGGCTCCGGGGCCGGGAGGGGGGCAGAAGAGTTTCCCTGGTGGTGCCCAGAGTGGCCACCAGGGAAAGCTGGGGAGGGCTAGCCTCCCACTAGTTCGAATTAAGTGGCTACACACCCCTTAATTCGAACTAGTTAATTCGAACTAGGAGTTAGTCCTCGTGGAATGAGGTTTACCTAGTTCAAATTAAGCGCTCCGCTAGTTCGAATTAAGTTTGAACTAGCGGTTCGTGTGTGTAGCGCCTATCAAAGTTAATTTGAACTAACGTCTGTTAGTTTGAATTAACTTTGTAGTGTAGACATACCCTTAGGAAGCACTGAAAGTAAAACTCCTTGCCCCTGAACACCTGAAGAATCATCTCTACTGCCCCTAGAAAGTCGGAGTGATTGCACCTCCTGTATGAGAAATTGCTCATTGAAAAGGGACAAGGAAGGGAGATGGAAAGGCGGGAGGGAAGAGAATTGGATGAGCACCTATAATGCTAAGCACTCAATGGTCTGAGGTAATTTGGGACTGAGCACAGTAGAAGGGGATAGTTGGGAATCAAAGGTAAGGTAATTTAGATCCAGAATGGGATCAGGTACACTGTCCTCGAGAGTACCTTCAAAAGGCTTATTTCAAACTGGAGGAATGTTTGGGCTGCCTACAGCCCTGGCCAGGGGAAGAGTGTTGTCTTTTCCTCCCACTGTGGTTCCTCCTCCGGAGGGAGTCTTGACAGCTGGTGGACTGGCAAGAACAAGCTGGGGGTTGAGGTTTGAAGTGCCTACATGTTGGTACCAGTGTATGAATATCCAGGGACTTCAGAGTGGCCCTGAAGTCCTTCAGACTAAAGGAGCCTCCTATCTATTTTTTTCAGAAAACAAGATAGGCTCCTTGAATAGCAGGTCTTGCAGCGTTTGTTAGACCTCATGAGGTAAACATGACACTTGAAGCCAGGTGCTCTCTCATAGCCATGGCTAAGGTGTGAGTCGCTGTGACTACCCTATCAAGAGCCACATGTAGTGATGCCCTTGACACCAGTTTACCTTCCTCCATGAAGGAGGTGAATTCCTGTTGAAAGTCTTGTGGTAGAAGTTCTGTGAATTCCAACAAGGTTGAGGAGGTGTTATGTGCACAATGGCTAATGATAAGTTTCAGCCCCCAATGGAGTATTCCTTCCTCCCAAAAATGTCCATTTTTTTGGCCTCTCTTTTTTGAGGCAAACTCTTGCACATCCACTACTAAAGAATTAGGGATACAAGTGTCCATATCCCTTAGAGGAGACAAAGATGCAATGCTCATTCCTCTTTACTGTAGGAACCAGAGAACTGGGGTTTGCCAGAGGGATCTGGTAGGGTCTGTAATGGTATGTGATAATGGGGAAGGCAATCTGAGATGGTCCTGAGAAGGAGAAGATATCCATTACAGGAGCTGCATCCTCGGTAACTTCCTAAGGCTTTGGGCTACCCTACACAGCAGCTGCTGCAAGGACCTGTTGTCCTCCTAAACTGGTGCTACACTGTCTCCTCTGGTGAAGAGGATGAGGTGATAGGATGGGGGGGGGGGGTTAGAGCCAAGTCACTGTCCTCTGCGCCTAGAGGGCCTTATTGTGAACGTAGAGGCTGTTTCACCCCTGCTACTGGGACAAGTCCTGAACTAGCAGCAGCGCCAAGGTGGACATCAGAGCCAATGCAAGAGGTGGAGTTGCTGGTGCTGGAGCAGTAGCAGTCAGTGCCAGAGCCAGTACCAAAGATGGGACAGGCATCAGCATTGCTGTCATCAGTGCCAAGGTCGAAGCTGGGGCATAGCATAGAGCCAAAGTGCCTATAGACAATGAGGGATCCCACAGTGCTGCAAATACTGACAGTGCCAATGATGCCAGCAATAATTCCACATGCTGGGGCAATTCAGGAAACCTCCAGCATTGAGGCTATCAACGTCAACCAGGCTCTGACACCTTAGGTTGAGCCTAATGAGAGGCCCAAAGGGTCCAAAAAAGGCAGCGAGGAAGATTCCACAGGAGTGGCCACTCCCAGAGAGGGGCTGACGATGGTGCCAAGATCTGGACCTTTTACTGCTGGATCTTCTTGAGCCGTAGGAGTCTGCATCAGATTCAGTCTCAGAGTCCGATGACCAAGGCAGTGAAGTACTGGGTAGTGCTAAGTGATGTGAATCCAGGGATCTGTACAATGCCACATCATGACTTGTCCTCAGTGGGGAAGTCTGCACCTGGAACGGAGAATGACATGGTAGAAGGAAGGGTTTACCATGAGATGGCACTGTTGGCCTAGCCAACAGGTGCCTTGGCCCTCCTGGAGGGGACTGATGTCATCATCTGTATCAACTCCCAGGCTGCCTCGAAGGTTCCTGGGGCTCAAGGGGAGTTGAACGTCTTGGTCATGTCGATCCAGGGAGCAGTGATGGGTTGGAGTTGACTGGACCTCCCCTGTGGGACAGGAGTCATTGTTCCCGCAGGCGCCATCTTGGTCTGCTGCTGTGGATGGTGTTTTAGCACAGCAGCTTGCCTCTTCTGAAAGTTGGAGGATCTGCCCCTTTCATTCCTCTGCACAGGGGATGTAGACTTGCACCAACTGCCTCTACAGTTGGTGCCATGGAAATGTCTGTCTCTACTTGTGCGTTGCAGGGCAAAAGTCAAATTAAGATATGCAACTTCAGCTATGTCAATTGAATAATTTAATTCGGCTTTTGGCACTGTCTACATAGAGGAAGTTTGAAGGAAGAACACTCTTCCTTTGACTTCCCTTACTTCTTGTAAAATGAGGGTTACAGAAGTCAGAGTAAGAAGTCCACAATCTCAAAATTATTTCAAAATAGCAGATTGCTGTGTAGACACACACTCTGTAATTTTGAAATAAAGTCAATTATTCCAAAATAACACTGCTGTATAGACATACCCTAAGAGTCAATAATGACTAGAATCAGTAACAGCCCTGGAGTTTGAGGCAGCACAGCCTAATGCAGGGCTGGGCAAAATATGGCCTGGGGGCCAGATCTGGCCCTCCAACCCACCGAATCCAGCCCACTGACCACCCTGCTGACACTCTCAGGCACACGTAGCTACTGTGGTTTAAAATGCATCCCTTGCAGCTCTCTGCTCTGCAGGGAGAGGGAGGACGGCTGTGATCCCTCTGCCCCCACCCCAATCCTCAGCTCCTTTGGGCCAGAAACAACCGGCCAATAAAATCTGACCTCAGCCAATCTTTCAGCTCCTATTGGCTGAAAACAACCAGCCAATCGGGGCTGAGAGATTGGCCTGAGAGACTGGGACAGTGCAAGCCTCTCCCCCGCACCTGGAGTTGAGAGCCACGTGGAGGGAGGAGGCTTCATTTTCAAGCGGGCTGAGGCTGCAGCAGGCAGGGAGCCCAGCCTGCCGGCCAGGAGACACTTGGATAAACTGCTCCCAGTCAGCATCTGCCTCTGGCACCCCAACCCCTCCTGCACCCCAACTCCCTCCCTCAGATCACCATCCAAACCCTCTACACCCCCCGCCGCAGGGACAACTCACTCCCAGACCCTGTACCCCCTCTTACACTCCTACCCCAGGCCAGAATCCTCTCCTCCACCCACACTCCCTCCCTGACCCTACACCCCAGTTCCCTGACCCAGATCACAACCTCCTCCTCTACCCAAACACCTTCTCAGACCCCCACCATCTCCTGCACCCCAGTCCCTTACCCCATGCACCCAATCTCCAACCTAAACACCATCCCCCCTTGACAGAAAATTGTGGCCCTTGCCCATTTACCAAAATCTTGGAGTGGCCCCCCCACCAAAAATTATTGCCCACCCCTGGCCTAATGGCTACAGCCACAGCAGCAGCTCCAATAGGGCAGTCCGGCCCCACCCAATTCCATTGGACCCCAATCCAGGGCCATGTCAGTGGGAGAGTGTCAAACACCCTCCCCCTTAAGCAGGAACCCATTGGGTGTTCTCTCTCGTTGGCTCTGCCGGCTCGATCCAGTTTCCTACATTGATGTCTCCCAGACAGCCAGTAGTCACACTCCTGAACAACCTCTTTAAACAAGGGCCAGTCTCGGCCTAGTACTATGGGGTCGGTTAGCCAGCGCACCACATGTTCTTGAAGGACTTCTTCCTAGGCATGGCACTCATGCCTTACCCAGGTAGTTGGATATGATCATATATCCCTGTGGATACATTGTAGATGGAGGCCAGGGACTAGTCGTTCTCGTATCATCATCTGGTTGCATCCAGAATTCTCCAAGGTAGTTGTCACCTTTCCTTTCATTGAGACCGCGGTCACTAGTTTCTCCGAGCTGGGTTTCCATGCCCAATACCTGGGAGACTGGATTTGGCCATAGCTACAGTCCATATACAGGCAGTCTTGTCCAAAGTGTCCCTCTTGACCACACTCCTAGCAACGGTTCCGTGTTCTGATGGTCTTTGGGCCTTCCTTAGCTGGGCCCTTGCCTACAGGGACTTGGTTAAATTGCTATCAGCACTCCGGATTGGTGATTTTGGCATGGCCAGGATACAAGGCGCATAGGCACCCATTCCCCAGAATCTCTCACTTCTTTAAGCTTTCCACCTATCGTGTTCAGGTCCAGGCCTCTTCTGCTGACTGGTAATCCTCCATTAGTGCCACTGTAATTGTTTTAGTGGTGATGGACCCATTCCCTTGCTCCTGCAGGGAGCACTTGTATAAGCTGCTCAAGAGCCACCACTTCTGCCATCTGAGGTCCTGTTAACTCCTCTGGGTTCAGCCACTTCCAGCAGTGGTCCCGTATGCATTGGGCCACAGCCTGTGGCTGAGCCTCTGTAGAGTATCTTTCCTTCAGCAGTTGCAGATGGTAAGTCTCTCTGCTGATACCCGTGTGGTCCAGTATAACTTCCTTCACCACTGTATAATGCAAAGCTTCTCATTTTGAGGTTACAGTAGACCATCTGCGCCTGTCCCATTAAATAAGAGACCAACTGCATAGCCCAGTGTTCCTGGGGTCAATGGGCAGCCGTAGCGTCCTGCTCCAAGTTAATTAAGAAAACTCAGGATGTCACTGGGCCCCATCTTCATCAACCATATTGGTAGGTCCATCAAAGTACCCACTCCCCCTACCTCCGTGGCAGCAGGTGCTAAGGGTCCACTAGCACTACTATCTGTTTGACCAATACCTCCTCTGGTTCTGGTGTTGAGTAGCCAGCTCAGGGAGCTGCTGTTGTTGCTATTCCTGATGCTGAGTCATCTGGAGTTGGTGCTGGCATGTCAACTGTTGTACCAACTGAGGTTGTTGCTGTTGAGTTGTCTGCTGTTGGTTCTCCACCATCCATATCAGGAGCTTCTCTGAGTTCATCTTCCTCCTATATCAGGGATAGGAGTGGGAGGGGGGCAGTTCTCTATCCCAGTCTTTCACCTGGACTTCTTAGCAAGTCCTGATTAGTACTCACATTCTCCTGAGGCCGTGCTGCCCAATGGCAATCCTCTATAAAATGGGCCTAGGGTTTAGGACAGTACAGCCCAATGGTTAGTCAGTAAGGGTATATCTACACTGCAGCACTATTTCGAGATACTTCCGGTATCCCGAAATAGCTATTCTGCATCTTTTAAACAAGCCTGTTACTTTGAAATAGCTTTTCAAAAAACGAGCTTGCTATTCAGACATCCCTGTAACTCTCGTTCCATGAGGATTAAGAGACATTTCAAAATAAGCTATTTTGAAATACATTCAAAATAAGCTATGCAATTTGTGTAGCTCAAATTGCATAGCTTATTTCAAGCTACAGATGCAGTGTAGACATCTGTAAGTGTCAACAATGGCTAATGGCCAGAGTCAGTAACATAGTCCTGGGTTTCAGGGCAGCACAGCCTAATGGCTAGAGACGCAGGTGTTTGGGGCAGCAGCCCCAGTAGGGTAGTCCAGGCCCACCTTATTTCATTGGACCCTGACCCAGGGCCATGTCTTGAGGGCGGGGGGCTGGACTCGATGACCTCTTGAGGTCCCTTCCAGTCCTATTATTCTATGATTCTATGTCAGTGGAAGAGTGATCCACCACTCGCTCAGGGGGGAATCCCATTGCAACAAGCTGAGCTCACTCAGGTTGGATATACCACTCGCATACCCTCCCTGGATCACTTCCTCCCAGTTTTGGCATTGGGGTGATCCTCATAGTTTCAGGGTCATCAGACTTTGCGGTACTAGTCTCATCCTGCAGTTCTGCTAGGTCTGGAGGCTCAATACAGTCTCCCAGGTCTCCAGCTCCTGTTATCTGGGTTTCTAGCTGGTCCTCCTCTGGAGCTCCTCTAGCAGGTTCTTTCTCTCCAGTGTCCAGTCCAGACTGAGCTAAGCTGCTCCCTCTTATACGACTCCAGCCATTGGAGCATACTCAGTATGGCTGTGGGCAGGACTTTCTCCACCCACATGGCATTAAGGCCTCCTGCCCCAGTGTGGGGTATATACCCCCTGTCACACACCCGCACAAATTAAACATTTTATGCTCCTCAGAAATCGAGAGTAGATTCTTTGGATGCTTACCTTTGGAATATGCCACAAGTGCTTTACATAGGGAAATAATTAAGAATATTAGTAAATATATGGCATTATTGAAAGAAATGCCACACATTTGCTCACTCAGTTTACAATTATCCCTTTGTTTCATACTGTGGCAGGGTCAGTCCCACTTCTGGGTCCCAGGCCTCTGGTCAGTCCATTGGAGGGTTGCCAGGTGTCCGGTATTGACCCGGAAAGTCCGGTATTTTCACCTCCTGTCCGGTAAAACAATTCAGAAAATTCTGGACACCTGAAATGTCCGGTATTTTCTGATTTTTTTCCCCTACCGGGAGCCGAAAATACTGAACACCTGGCAACCCTACGACACTCTCAGCAACCCAGTCCAGCCCTCCTCTTACCTGGTTCTGCAGGGAAGCTGCCTTTTTTCCCCTGTGGGTTTTTTTTGTGGGGGAGGAGGGGTTTGGTATTTTTGGTTAAACCATCTGGCAACCCTAGTCCATTGTCCTGCAGCCTATGTATTGTGGACTGGGCCCTGTCTGCCCTAAACAGGGTTCTCTGACTCTCCTTTACAAGTTCCTCTACTTTCCAAACTCTTCCTCCACTCTCTCTAGGCCTCCCCCACAGGGAAGGCCTTTAAAGAGGTGCAGTGGCAGCCTGAAGTCAGCTCAGTTGGTCCTTAATTGATTTCTAGCATCCCTGTCTCAGCTGCTCCTAATTAACCAGGGCCCTTGCTGTTTTTCAGAGCTGTCTCTCTCCCCTTCTAATCAAGCCCTCTAATCTGCCCTGTCACAATACAAACAAACCAAATACACAACAAAATTTCTTCAGATAAAAAAAAGAAATACAAAAAAATCTGGTACACAGTGATATTATGATACCAGTTTAAGGCAATTTAAAAGTGAAAGGCCGCAATACACTGTCTTTATCCAAGTTTGAAGTCAGCAATGACCACAGGTCATATTCAATAGGGAGATGCAGACTTTGGGTGAACAAGTCTACAGAGGCTTCTCTGACTATGGATATTTTCTACATCATCCCTTACCCTTTCATAGCAAGAAGGCATAATGCATGTGGTAATGGTCAATGTCCATTTGGATAAGTACACCACATAAAAAAGAAGAAATGTCTCACAAACTTTCTGCACCCAGATTCCCAGGCACAGCTTAAACACCGGGCCAAACAGTATGAATATCAGTCACAGACAAACTACAGAGCAGGAACAACAAATCTTGGAATATGACTAAAAAGAGTCTAGCGGTAGGAATATATTACCAACCATTTGACCAGGATGGAGATAGTGACTGTGAAATGGTCATGAAGATTAGAAAAGCTACAAAGCCAAAAAATCCAATAATAATGGGAGATTTCAACTATCCTCATCGTGACATACATCACCTCAGGAAGGGAGGTAGAGATAAAATATCTAGACATCACCAGGCCTTCTGGTAGCAAATCTGGGTCCCAAGGCAAAATAGTCAATAAGCCCCCCAAGCACACACACACAAGCCATGTTCACATGGGCAGTCCTGCACTTGCACTGGCTGGTAGCCAACAAGCTGCTTAAATGTGCTCTTCTGGCATGACCAGAGCTTCCACATGCCTACCTGGCAGGGCTGCCAACTGTCTAACTGTAAAAACCCAAAGACTCTCGTCCCACCCCTGCCCCGTCCCTGAAGCCACACCCCTGTCCTGCCCCTTCTCCGAAGCCCTACCCCCCACTCTATCCCTCCTCACTCCATCCCTGGCTGTCCCCGTCTTCACTTAAAAGGCTGGGGTAGAGGATTGGGGAGTGGAGGAGGGTGCGGGGTATGGATTCTGGGAAGGAGTTTAGGTGTGGGAGAAAGTGCGGGGTATCATGGCTCAACAGCAGAGTAAAAGAAGTACTGAGAGGAAAAGGGCATCGTTTCAAAATTGGAGGTCAAATCCTGGTGAGGACAACAGAAAGGAGCACAAACTGTGGCAAGGCAAATGTAAAAGTGTAATAAGTTAGGCCAAGAAAGAATTTCAAGAGCAACTAGCTAAAGACACAAACACTATCAGCATTTTTTGAATACATCAGAAGCAAAAAGCCTGTCAGTCAGTGGGGCTACTGGATAATCAAGGCACTAAAGAAACACTCAAGGAAGACAGGCCATTGTGAAGAAACGAAATACATGTTGACACATATTTTCAAGGCAAAGGCTACAGGAGGAAATCCGCACACATGAGCTGTTTTTTTTAGATGACAAATATCATAATGCCACTACAGGCAGTCCCCGGGTTACATGGATCCGACTTACATCGGATCCCTACTTACAAACGGGGTGAGGCAACCCCGCACTAGCTGCTTCCCCCCAGCAGACCAGGGAGACGCAAAGCTAGCGCCCCCCCCCCCCCCCCAGCAGACCAGGGAGACGCGGGGCGGCTTTTCTCAGCAGACACCTCCGCTTGAGAATAAAGGACTGAGGGAAGTGAGGTGTGGGAGAATAAAACTGAGCTCTGGAGAAATGTTTGGCTAGAGTTTCCCCTACAATATGTACCAGTTCCGACTTACATACAAATTCAACTTAAGAACAAACCTACAGTCCCTATCTTGTACGTAACCCGGGGACTGCCTGTATATAAATCCATGGTATTCCTTGAATATTGTGTGCTGTCCTGGTCAATGTATCTCAAAGAAGACATATTGGAACTGGAAAAAGTGCATAAAAGTGTGACAGAAATGCTTAGAAATATGAAACAACTTCCACCAGAGGTGAGATTAAATAAACTAGAATTATTCATTTTAGAAAAAAAGATGACCAAGAGAGGACATGAAAATAGAGAAAGTGAATAGGGAAGTGTTATTTACCCCTTCCCATAACAAAAGAAGTACGAGTCACCTGACAAATTTAATAGGCAGCAGGTTTAAAGAAAACTTCAGGAAGTACTTAACACAAAGCACAGCCAACTGTTGAACTTGTTGCCATGAGACGTTGTGAAAGCCAAAAGTATCACTGGGTTTAAAAAAGATTTAGTTAAGTTAATCAATGGTTTGAAGTCGAGATAATCAGGGACCCATAGGATTGCCAGGTGTACAGTTTTGAACCAGACAGTTCGGGAAACAAATTGCGAAAATATAACTGAGAAAATATAAATGTCTAGTATTTTCTAAATAAGATGTAATGTAGATTGTGATGTAATGTCAAGCGTGTCTGGTATTTTTGTTGAAACCATCTGGCAACCCTAGGGACCTAATTCCATGTTCCGGATATCTCTAAAGCTCCAACTGTTAAAAGCTGGAACTGGATGACAGGAGATAGATCACTTGAAATTGCCTTCATTATCTCTGAAGTATCTGACATTGGTCACTGTCACACACAGGATACAGGATTAGTCCATTGGTTTGACCCAATATGGCTATTCTTATGCCCCCACTCCAGAAGACAAAAGATCCTGACAGAGTGCCATCAAAATAGTTGGGCTTCTGTTAAAACAAAGCCTTGATTTACTTGTAAACAAATTATAACATTGTGGATGCAATGAAGGTATCCATGCCCTGTTATAGCAACGTATCATAGCTCTTCCTGAGACAGTAACGTGCTTACATTCACGTGCAGCACTGCATATGAGAAAGAAACTCCAAATCATAGAATCAAGCATAGAATCAATACTAGCACTGGAAGGGACCTAGAGAGGTCATCGAGTCCAGTCCCCTGCCCTCATGGCAGGACCAAATACTGTCTAGACCAGGGGTTCCCAAACTTTTTGACATGGGGACCAGTAAATCCATTCACAAGCTTTTGGAGGACTGGTAGCATTCATTTGCATATTTGCATATTCATTAAGCAAATGATGAATATTCAAATAAGTTGTTTCTGGTCCTCCCAAAGCCCCCAGTGCCAGCATTAGCAAAGCTTTTGATACAGTCACCCACAATATTCTTGCCAGCAAGTTAAGAGAATATGGATTGGATAAATGGACTGTAAGATGGATAGAAAGCTGGGTTTCCCAAACTTTTTACTTTAGTTGGAACCCATTTTTTTTCAGTACTGTTTTTTGCCGCCCAAAAATATAAATGCATATAAAAAAAGAATGAAAAATGAATACATTTTCAGTGTTTCGCCAGCTGCATCCTCCACCCAGCCTGGGCTAGGGCTTGGGGGACCTGGCGCCACATGAGCACTCCAGGAGGCAGGAGCAGGATCAGATTGGGGGTAGGGTAGGAGGGAGGGTGCAAGGAAGGGTAGGGTTGCCAGGTGTCCAGTTTTGTACTGGACAGTCCGGTATTTGAAGGTTTTGTCCGGGAAAGAAATTGAGAAATTACCAGACACATAAAATGCCTGGTATTTTCTAATTAGGTAAGTTTGATTATAATTAGGTGTATCAGTCCTTAGCTGCGAACTGCCTGGCTGGTAAATGTGCTCACGCTGCCTGAGTATGTCTACCTGCCAGGCAGTTTGCAACTACTCGAGGGAGGGTATGTGGGCGGGAGTGGAGGCAAAATGGAATCCCCAGCCAGACTCACTTGTCTGCAAGGGTCTGCATGTGCCCAGGTCAGTCCCGCTCCCCTCACCCCCCACTTCTCCTCCCGATCTCCCCAGTCCAGCCCTGCTGCCCCCATCCAGCCCTGCTTCCGGTGGCTGGTTCCCTCTCACCCCCACCAATCTCCCCCGGTCAGCCCCACCAATCTCCCCCGGTCAGCCCCGCTCCCCCGACGACCTTCCCCGACCAGCCCCACTGCCTCCGTCCAGCCCTGCTTCCGGCAGCTGGTTCTCCCATCCTCCTCCTCCTGATCTCCCCCGGCCAGCAGCCCCGACTCCTGTCCAGCCCTGGTTCCGCCGCCTGCCCTCCCCGATCTCCGCCGGACAGCCCCGCTACCCCAACCCTGCTTCTGCTGCCTGCCTGCCCGCCTCCTCCCCCCCCATCTCCGTGGGACAGCCCCGCTACCTCCAACTCTGCTTCCACTACCCGCCTGCCCAGATCTCCACAGGACAGCCCCGCTGCCCCCAATCCTGCTTCCCGGCGGCCGGTTCCCACCCCTCCCCCCTCCAAGCTCGCCTCGCTCGGCCCGGTATTTTTTTCCCGCAGCTCGGTACCAGGCCGAGGCCCATAGGTTAAGCCTATTGCTTCTTGTTCTATCCTCAGAGGCCAAGATGAACAAGTTTTCTCCCTCCTCCTTATGACACCCTTTTAGATACCTGAAAACGGCTCTCATGTTCCCCCTCAGTCTTCTCTCTTCCAAACTAAACTAACCCAATTCCTTCAGCCTTCCCTCATAGGTCATGTTCTCTAGACCTTTAATCATTCTTGTTACTCTTCTCTGGACCCTCTCCAATTTCTCCACATACTTCTTGAAATGCGGTGCCCAGAACTGGACATAATACTCCAACTGAGACCTAACCAGCGCAGAGTAGAGCGGAAGAATGACTTCTCGTGTCTTGCTCACAACACACCTCTTAATGCATCCCAGAATCACGTTTGCAACAGCATCACACTGCTGACTTATATTCAGCTTGTGGTCCACTATAACCCCTAGATCCCTTTCTGCCATACTCCTTCCCAGACAGTCGCTTCCCATTCTGTATGCGTGAAACTGATTGTTCCTTCCTAAGTGGAGCACTTTGCATTTGTCTTTATTAAACTTCATCCTGTTTACCTCAGACCATTTCTCCAAGTTGTCCAGATCATTTTGAATTATGACCCTATCCTCCAGATTAATCGCAACCCTCCCACCTTGGTATCACCTACAAATGTAATAAGCGTATTTTCTATGCCAATATCTAAATCATTGATGAAGATCTTGAACAGAGCCGGTCCCAAAACAGACCCCTGCGGAACCCCACTTTCTAGCAGGATAGTGAACCGTTAATAACTACTCTCTGAGTATGGTTATCCAGCCAGTTATGCACCCACCTTATAGTAGCCTCATCTAAGTTGTGCTGAACCGCAACAAAAACTATCAAAGTTCACAAATAATATTACGAAAAACTTAATAACAATAGGATAGTTAAGCTCTGGAACAGGCTTCCAAGAGAGTTTTGGAATGCCTCTCACTAGGGCTTTTTCAGGACAGGCTGGACAAACTCTTGTAGGGGTAATATAAGCATAGTTTGGTCCTGCCACAGTGTTGGGGGCTGGACTAGATGATCGCTCTAGGTCCCTTCCAATTCTACAGTTCTGTTATACTATTAATACTTAAAGATTATGTGGATTTATTCTGATCTGGATCACACAGTTACAGTGATTAATCCAATGAATTATCAAGATCCTCACAGCCCCACAAACTTCTTAAAAGTGACGTATTGCAAGTATTCCAGAAACACATCACATTTCAGCAAGGCCATATCTACATTAGGAAATTATTCTGAAATGACTAAATTTGATTTATGAACTCCCAATTTAACAAATTCGAACTTGTGTGTCCTCACTATGGGGAAGCATCAAAATTAGTATGAAGCAGGCTCCGTTAATGTGGACATGCTACCTCAGACTTAGAGTCCCAGGAAGCACTGGGGAGCTGTGGGAGGCTTCCTGGAGGCAAAACAGTTTGAATTAGCAGCACCAGCATGTTCATGCTAACATTATTTCAGACTTGCAAGTTTAGAATTAGCATTATTCCTCATGAAAAGCAGCACTACAGAGTTCAAATTCCATGACCCCTTATTCCGGAATAACGGGCTTGGTAGTGTGGACGCACTGCTTACTAATTTGAATATAGGGGGTTATTTCAGATTGAGGTCCTAGTGTAGACCAGGTGTAACTGTAAGATTTGTTCTCCTCCCTCCATCTCCCATTAGATATAATGACCCCGAAGCAAGCCCTATTTTAAATAATTAGATCCAATATGTTAATACATGATTTTGTCTTTCATTCCTGTTCTAGTTGCCACAGCTGCAGCAATCAACATTCATAGAAAATCACAATCACTTTATATAACAAAACAGCGTATTTAAACACCACTTATGGAACCAAAGATTTTAGTGGCACTTAAAAGTATATGGCATGGCTGTATTTAATTTATATCCAATATTTCTGAAGTCTGGAAAATACAAACAAACCTGATATCAGCATGCAAAGTGGGTATAAAATCACTACCTTAATGCAAGTAAGTGGTGAAGTCTAATTTGGAAGCATTTAATGTTCATTTGGTAAAGAGTTAAATGATTTATACGATGCAAAGCCAGGGGATATCAGCCCCAGGATTTCCTGACTGTGTAGAAGACAGATTTAAATACTAACATCCTAGACATTTGAAGCTCAGGTGTTACTCCATTTCTTTAAAACTCATTTGATCTCCTTAGATAGGTTCACAGTGATTTTTATTTTGTTTTTTTATTTGTTTTCTCCTAGGGTGAATTTAAATTAACCACTATTTAGTTGGGGATGATCCTGCTTCAAGCAGGGGGATTGAATTAGATGACTTCCTGAGGTCTCTTCCAACCGTAATGATTCTATGATTAAAAGCTTCAGAGGGGGAGCGGAGTTAGTCTGTAACTGAAAAAACTTAACACACAACAAATGGTCTATTAGCACCTTAAATACTAACAAAACACGTAGATGGTATCACGAACTTTCTTGGGTACAACCCACTATTCGTCGATTCAATGATGATTATACTTCGCTATGGATTCCCCTGGGCCATAAAAATAACTTCTTCATGTTTCTAGTTCAACCAAAGTTAATATGGTTGCATTTTATTCACTCCCTGTTTGCAGAATTATCGATGCCAAAAGCGTAAATTTGCAAGAATCTGAAGAGCCTATGTAGCAACATAAAATCAATAGGAACATGCTATTACTGCAATGATTTCCAGTTGATATCCAGTACTTTATTGCCATATTTTGAGAATTTTTGTGTACATCTAGTATTCCTTGACAGTTATATATCCCACACAGCACCACAACTATAAAATAACCTAGTCATTAATTTGCTATTGTTATTTGTTAACTCATATAAATTGCCCGACTCTTGCATATATTATTCATATGAAACATAATCCTTAAAATTGCACAAATCAGGATTATTAATTCAGCCCAAAATTTATTCTAATTTTCTTGGTAGTGGATTATATGGTAGTCATAAAATATTCTCTCCCCCCAAACGCTGTATGAATAATACTTGACACTCACCTTAAGCTTGATTGTCCCTTTATCTAAAAGAGAAAAAGAGAGCTTATGTTATTCTCTCTGATTTAAAGAACTTACTTCTAAAACAAGTAGAGCTCAGAGAAGGAAACCATCATGATGCCTCCAGCTGACGAGTCCCTGGATTATGGTTTGATTTAGGTGACATAATTTACGTGGATAATTTTCTCTGCACTGTGCAAAGCCATGGGTATGCGGGAAGGAAACCACAGAAAGTAGAGTGATTCAGTATAAACTTGTCCTGATTGGGTATGTTAATTCATAAAAAATTTTCAAAGTAAATTGCAAAGTGCTCAATGATTAGAGTATGCAACTAAGGTTGGAATTGGCCACATAACCGTGTGGATAACTGTTCTCAAAGTAGGTATCTGGAGGGCAAAACAAGTGGGTTCTACAGGGATCAGTTTTGGGACTGGTTCTGTTCAATATTTTCATCAATGATTTACATAATGGCATAGAGAATATGCTTATAAAGTTTTTGGATGATACCAAGCTGAGAGGGGTTGCACGTGTTTTGGAGGATAGGGTTATAATTCAAAATGGACAACCTGGAGAAACAGTCTGAGGCAAATAGGATGAAATTCATTAAAGACAAATGCAAAGTACTCCACTTAGGCTGTGTCCAGACTCAAGGTTTTTTTTGAAAAAAGTAGCCTTTTTCGAAAAAAACTTCACCTGCATCTAGACTACAGACGCGTTCTTTTGAAATTAAATCGAAAGAACGCGGCTTTTCTTTCGACGGTGGAAAACCTCATTTCACGAGGAAGAACGCCTTTTTTCGAAAGTGCTCTTTCGAAAAAAGGCGTTCTTGAATGCAAACAGGGCTTTTTCGAAAGAGAGCATCCAGACTGCCTGGGTGCTCTCTTTCGAAAAAGTGGCTTGCTTTTTCGAAAGTACTGCTTGCAGTCTAGACGCTCTTTTTCGAAAGAAGCTTTTTCGGAAGTATCTTTCGAAAAAGCCTCTTTTGAAAGAGGCTTGCAGTCTAGACGTAGCCTTAGGGAGGAACAATCAGTTTCAACATACAAAATGGGAAGGAGTACTGCAGAAAGGAGTATGGCAGAAAGGAGACTGTCTAGGAAGGAGTAGTGCAGAAAGAGATCTAAGAGTCATAGTGGTCCACAAGTCAACAAGGTGACACTGTTTCAAAAAAAAAAGCAAACATGATTCTGGGATGCATTAACAGGAGTGTTGTGAGCAAGCACAGGAAATAATGTTTCCACTCCATTCTGTGCCTCGCTGGAGTACCGTGTCCAGTTCTGAGCACCACATTTCAGGAAAGATATAAAGAAATTGAAGGAGGTCCAGAGAAGAGCAACAAAAATGATTAAAGGTCTAGAAAATGTAACCAAAGAGGGAAAACTGAAAGAATTGGATTTGTATAGTTTAGAAAAGAGAAGACTGAGAGGGGACGTAATATGAGCTTTCAATGGTATTATACGAAGGAGGGAGAAAAATACTCTCAACTTCTGATGATAGGACAAGAAGCAATGAACTTAACTTATAGCAAGTGAGATTTAGGTTGGACATTAGGAAATCTCCATCACTGAAAATATTTAAGAGCAGGTTATATAAACACCTGTCAAGGATGATGTAGATGGTGCTTGGTCCAGCCATGAGTGCAGGGGACTGGACTTGATGACCTCTTGCAGTTCGTAGTATTCTATGGGTATGTCTAGACTACATGACTCCGTGCTGTGCTGATCAGCTGTTTGGCAGCACAGCGGGGCAGTCTGGAAGCGCCACGGTCGACAAGGGAAGCCTTTGTCGACCGCTCTGGTAAGCCTCATTTCACGAGGCATCCCGGAACGGTCAACAAAGGCTTCCCTTGTCGACCGCGGCGCTTCCAGACTGCCCCGCTGTGCCACTGTGCCACCAAACAGCTGATTGGCCCAGCGTGGCAGCCATTTTGATGTAAATGAAGCAGCGATTATTTAAATCACCACTTCATTTTCCTGTGTCTAGTAAACTCATCTACATGGCTCCGTTGACGGAGCCATGTAATCTAGACATACCCTGTGATTCTATGATTTTTCCTCTAATTCAACCTTACTTTTTAATCCCATATACAATACCAATGGAAATCTAGATGTCAATGGAGACCACTTGAATACTAATGCATCACATCTAAGCTCTCCATATATCTCAGTGTTTCAAAGACATCAGTGTTGAGCACTTTAGACCCCACAAACCAGAGCCACGCCAATGTAATCAAAGCTGGGAACATTCTACACCAATATATGGTTTACAAATTATTATGGTTCTAGCTTCAAAGTGATCAGAAATCATTCTCTAAAAGATGTTGAAGAGCTCCCCACAGCCTTTTGGCTTGTACACTACCTCTTGCTCAGTTTCCTATAAATGAAACTTACTCAGAACTGCTCCATGGCCTCGTGCCACTGTTTCTCCTTTGACCACTAGTTGAATCTGAACTGTTGTTTCCTTGATTGAGTTAAAGATGGTCACGCTGATAGCTTCCTCTATGCCTGATCGGAAAACAGAAGGTGCTGCTATCAAATAGCCCCTGGAAAATAAGGTTAGAAGTGGATAGTCAATGAAAACAGCAGCAAATTGTGAGGTGATCAAGGTGCCAAACACCATGAAACTATTTAAAATATTGTCATAAAGAAAAGAGCAAAATACTCTGTAACACAGTCTTCTACAGCAGGAGTGGGAAATAATTTTTGCAACATTTTTAAAGTAGCCCCAGGCCAGCCCAGAAGGGGCGGGGCCTAAATGGGAAGGGGCAGGGCTACCCCACCCCCAGACCAATCAGGGCCTGTGGGAGGGGGAGCGCGGGAAGCCTCTTCCTGCCCTGCAAGGAGCACATGGCACTTTGAAGTCTCTTCCGCTCTCCCCCCACCCTGTGAGCAGCGCACTGAGCTTCAAAGCGCCACATGCTCCTGGCAGCGCAGGAGGAGGCTTCGCATGCTCCCCTACCCTCAGGCCAATTAAAGCCTGGGGGTGGGAGAGTGCGCTAAGCCTTCTCCGCACTGCCCCTACCCTGCGAGCAGCGTACGGCACTTTGAATCACCGCACGCTGCTCGCAGGGGCTCCCCCACCCCCAGACTCTAATTGGCCTTGGGGCAGGGGAGCAGCAAGGCCTCCGTGGGCCGGATCCACTCACTTGGCTGGCCGGATCCAGCCCGTGAAGGCCCTTTTGCTCACCCCTGTTCTAGAATCTGCCCCCAGGATGGCCACATTGGCAACATGCCAGGAGCCTGGGATACATCCTAATATGCACAAAATTGAGCAGATTGCAATGTGGCATTTTTCACTGTCTTCATCTCCTTACAAAAATGACTTTAATGTACCATCTTGATCCAATGAAGACAAGTGGGCCATCACCACAGGAGTTTTGTAATCTCTGAAAATCAAGTCTTCATATTTATAAAGTGGACAGCTTCTAGCTAATCTGTAGAACAGTTTTATATGTTCACGTTTTGAGCACCATTTCCCTTGGACCTCACTAATAATCAAGATAGCAGCTCCTGATAAGTATACATTAATGCCATTTGCAAAGAGATCCTGTGAAGTTACAGTTTACAACAGTATACTACGCAAAGAATTCCACATGATAAGCACCAATAGAACAAATAAAGCAACAAGCATTAACTGTATATTGCAGCAACAATTTACAGGAAATGTGACTAGATCTTTGATGGTCATATATAATGCTAAGTAGCTACAAAAATAAATCTTGTACTAATTAGACTTTATAGTAATTTGAAACCAGCACTAAGCTCAATTATTTTATATCACAACTGTTTCTCAACTGTACATTATTAAATATATTCACATTTATAGAATTGTAGTCATGTTGCCATGAATAAGTCTGAATTACTGAAACAATTCAACTACAATGCAGTAGTACTGACATCCTAATTATACATACTAACATACACAATTAAATATTGTCAGTCATATATTAAAAGGCTGATGGATACTGAAGAATTCAGTGACACCAATCAGAACCACTCCAAATTAGCATTATATATGATGCACTGTTTTGAAGCACTTTAAACCAAAATTTTAAAAATGGCTAATTACAGTATTTTGTGTGCCAAAGTTGGCACACCTTGGAAAAACCTGGTTTTCAGAGCTTTCTGAAAGTCAGATTCAACTGAAGTATATTAAATTGGGCACTGACAAAATTAAGACTAGGGATGTAAAATTTCAATTAATTGGCTAATCAAATAGCCAGTGCAATTTGCATCAACTATTCGATTAGTTGATAAGGGCGCCTCCAGCCTACAGCTACACTTCAAAAGCAAAAGCACTACACTGTACTCCCCGTGGCCCTGTACTCCCCGTGGCATTTCAAAATGGCAGTGCTGCATGGACCCCAGACTCCCAACTGCCCTCGGGCTGCACTTGGGGTTTCAAAGTGGCAGATCCTGTGCTCCACACGGTGCTGCCACTTGGAGCCAGGGGTCTGGGCCTGGGCTCCACGCAGCACTGCTGTTTTGAAGCACCCCCTCCAGTCTCCCCCTTTCCCTCCACACACACCCCTTACTGCCGCTTTCTGATAGAGGAAGAGGGGGAGAGGAGGGGAGGAAAGCGACTAGTCGTTCATATCCCTGAGACATCTAAAATCCATCAGTCATTTCTAAAAACTTTGGCCTTAATTTCTCCCCTTGACCCCTTCCCCTCATCACTACCACTTTGAAAGAGTAAGAAGAGGTTATTGGTATAAGTTTAGAAATGGGAATCATAAGCTCTGAGTTCACATTCCCAGTCACTCAATTTTTGTTAAAATGGTTCCATTTTGAAAAATGTGTAATCAGTTTCTATTTTGTTTTTAAATCACAGCTTTAGAAGAAATATTCGAAAGGGCCCATTTTCACTTTTAAAACTGCCCTGAAAAACTTCACAACCATACATCATAAAATTTTGTGTACAGTTTTGATGGGAACTCTTATGATCTTCCCATACTGAATGGCACTGTGCCATAAATTTATAGACTGTGTGTACTAAAGTCTCTTCTATTACAGTATCCGATGTCTTTGGTGTATGATACCGTAAGCAATCTATTTATATCCTCTATGACATCATACATCTTTTTGCTTCTTTTCCTTTCAAATGGCATTTTTTATAAGATAATTTTTCATGTCACACACTTTAAAACATATTTCAGCCACTTCCCTCACTATGGTTCCAGCAGTTGGGTCACTTTAGTACATGATTAATTATCACTCCGGGATGAGGTTGATGGTGTTTTACAGCCCCCAAGTCACCTTTTAGCAAATTCCAACCCAGTGTTTCTCTCTCAGCAGGCCTCGTTGCCATAGAGATCCCATTACACCAAACATGAGTTCAGCTCTCTATGGCAGTTCAGTCAGACTGTACTGGATATTTAGAACTTAAAGAATTTGAGAATAAACATCTTGTGGCTGCAGGTTTAAAAATACACCGGATTGCTACCTAATCTGCATATCCTAGGTAAGAAAAACATGACCAATCTATTTGGAGGAGGGAGAGAAAGATTCATTTGCATGCAGTACTAAATGATTACTTTTAAAACTTTTATTGGATCAACTTATGTTGGGGAGAGTAGCTGTTCTAATAAAATATATTGCCTCTCCCTCACATCACCTTGCCTTTCTAATATCCTGGGACCAACAAGGCTACAAAAACACTGCTTACTTTTGAACTGTCACATAAAGCATTGACCTGCAGTAATATATATAAAGCATATGTATCCACATCATTTAAAATATTTTAACATTTTTTCTGGAATATCAGCTTGTTGATGTGGTCTCTTTAAATAAAGTAATTTAGTAGTGTTGTACTTGAAAATTAAATGTTTAGGTTGGATACTTCTGATGGTAACTTGACAGATTCTGCAAGAAATTTTGACTAACAGCTCTGCCAGGTTACACTAAATCTTGGCAGGAATTGGCAGGATGTGAAATATTTTCTAGTTAGCAAGACAAAATAGCAAGTCTTCATGGCTTCTAGTTAAAGCAACTATTCAGTGTGGACTATTTACAAACCAAAGTAATAAAACAAAGCAAACCTCAGTAAAAATTAAACTAAACCAAAATGATGCACAGGAACTGTGTACTCAGTTTCTATAAAACAGATTAGAAGTTTTTCACAGAAATTAAAAACAAACAAAAACCTCAGATGATTTTCCACTCAAGCGAGTTTCACATGTTTTTTTCCAGTAAACACACCTCTTTCCAGGACGACTAACAGTTCCTCTATTACCAATAACTGGTGGGTAGATCACAGCTCATATTTAACATTCCATCTTCATACTGCTGCACTGAACACAAAATACCCTGCAACTCTGCGTTCAAGACGTTCAAACAAACAGTGCCCGCCCCTCCAGAGTTTGGATTTCTTCAGAGACAGTTCAAATGCATTTGCTTCCTCCACCTATTCCCCCAGTTCGCGACCCCGGCCGAGGTTACTGGGGAGAGGATTTGGCATGCTTTGTTAGGGTTATTAGCCATTCCCGCTCCTCGCACGGGTTAAGGTTTCTTCCTCTACATACCTCCCCTCCTTACCTGCAGGTCTGCTCCGTGCTGGGCAATGGGCGGAGGCGCTGTGGCTAGAGAAAGGGGTGGCACTGCCTTAAGTACCCAGTGGGTCCCCCCCGGTAGGAAGAGATGCCCCGGGGCCAGGCTCTCGAGCCGGTGACCCGGCCGTGTTAGGGGTGGTGGCCGGTAGGTACTTACTGGCTCTGCGGGGGGTGAGCCCCGCATAAGCTGCCGAGGGACAGGAGGAGCCACCAGGCGCAGCCAGACGTCTTGGGGGGCATGGCGCTCCGGGGAGCGGCGCCTTCCCCCAGGGCTGCGCGCTCCGGAGCCTCGGGCCACGGGACGCTCCCTGGCGTCCTTTGTTCCGGAGAGTGCAGGCTCGGCTCCCGGTCTCGGTTCCCCGGTGCCTCTGGCCGCCGCCCCTGGCTCCCCCCGCCGCGTCCCCGCCCCCGGGCCGCCCCTCCTGGCCCCGTTGCCCGCTCGGCTCCGGCTCTTTGTCTGCGGCTCCCCGCCTGCTACGGACAGCGACAGCAGAGACTGGCGGCGGGGCCGGGACCCCCGCGCCTCCCTCTCCCGGCCCCTGGGGCAGGAGCGTCGGAACCCCGCCCTGCCCAGACCCGGCCTCTGCGAGCCGAGACCCGCCTGGGCACGGACCCCGCGCACCGCCCTCCTGGCCCCGAGACACCCCTCGGCTCTCCCGCCCTTGCCCCCCGTCACTCCCAGGTGCGCTCTGGAGCCCCACCCCGCCCGCGTTAACTCCGCGTTAACTCCTCTGCCTGTCAGCCTGCACCCTCCTCAGCCTCACCCTCACCCCCAGGCACGGGGCTCAGCGTTAGAACCCCCACCCCTCCACCCCTCAGCCCTGGCCCCTTAGCTCTAGAGCCCTCACCTCAGCTCTGACCCATCATCTCCAGAGCTCTCACCCCAGTCATCTCCTCAGCTCTCCTGCCCTCACCCCTAGTCATCCCTGCCTCACCTCAGCCATCCCCCCAGGCTCCAGATCCTTCACCTCTCAGTTACCCTGCCTCACCTCAGCCATCCCCCCAGGCTCCAGATCCTTCACCTCTCAGTTACCCTGCCTCACCTCAGCCACCCCCTACGCTCCAGATCCTTCACCTCTCAGTTACCCTGCCTCACCTCAGCCATCTCCCCAGGCTCCAGATCCTTCACCTCTCAGTTACCCTGCCTCACCTCAGCCATCCCCCCAGGCTCCAGATCCTTCACCTCTCAGTTACCCTGCCTCACCTCAGCCACCCCCAGGCTCCAGATCCTTCACCTCTCAGTTACCCTGCCTCACCTCAGCCATCCCCCCAGGCTCCAGATCCTTCACCTCTCAGTTACCCTGCCTCACCTCAGCCATCCCCCCAGGCTCCAGATCCTTCACCTCTCAGTTACCCTGCCTCACCTCAGCCATCCCCCCAGGCTCCAGATCCTTCACCTCTCAGTTACCCTGCCTCACCTCAGCCACCCCCTACGCTCCAGATCCTTCACCTCTCAGTTACCCTGCCTCACCTCAGCCATCCCCCCAGGCTCCAGATCCTTCACCTCTCAGTTACCCTGCCTCACCTCAGCCCTCCCCCCAGGCTCCAGATCCTTCACCTCTCAGTTACCCTGCCTCACCTCAGCCACCCCCTACGCTCCAGATCCTTCACCTCTCAGTTACCCTGCCTCACCTCAGCCATCTCCCCAGGCTCCAGATCCTTCACCTCTCAGTTACCCTGCCTCACCTCAGCCATCCCCCCAGGCTCCAGATCCTTCACCTCTCAGTTACCCTGCCTCACCTCAGCCACCCCCCAGGCTCCAGATCCTTCACCTCTCAGGGTATGTCTACACTAGAAAGTTAGTTCGAACTAACGGACGTTAGTTCGAACTAACTTTCCTATGCGCTACACTAGCGCTCCGCTAGTTCGAATTTGAATCGAACTAGCGGAGCGCTTAGTTCGAACTAGGAAAACCTCATTTTACGAGGACTAACGCCTAGTTCGAACTAGCTAGTTCGAACTAAGGGCTGTGTAGCCCTTTAGTTCGAACTAGTGGGAGGCTAGCCCTCCCCAGGTTTCCCTGGTGGCCACTCTGGCCAACACCAGGGAAACTCTATGCCCCCCTCCCGGCCCCGGACCCCTTAAAGGGGCACGGGCTGGCTACGGTGCCCGTGCCAGGTGCAAGCCTGCCAGCACCCAGCTAGCAGACCCTGCACCTGGCACGGCACAGAGCCACCCACCCGATGCCCCCCAGCCCACCCCCTCTTGCCGGGACCAGGCTGGCGGCTCCCGGGAGCTTGCCCTGGACCGCAAGAGGCGGGCACCTTCATGGGCTAGTGCGGACATCGTGGACCTCGTCCACGATCTCCGCACTAGGCACAGGAAAGTGGCCGTCTAGGGCAGGAGAGCTGCCAGCCTGGCCACCCAGGACCAGGTGTGCATGAAAATCAAGGGGGTCCACTGAGACCCCCGACACTGAGCCCTGAGCTTACAATGGCCGTACTGGGTCAGACCAAAGGTCCATCTAGCCCAGTAGCCTGTCTGCCAACAGCGGCCAACCCTAGGGACCCTGGAGGGGATGGACCGAAGATAATGACCAAGCCATTTGTCTCGTGCCATCCCTCTCCAGCCTTCCACAAACTTTGGGCAGGGACACCACTCCTACCCTCTGGCTAATAGGACTCCATGGACCCAACCTCCATCACTTTATCTCACTTCCCTTTAAACTCTGTTCTAGTTGTAGCCTTCACAGCCTCCTGCAGCAAGGAGTTCCACAGGTTAACTATTTGCTTTGTCAAGAACAACAACTTTCTCTTACTAGTTTCAAGCCTGCTACCCATTCCTTTCCTTTGGTGTCCTCTAGTCCTTCTTTATGGGAACTCAGGAAGAACTTTTCTGAATGCACCCTCTCCACCCAACCCCTGCTTTTAGAGACCTCTATCCTGTCCCCACTCCGTCTCCTCTTTTCTAAGCTGAACAGTCCCAGTCTCTGTAGCC
Source organism: Pelodiscus sinensis (assembly GCF_052426305.1). Taxonomy (NCBI): domain Eukaryota; kingdom Metazoa; phylum Chordata; order Testudines; family Trionychidae; genus Pelodiscus; species Pelodiscus sinensis. Next base: position 1,059,060 of record NC_143083.1, read on the forward strand.
TTTCTTCATCTGGGACCTGTTCCCAACCCCTGATCATGTTAGTTGCCCTCCCCTCTCCCAGCCTTTCTCTTCCGCTCTCCCACCTCCTTTTCCCAGTGTCCCCCAGTTTTTTTCAATAAAGACAGAGTCAATGTTGGAAGAAACGTTATCTTTATTTTGTACATCAATAAGAAGAGGGGCTAGGGAAGGGCAAGTGGAAGGAGGTGAGGGAGGAATGGGGTACGAGCCCCCGATGGGGAGGACTGGGCTGGCTCTGCGGGCTTCTGGGGGTGGAAGCTCTCCTGCAGCCCCCCAATTACTCCCTCTCCCCAGATGGCAGCCTGCGGCAAGTGCAGCCGGGCTGATGGCCGAGTGGTGTGATGTGCCCAGTGTGGGCACTCAGGGCACTCCAAGCCAGAACTTCTTTGGAAGCGGGGCACCCCTTAGAACTGTGTGTCCGGGGTGGGGGTCGGGACCCTTTAAGCGCAGCCCTCGGCTAGCCTGAGAGAGCATCTCCATGCTCTAAGTCCTCCTTTTATGCCCTGCCGGCACTGCTTCCGGCCATCCTTAAGCCCTGTTCAGAGTCCACTCAATGTGGACTTACTAGTTCGAACTAGCAAAACGCTAGTTCGAACTAGTTTTTAGTTCTAGACGCGTTAGTTCGAACTAGCTTAGTTCGAATTAACTAATTCGAACTAAGTTAGTTCGAACTAGCGCTGTAGTGTAGACGTACCCTCAGTTACCCTGCCTCACCTCAGCCATCCCCCCAGGCTCCAGATCCTTCACCTCTCAGTTACCCTGCCTCACCTCAGCCACCCCCAGGCTCCAGATCCTTCACCTCTCAGTTACCCTGCCTCACCTCAGCCATCCCCCCAGGCTCCAGATCCTTCACCTCTCAGTTACCCTGCCTCACCTCAGCCACCCCCTACGCTCCAGATCCTTCACCTCTCAGTTACCCTGCCTCACCTCAGCCACCCCCTACGCTCCAGATCCTTCACCTCTCAGTTACCCTGCCTCACCTCAGCCACCCCCTACGCTCCAGATCCTTCACCTCTCAGTTACCCTGCCTCACCTCAGCCATCCCCCCAGGCTCCAGATCCTTCACCTCTCAGTTACCCTGCCTCACCTCAGCCATCCCCCCAGGCTCCAGATCCTTCACCTCTCAGTTACCCTGCCTCACCTCAGCCATCCCCCCAGGCTCCAGATCCTTCACCTCTCAGTTACCCTGCCTCACCTCAGCCACCCCCTACGCTCCAGATCCTTCACCTCTCAGTTACCCTGTCTCACCTCAGCCATCCCCCCAGGCTCTAGATCCTTCACCTCTCAGTTACCCTGTCTCACCTCAGCCATCCCCCCAGGCTCTAGATCCTTCACCTCTCAGTTACCCTGCCTCACCTCAGCCACCCCCTACGCTCCAGATCCTTCACCTCTCAGTTACCCTGCCTCACCTCAGCCACCCCCTACGCTCCAGATCCTTCACCTCGCAGGGTATGTCTACACTACCCCGCTAGTTCGAACTAGCGGGGTAATGTATGCATACCGCACTTGCTAATGAAGCCCGGGATTTGAATTTCCCGGGCTTCATTAGCATAAGCGGGGAGCCGCCATTTTTAAATCCCCGCTGCTTCGAACCCCGTGTAGCGCGGCTACACGGGGCTCGAACTAGGTAGTTCGGACTAGGGTGCCTATTCCGAACTACCGGTACACCTCGTTTCACGAGGAGTACCGGTAGTTCGGAATAGGACCCTAGTCCGAACTACCTAGTTCGAGCCCCGTGTAGCCGCGCTACACGGGGTTCGAAGCAGCGGGGATTTAAAAATGGCGGCTCCCCGCTTATGCTAATGAAGCCCGGGAAATTCAAATCCCGGGCTTCATTAGCAAGTGCGGTATGCATACATTACCCCGCTAGTTCGAACTAGCGGGGTAGTGTAGACATACCCTCAGTTACCCTGTCTCACCTCAGCCATCCCCCCAGGCTCTAGATCCTTCACCTCTCAGTTACCCTGCCTCACCTCAGCCACCCCCTACGCTCCAGATCCTTCACCTCTCAGTTACCCTGCCTCACCTCAGCCATCCCCCCAGGCTCCAGATCCTTCACCTCTCAGTTACCCTGCCTCACCTCAGCCATCCCCCCAGGCTCCAGATCCTTCACCTCTCAGTTACCCTGCCTCACCTCAGCCATCCCCCCAGGCTCCAGATCCTTCACCTCTCAGTTACCCTGCCTCACCTCAGCCACCCCCTACGCTCCAGATCCTTCACCTCTCAGTTACCCTGTCTCACCTCAGCCATCCCCCCAGGCTCTAGATCCTTCACCTCTCAGTTACCCTGTCTCACCTCAGCCATCCCCCCAGGCTCTAGATCCTTCACCTCTCAGTTACCCTGCCTCACCTCAGCCACCCCCTACGCTCCAGATCCTTCACCTCTCAGTTACCCTGCCTCACCTCAGCCACCCCCTACGCTCCAGATCCTTCACCTCGCAGGGTATGTCTACACTACCCCGCTAGTTCGAACTAGCGGGGTAATGTATGCATACCGCACTTGCTAATGAAGCCCGGGATTTGAATTTCCCGGGCTTCATTAGCATAAGCGGGGAGCCGCCATTTTTAAATCCCCGCTGCTTCGAACCCCGTGTAGCGCGGCTACACGGGGCTCGAACTAGGTAGTTCGGACTAGGGTGCCTATTCCGAACTACCGGTACACCTCGTTTCACGAGGAGTACCGGTAGTTCGGAATAGGACCCTAGTCCGAACTACCTAGTTCGAGCCCCGTGTAGCCGCGCTACACGGGGTTCGAAGCAGCGGGGATTTAAAAATGGCGGCTCCCCGCTTATGCTAATGAAGCCCGGGAAATTCAAATCCCGGGCTTCATTAGCAAGTGCGGTATGCATACATTACCCCGCTAGTTCGAACTAGCGGGGTAGTGTAGACATACCCTCAGTTACCCTGTCTCACCTCAGCCATCCCCCCAGGCTCTAGATCCTTCACCTCTCAGTTACCCTGCCTCACCTCAGCCATTCCCCCAGGCTCCAGATCCTTCACCTCTCAGTTACCCTGCCTCACCTCAGCCATCCCCTACGCTCCAGATCCTTCACCTCTCAGTTACCCTGCCTCACCTCAGCCATCCCCCCAGGCTCCAGATCCTTCACCTCTCAGTTACCCTGCCTCACCTCAGCCACCCCCTACGCTCCAGATCCTTCACCTCTCAGTTACCCTGCCTCACCTCAGCCACCCCCTACGCTCCAGATCCTTCACCTCTCAGTTACCCTGCCTCACCTCAGCCACCCCCTACGCTCCAGATCCTTCACCTCTCAGTTACCCTGCCTCACCTCAGCCACCCCCTACGCTCCAGATCCTTCACCTCTCAGTTACCCTGCCTCACCTCAGCCATCCCCCCAGGCTCCAGATCCTTCACCTCTCAGTTACCCTGCCTCACCTCAGCCACCCCCTACGCTCCAGATCCTTCACCTCTCAGTTACCCTGCCTCACCTCAGCCACCCCCTACGCTCCAGATCCTTCACCTCTCAGTTACCCTGCCTCACCTCAGCCACCCCCTACGCTCCAGATCCTTCACCTCTCAGTTACCCTGTCTCACCTCAGCCATCCCCTACGCTCCAGATCCTTCACCTCTCAGTTACCCTGCCTCACCTCAGCCACCCCCTACGCTCCAGATCCTTCACCTCTCAGTTACCCTGCCTCACCTCAGCCACCCCCTACGCTCCAGATCCTTCACCTCTCAGTTACCCTGCCTCACCTCAGCACTGACCTTTCAGCTGTAGTAGCCTCCCTCCCCCATCATTTTAGCTTAACTAAGCCCTAACGCCCAGTTAACTCTCAGCACTGACGCCCCACCCCATTCAGCCCGTTACACCTCCAGTAAGGACCCTGTATCAGCCATCTTCCTGGAACCCTCACATACACACCCCTAGGTTCTAACCTCCCACTCACTGGAACTTTTCCAGCCTGTTATCTCTCCTCACCCAATATTGGTCCACAACGGAAGGGAGTGTTTGAGTCACTAGGAGAATCCTGATTCCTTATGACTGGCTGACATCCCATCCCACTGCCCATCAATGTGCCAAGGTGTCACACCTATACCAAAAGAACTGCCAAAACTCCCATCCTTGCAGACCACCTGAAGCTCATCAATTCTAAGGCAAAGTCAAAGCTCAAATGACTTTTCTCTCCATTATCTAGTCCTAGCAACTGACACTGCACTTGGATAGGTCTCATTAACCTGGTTGTTCCTCTATAACAATGCTTAAAGAGACTCTCAGACCAGTACCAGGATTGATGCTATTTGATCTTTCTCCATCTGTAGGCCCTAAACCTAATCTATCCATTTCCATCCCTAGTTCCCTGCCAGTAGCTAAAGTAGCTGAGACAGGAGGGGGAGCTCCTGATGCACCTGCCATGTAGGAAAGGGAGCTGTGTGGGAGCACTGTTTAGCTAAGCAGGGAGAAGCCAGGGAACTCATATCTCAGTAAAAGTGGGAGTGCCATACTTCTCCCACAACTGCCTCTTTAGTTCTTGATTCTAGACTATCCTATGTCTTTCCATCCTTGGATCCTAGTATCTTTCCTACCTAACCCATCTCTAGGGCTATGTCTAGACTGGCCAGTTTTTCCCGAAAATCAGCCGCTTTTCCAGAAAAACTTGCCAGCTGTCTACACTGGCCGCTTGAATTTCTGCAAAAGCACTAACTTCCTACTGTAAGAAATCAGTGCTTCTTGCGGAAATACTATGCTGCTCCCATTCGGGCAAAAGTCCCTTTTGCGCAAAACTGAGATTTGTTTTCCACAAAAAAGCCCCGAACGCAAAAATGGCGATCGGGGCATTTTTGCAGAAAAGCGCGTCTAGATTGGCCATGGACGCTTTTCCACAAAAAGTGCTTTTGCGGAAAAGCGTCCATGCCAATCAAGACGCTCTGTTCCGAACACGCTTTTAATGGAAAACTTTTCCGTTAAAAGCATTTCCAGAAAATCATGCCAGTCTAGACGTAGCCTAGTAGTATTTGCTATTGCTCACTAGTCAATGCCCTTTTTTTTCAGTATTTACTCAATGTCAGTAGGTAAACTCTTTGGGGCAGAGACTGTTTTTTATGTACAGTATCAGAGCACACTGTCCACTCTAAAAACAAACTAATAGAATGTTCCTAATATTTTTTTAAATAGAAGTTATAAACAGTAGCTATTCCTCCAACTCTTCTGGAGAACGGGAGGAAAGGACAGAGCATCCATATCCAAGACACTGGAGGTATTCTAGGGTCATAAAATGAATGTCCTGGTCCCATGTAAACATCAGAAGCAAATGAGTGCTACAGTCCTAGTCAAGTCTGAATCAATTTGGCTAGAGACAATCTCCGTAGAATACGCATTCCAGGCAGGCCTGATGACAGTGGGGGAAAGGGGGCAATTGCACAGGGGCCTGGTATTTCAAAGGACTCAGGGCTCCCAGCTGCTGCTATTGCAGCAACAGCGGCAGCCAGAGCCCCAGGCCCCTTTGAATTGCCACTGAAGCACTGCTCTGCCACTCCCCAGGGTTTAGAGAGCTTGCGGGAGGGGGCCCTGCGCCATGCACTGGGCGGTGCTAAGGACTGACTGCCCTTGGCCCTGCCCTGTCTGCCCAAGGCTCCGCCCCTTCTGGGGCAGAGAGCCACCCCCTCCACACGTAGGCCCTAGGCCTGCTGTGACTGTTGGCTTCCAGGACAAATCACTTGGGCTGTGTCCAGACTCAGGGTTTTTTTCGGGAAAAGTAGCCTTTTTCCGAAAAAACTTCACCTGCGTCTAGACTGCAGCCGCGTTCTTTCGAAATTAAATCGAAAGAACGCGGCTTTTCTTTTGACGGCGGTAAACCTCATTTCACGAGGAAGAACGCCTTCTTTCGAAAGTGCTTCTTTCGAAAGAAGGCATTCTTCAATGTAAATAGGGCTTCTTCGAAAGAGAGCATCCAGACTCATTGGGTGCTTTCTTTCGAAAAAGCGGCTTGCTCTTTCGAAAGTTCCGCGTGCAGTCTAGACGCTCTCTTTCGAAAGAGGCTTGCAGTCTAGACATAGCCTTCAAGGCAGCACGAGCAAAATGCATCAGTTTCCAGAAAAAATGAATGAATGGCACAGGTGGTGTAGAATTGGTTTCCAAAATATTAACAGACGGGAAGACTCACGGAGACAGGTACATGGAGTTTACATGGCACCCAAATGGGTAGGAAGAGAGGCTTTTTCTCTTCCAGTTTTCAGTGACAGATTAAATCAATTGATTGAGAATGGGTAATATCAGTTTGATAAGAATTTTAATAATCTCTTTTCTAATGTTGACTAACCTGTTCATAAATTGAAGAAGGCAGATGCAGAGAAGTTGCCAGGGTTTCTTTAGGTGTCATTTTTCATTGACCTGGTGATCTTGCCATGCCTGTAGGGAAGAGAGCCAGAAAGAGAATGCTGCCTTGTGCTATTTTATGGGTCAGGGATATGGCTCAGTGCACAGGACCACATAGGGTATGAAAGAAGACAAGTCAGAGCAGGAGAACCCCAAAGTCTGGACTCAGATCACTTGCCAGAGCAAAAGGATTTGGCCTTGGCTGGAAGAGTTAAATTAAGTTAATGGAGATTGCCTATTTCCTAGAACTGCAAGGGACCTTGAAAGGGTGTTGAGTCCAGTTGCCTGCTTTCACAGCAGGACCAAATACCATCCCCGACACATTTTTGCCCCAAATGATCTCTGCAAGGATTGAACTCACAGCCCTGGATTTAGCAGGCCAATGCTCAAACCACTGAACTGTCCCTCCCCCCCTCATACTAGAAGACTGTGGCATGTCAAGGGTGGAGCAGATTTCCAAAAGAGATGGAGGAAAAAAAGGCGAGTAGACTTTAGAGCAGGGGTCAAAAGCAACCTATGGCTCACTTAGGACCCAAATATGGCTCACAGCTCAAGTTCACCCACCCCTACCCCCCAACAGAGAGCCCCCACTGGTGATCCAGTCTCATGCTTCTAGTTGGGGTCAGCACCAGCTTCCTGCAGGGGGCAGGGAAGCCTTGAGGCTCTGTGCCAAATCTGGCTTGTGGGGAAGCATGCGCGTGCTTCCTTAGCTACCCTACCTTTCCCAGTGCTCTGGGGAGGAGGGACGTGGGAGCTGTGCAGCCTCCCCTTGCTTGACGATCACCAGAGAGAGCACATGCAGCTGTACCAGTTGTGCTGGGGGTGCACAGTGAGCCTACATGTGCTGGGAGAGGGGGCGGGCATATAAAATGGTGGCAGAGGATCTGGATTTGGGGACGAGGAGCAGCTGGATTTCCTAAAGGAATGGCACGTCCCGGCTCCTGCCCTGAGACCTTGCTCCTGCCCGCTGGCCAGAGTGAGATGTCTCAGTTGGGGGCCACGTCAGTGAAGGTTGGAGGGTTTTTTTGGGGTGGGTCCACAACTGATTTTTCTGTAGGACAGTGGCCCCGACCCAAAAAAGGTACCCCACCCCTGCCATAAAAAAATACAATGTTGAAACCTTACGTGATGGACATAATATTTTACTTTATTTAAAAATGAAATCTGGCTAACAAGCCCCCAGTGGGGCCGAGCCCCCATCTGGCTGCAGTGTCATAACACTCCTACACACACCTCAGTCCTGAGCCCATCATACACCTGAACACCCTGCTCTGATCCCTTTATACTCCTACATCCCCAAGCTCCTGCACCCCTATATGTCCAATCCCTGCCATAACACTCCAGCACCACTCCAATACCACAGACATGTGTCCACAAAATACACCTCAGCCCAGACTCCTGCACCCCACATCCCTAGCCCTCACTATAAGATTGACAAAACTTCAAAGAAATGTTCAAAAAGATGCAGCAGCAGAAGTCCCATTAAATAAATTCTGTGAGTACTTTTAATTATTACTATTATTAATCATTATGTCAATTATCAGTCATATTAAGTTGTATATTTTCTGTCATGCAAAAAATGGGCGTTCTTATTCTCTTTCTATGGGTTTCTCTTTGTTGACCACTTGTTCTGAATTTTGATGTAGTTTGGCTCTTTGGTTTGAAAAGGTTGCTGACCCCTGCTTTAGAGAAACATAAGACAGTTCAGTATTGGCAGTGGTTCGCCCAGGAAGAGAAATAGAGCATAGCGCCCTTTGCCAGAAAGTCATTAATTCAAATCCAATCAAGATCAATACGGGTTGAATTTCTCTAGTCTAACAACATCCATGTTCTGGTGTGATTTTAGTTAGCTGGATGTCCACTTATCCATGGGTATAGCCAAATTTCCCATGGTCCCATAAAGTTTGTTTATAGCCACCAGTTCTGGCTTTCAGTGTTCTGTGCTGTTATTTAGCTCTAATTTACCCCCTAACTGTCTTTTAAGAGCCCATAGAGAATAGTGATAGAAATGCAGCCGTGTTAATCTGGTCTAGCTGAAACAAAAGACAGAACTATATAGCACTTTAAACACTAACAAGATGGTTTATTAGATGATGAGCTTTTGTGGGCCAGACCCACTTCCTCAGATCAATATGTGGAAGAAAATTGGCACAACCATATATACCAAAGTGATACAATAAAAAAAAATGAACACACGTTAAACTGACAAATGAAATTTTAGAACAGAGTGGGGGTGAGGAGGGAAGGTTAGTGTCTGTGAGATAATGACATAGGGGTAATGATTACCCAGTAAGCAGTGGACAAGTTAGTAATGCTGTTAGATACTATTGACCTCTGGTGGTCTGGCAAATCCTGTGGTTCAGCACAGGTCAGGTCCTAGGGGTGCCAGACTAGAGAGGTTCAACCTGTAGTGCCTAAGTGCCAGACTTCCCAGTGGCCTCAGTTAAATGAACTGGTGGTCTAAGTCTGCTTCAGAGACGGCAGCAGTCACCATCACAGTTAAGATCACGTTGCCACCTTGGTAGCAGTTTCAGTACAGCGGGCAAGGAACTAAATAAGTCTTGCAGGCTGAACTGCTCTCTGATCGCTAGTGATAGTTCCAAGCAACAGTTGAATCATATTGACAGGGCAGTGGGGAGGAAGTTTCTCTGAAGCTGCCCCTGCTGTTCTGAGGATACATAGAGGGCTTTCTTCTCCAGAGTTATTAATCCAGCATCTTTCACTAGTGCTAATTTTATGTACACAAAACCTTGCATTTCCTAGTAATTGGACATTCTTTCTTCTAGAGGAGATTCTTGCTTCCCGGGCTTGCAGTATTTGAAAGGATTGCAGAAGCATCATATTTCACTCCCTCAGAAAAACTACCTCAAGAGCAACATCTCTAGTCAATTTAGAAGTTGTGCTGACAGGGGTCCTATTGAGCTTTTTTTCTGCCAAAAGCACAGTAGTTCACAACACATGATCTGAATGGATATGGAAAAGCCCTATACTATCTCCTCTTGGGGAATGGAGGGGTTCAGACTTCTAGATCATTGCACTTAACTTGCCAGCTGTCTACACTGGCCACTTGAATTTCCGCAAAAGCACTGACGATCTTATGTAAGATTGTCAGGCTACGTCTAGACTGGCCCCTTCTTCGGAAGAGGCATGCTAATTTCTAACTTTGGAATAGGGAAATCTGCGGGGGATTTAAATATCCCCCGCGGGATTTAAATAAACATGGCTGCCGCTTTTTTCCGGCTTGGGGAAAAGCCGGAAAAGAGCGTCCAGACTGGCGCGATCCTCCGGAATAAAGCCCTTTTCCGGAGGATCTCTTATTCCTCCTTTCAAGGAGGATTTCCCTATTCCAAAGTTAGAAATTAGCATGCCTCTTCCGAAGAAGGGGCCAGTCTAGACGTAGCCTCGGTGTTTTTGAGGAAATACTATGCTGCTCCTGTTCGGGCAAAAGTCTTTTTCCAAAAAACTTTTGCACGAAAGGGCCAGTGTAGACAGCAGAGATTTGTTTTATGCAAAAAAGCCCCGATCGTGAAAATGGCTATCAGGGCTTTTTTGCGGAAAAGCGCGTCTAGATTGGCCATGGACACTTTTCCGCAAAAAGTGCTTTTGTGGAAAAGCATCCTGCCAATCTAGACGCTCTTTTCCAAAAATGCTTTTAACGGAAAACTTTTCTGTTAAAAGCATTTCCGGAAAAATCATGCCAGTCTAGACGTAGCCATCCAGAATAAATTAATCCCCACTAACACTTTTTTTTTCATTTGGAATATTTTCACACCTCGTACATTCACTTTGAGGAATTAGTGACTAGCAATTAGGAAAAGGGGAAATTCAGTAAATGCCCATTATTTACTAGGTCATCCCAGTGATTTCAGTTCAGAATTCCCTCTCTTTTGGTAAATATCTGATATGGGCTCTATTCTTTTATGTATCTGAAAGGGTCCTTCTGATCCAAAACCCAGATATGAAGCAGCCATTTCCCTGTAAGCCCTGTTTGACACATGATCTTGCCAATATAATTATTTGAGTATGCCTATCTGTGAAGGGGTGTGCCAACCTAGCACTGGGGATTCAAGGATTAACCCTGTGCCCCTAACAGGGGAGGCCCCAACCCCACAGCCCTGCTGGGCTTGCTTCAGCTGGAGACCAAGTATAAAGACTTGTGAAGCAGCTCAGTCTGAACTAGCTGCTGATGAGGAAGGAGGTGCCCAGGAGCTGCAGACAGACCGAGGCATAGGGGCCAGTCAGCCAGAAACTGCAACAGAAGAGGTATGGCAGACTACACTGGAGAGATGGGTAGGAAGTAGCCCAGGGCGGGGAGTTGTACCCCAGATGCTCGGTGTGTTTTGGTGGGATTCTCCACTGGTGGAACACTGCACTGTTGACAGGGCCCATAGCTGGGACGCAGTGGAGAGTGGGCATGGGTCCTTTTACCCCATCCTCCTCAACCCCATGTAGGGATCTACACCCTATGGCTAGTATCTGTGGCTGGTAGGCCATGCTGCCCTGTGGGAAGAGAGGTGCATCAATAGCTCCTAGGTGAGAGGGCCAGGGCTGCAACCCCTTGCTGTGTGTCTCCCTAAACTTCGGCCTCCCAGAAGCAAGGAGCGGCCCATGGTGGGTTGCTCACTTGAGGAGTCCCTGTGCTGTTCATTCTTTCTGAAGCGTGTGGCGCTGGCCCCTGGGCGAAGACAGGACACTGAACTAGGGGAAGGTGGGGCTGGCGCAGCGTGGCTGTTCTTACGGGCTTATCAGCAAGGATGGAAGAGGCAAGGTGTGGCCGTTAATCACCTCGCCCCAGGTAGAAGGATGGGAGAGGTGATGGGTGGTGGTTAACCGCCTCACCACACCCTGCAAGAGCCCCAGGCCAAAAGGTGGAACACTGAGATCTACTCTCAGATGCCCGCATCCCTAGTGGAGCGAGAACACCCTGCCTGGACCATGGAGCAGGTCTGGAGCAAGGTGAAGGAGCTCCATCTGGAGTATGTGAGGGCCACCGAGAACAGCGCACACTCAGGGGCAGGACCCCACACCTGCCCCTACTATGCCGAGCTCCACCACATCCTGGGGTCTGGGGAAACTTCTTCCCCACCCATCCTTGTGGACTCTGGGGTTGAGACCCCCATCATAGTCTGGCCAGAGGTCACCCCACAGGATGATCAGGAGGGCCAGAGCCAGCCCCAGCCAGAGGAGGAGGAGCAGGAGACAGCGACCATGATCCTTTCCCTCCAGCTGGTCACCGCCAGCCAGGACGTTTCCCAGGCTTTCTCAGATGCTTGGGAGGGATCTTCAGGTGAGTTGTCACACAGACGGCCGAAGAGGCGGGTGCACAGGGAGCAGGGAGCGAGTGTCACTCGGGCTGCTCGGGCTGCACATTGTGCTGCAGTCTGTGCACTTGCGACCACGTGAAGCAGGAAGGTACAGCATGCGGACACAGCAGGCAGCCCTTGAAGATGCCCGGGATCTAGCTGCCAGGCTCAGGGGAGGCCACACAAGTCCTGCTTCTGGGGGAGCGCACCCGGCTGGAAGCAGACTAGACACAAGGGTGCTGCCACCACCCCACACAGACCAAGAAGTGTCGCACACAACACACAGACATGCCTGCACATGCGAGGCAGCACTCACTCCCACAGAAAGCACAGCAAGCTGCAGCTGTGTGTGCAGACCCCAGGGAGGGCCAGGCTGCTCCTGGCTCCTCTGCCACCCATGAGGGGATCCCACTGTGGCAGAACACTTCCCTTGCTTGCCTGTCCGTGGTGCGTGTGTGGGGAAAGTGAGCAGCACGGTCCTCTGGGCATGTCAGAGATCCCACTGTAAGCAGGAGCGGCCCATGGCTATAGGTGGACTCGGACGCTGTCTAGGGTGCCGCTGCCAGGGGCGCCCGATGATGACGTCATGGGAGTGCCATTGCCTGCCCAGAGGTAGCTGCTCCATGGCACACAGAGGAAAAAGCTGTGGCATCCCCATAAAGCACAGGGCAACCACAGCAGACACTGCTGAAGTTTTGCTGTCCCTCAAAGAGGTCCACAAGCAGGCAGCAGAAGCAGAGAAACGTCTGTCCAGAAAGGTCCCTTTAAGCACGTGTCTCTGCAAGGCTCCGGCTCCAGCCCTCGGAAGCAACTGGTGAGCTAAAGCCCTGGCTGAAGTGGTTCTGGGTGGCCTTTCATGTGAGAAAGTGTTCAATTAGTCTGGGCACGCTCTTTTGCAAAAGCACATCGCTTTTTTCGATGTGCTTTTGTGTGTGTATGTGCTCTTGTGTAAGAAGTTTTTGTGGAAGATCTGACAAAAGCTTCTTGCGCAAAAAGCCTGCAGTCTAGACGTAGCCACAGGATCAAAGATACATTCTAGTCCTAAATACGTAGTTCATCTTTTTTACATAAAATAAAGCAAAAATGCAAACCTTAGCTTGTCTACTCTCAGGGCTTAGTACCAAGCAAATGCTTAGAATGTACTGCTATTTGAAAGACCTGGACATGTATAAGTGAACAGGACCCTGGCATGAGGATCTTCTAACTAAAAATATACAGACAATAAAGATAAACAATAAAGTCTTAAGTAATTAGATCTCCCCAATTACCAATGTATCCCAGCATCACACAATCTATAATGAATTTACTCTCAGAGCAATTCTGTGAAGTAGGAAAGTGTTGTTAGCTCCATTGAATAGACTGGGAACTGAGGCACAGAGGCTAAGTGAAATCTGTAACTGAGCAGAGAGTTTGGCCAGTTGCTAAGAACTGACCACAAAACATGGAGTAAATTGTACTGGAAGAGAGGATTATCACAGGAATCTTCATAAAAAAGTGCTGATCCCTGGGAAATGGAGTTGGCAGGAGAAAAGGAGCAAAGTTAAGACTGGGGCCTGGCCTAAGTTTGGAATTTAGGTCAAATTTAGTATAAAGTCAGTTTTTCTAAAAAATGAGTGCACCCTACCAAGCCCATTCCGTCAATGTTTAGCAGCTCTTAAGTCTATTTCTGTACTCCTGCTTTTATGAGGCATAACGCTAAATTTGAACTTGCCAGAATACTTTGAGGAAGTCTTACTAAGTCTTATTAAATCTTTTGAACGCAGAACCCTTATTCCTGAAAAAATGAAGTTTACAGGGTTCTTTTGAAAAAGGGGTTTTTTTTTTTCAAAAAAACTGCATCTAGACTGCTTTCTTTTTGAAATAACCTTTTTTGAAAAAGTGATCGGACGCGATTCTGCAAATGAAGCACTAGATTTATAAATCTGTGCTTCATTTGCATTTTTGATTTCCTTCATTTACATTCCTCTTTCGAAAGAGGAAAGTAGTCTAGACGCACCCTAAGTGTGTACAGGGGCCAGTCAGATGAAGGCACCACCATTTTACAGTCCTTTAGAAGCAAGAGTCTGCAGCAAAGGATTGGATACGGAATCCAACTATCCAACATCACCACTGGAATATTCAGGATCTCCTTTACTATTAAAAATGTCAGGCACATATGTGAGCATTGCCTGCTCCTGAGTAACCCAAGGAGGAAAAAGGGGGTTGCAATAGAATCATAGAGTTGGAAGAGACCTCAGGAGGTCATTGAGCCCAACCCCCAGCTAAAACTAGACCAACCTCAACTAAATCATCCCAGCCCAGGGCTTTGTCAAGCTGGGACTTCAAAACCTCTAGGGATGGAAATTCCACCTCCTCCCTAGGTAACCCATCCCAGTGCTTCATCAAACCTCCTAGGGAAATAGTTTTTCCTAATATCCAGTCTAGATCTCTCCCACTGAAACTTGAGACCATTGCTTCTCATTCTGCCATCTGTCACTACTGAGAACAGCCTCTCTCCATCTTCTTTGGAACCCCCCTCAGGTAGCCTTTGAAGGCTACAATCAAATCCCCCTTCACTTTTCTCTTCTGTAGACTAAATAAGGCCAAATCCTTCAGCCTTTCCTCATAAGTCTTGTACTCCAGACCCCTAATCATTTTTGTTGCCCTCCGCTGGACAACTCTCTCCAGTGCTTCCACAACCTTTTAGTAATGTGGCCCCAGAATTGGACACAATACTCCAGATGTGGCCTCACCAGTGCTGAATAAAGGGGAATAATCACTTCCCTAGATCTGCTAGCAAAGCTCCTACTAATGCACCCCATATGCTGTTAGCCTTCTTGGCTACAAGGGCACACTGTTGACTTATATCCAGCTTCTCATCCACGGTAATCCCCAGGTCCTTTTTCGATGAACTGCTGCTTAGCTAATCGGTCCCCAACCTGGAACAATGCTTGGGATTCTTCCGTCGCAAGTGCACTTGTCCGTGTTGAACCTCATCAGATTTCTTTTGGCCCAATCCTCCAATTTGTCTAGAATCACTGGGTCACTCTGTACCCTGTCCCTAGCTTAGTGTCATCTGTGAATTTGCTGAGGGTGCAATCCATCCCCTCATCCAGGTCATTAATAAGGACGTTGAACAAAACTGGTCCCAGAACCAATCCTTGAGGAACTCCACTTGATACTGACCTTCAACCAGACATTGATCACTGTCCATTGAACTCCATGATCTAGCCCACTTTCTACCCACTTTACAATCCATTTATCCAATCCATACTTTAATTTGCTGGCAAGAATACGGTTCAAGACCATATCAAAAGCTTTTCTAAAGTCAAGGTATATTGCGTCCATTACCTTCCCCATATTCACAGAGCCAGTTACCTTATCATCGAAGACAATCAGGTTGGTCAAGCATGACTTGCCCTTGATGAATCTGTGTTGATGATTCCTGATCACTTTCCTCTCTTCCAACTGCTTCAAAATGTGTTCCTTGAGGATCCCCTCCATGATTTTTCCATTCATCTGAGACCTCCCCAGATTGCCACAAGTTTTCAAAGATGGCTCTGAAATCACATCAGCCAATTTCCTCAGAATCCCCATGGATGCAATAGATCTGATCCCATGGATGGTTCTTAACTTGTTGTTTCTCAACTAATGGCTGCCCACTTCCTCCCCATACTGTGCTGTCCAGTGCAGCAGTCTGGGAGCTGACCTTCTCTGTGAAGACAGAGGCAGAAAAAGATTGAGTACTTCAGCATTTTCCACATTGTCTGTCCCTATGTTACCTCCCCCATTCTGTAAGGGTCTCACACCTTCCCTAACCATCTTCTTATTGCTAAAATGCCTGTAGAAACCTTTCTTATTACCTTTCACATCTTTTGCTAGCTGCAATTTCAATTGTGCTTTGGCCTTCCTGATTACATCCTTGCATGCTCAATCAATATACAGGCAGTCCCCGGGTTACGTACAAGATAGGGACTGTAGGTTTGTTCTTAAGTTGAATTTGTATGTAAGTCGGAACTGGTACATATTGTAGGGGAAACTCTAGCCAAACATTTCTCCAGAGCTCAGTTTTATTCTCCCACACCTCACTTCCCTCAGTCCTTTATTCTCAATCTGAGGTGTCTGCTGAGAAAAGCCGCTCCGCGTCTCCCTGGTCTGCTGGGGGGGGGGCGCTAGCTTCGCGTCTCCCTGGTCTGCTGGGGGGGGCGCTAGCTTCGCGTCTCCCTGGTCTGCTGGGGGGAAGCAGCTAGTGCGGGGTTGCCTCACCCCGTTTGTAAGTAGGGAGCCGATGTAAGTCTGATCTATGTAACCCGGGGACTGCCTGTATTCATATTCTTTCCTAGTCATTTGTCCAAGTTTCCACTTTTTTGTAAGCTTCTGAAAACCAATATCGTTTTTTCATTTAGACATAATGGAAAGAAATGGATATCAGTTTCAGTAAGACTTTGTTTATTCACCATTTATGGCAAGCATGGTGATACTCCACTTCAGCTGAGACGATGGAGCCTCTGAATAAATCAGACTATTTGAGTCTTTTCAATAAGTGACCTACAACATTTGGGATGCTCACGTTTCTCCTTCTATCTTAACTTCCAAAACCCCTGTCTTTTTTCCCAAAGTCCTTACAATGTCAGAGCTCCCATTTTTCAAACAAGACCTAATAGCAAGACCCATGGCCTTCTGGAAGGGGTTGGCTCCATTTTGAGAAGAGTATAGTTCTTCATTGAGTCGTGTCCCTGTAGGTGCTCCACTCAGGTCTCAGTGCATCCTCGCACCACTGATCGGAGGTTTTTGGTAAGCAATGCCCCTCGCACTGCTCCTGTGCACTCCGTGCCTTGCACTCCCACGGTTTGTTGAGTGCATGTGGTGTGAGCCCGCTCAGTTCCTTTTCTACTGTTCTCACCTGAAGATGGATTCAGAGCAGTGCTCTTCTTTTCTGACAGGAAAACAAAATGAATAGCATAGTTAGCTTAGTTATACTTCATAGTTTAGTCAGTTAATGATGGTTTCAATGTTTACCTGAAGGAAAAAACCCCCATAATTGCTGCAGCTTTTCCTTTCATAGGGCTCTCTTAAAAGATATGTGAATCATGCCGTGATTCAATGCCTATTTTGGACGGACATGCCTCTTGTGTTAAATGTTGTGGAAAGGCTCATGCAGCACATAAGTGCCCACATTGTCAAAATATGACAGCCAGGGCCAGAAAAGACCACGAAATGTAGACCACTACATCTGCGCATTCCTCGCCATCTCACCCACCCTCAGTGATAACACAAACTGACTCTAATGAGAACAACAACTTACCTCACTCAGATACGGAGTGTTCCTCACATGATCCCAGATCCACCAGGCCAGACAAGGCAGCTTTTCAGGTATCACCCTCTCCACCAGTAGATGACCTAAAACAATTTGAAAAAGTATTTAAACGGGTGGCTCAATCACAGAACATTACACTCCAAGAGGTTCAAGACAAACAATGTAAATTACTTCCGATACTACAACCCATTGGCATCCTCTAAGATAGCCTTACCCATCAGAGCTGCATTGGCAAACTCCAGTCTCTCTCCCCACAACAAATCTCAGGGCAGATAGAAAATATTTTGTCCTAGCAACAGGCATGGACTTTCTCTTCACACACCCCCAGCCAAACTCACTAGTCATAGACTCGGTTAATCACAAGTCCAAACACCCACAATTTAAGTATACACCACAAGACAAGGAACATAAGCGGCTAGATAACTTTGGCTGCAAAGTATACGCTTCCACCAACCTCCAATTTAGGCTATCGAATTATACAGCACTCCTGGCTAACTACGATCATGCCAACTACACTAGATTGCAGGAACTGGTACATGACCTTCCTGAGAATAAGAGGCAACCATCCATTATCAAGGAGGGCCTATCCATAGCAAAAACTGCCCTACAGGCTGCAGTGGATGTTCCTGACTCAGCTGTAGTACATAGGGCTACAATCATCAGGGTCCCCAAAGAATTTACAATCTAAAGTGAAGGACCTCCCCTTTGATAGAAACCAGCTGTTTGCTACAAAGACAGATGAAGTCCTACACTCAATGAAGGACTCTCATACCACACTCCACACTCTGGGGATGTACAGCCCATCGAACAAGTGACGCAGATACACCCCCTACCAAAGGCCAAGGGATTATAGCTGCTACAGGCAGCAGCAGAGGCCATATGAGAACAGGCCCAAGCAATGCTCCAACAGAAGGAGGACTCAGCAGAACCAGTCCTCTAATGCTCAGTTGACTTCATATAAACAGCAAATTTGAAGTCTTGGTCAGGGGTCTGAGCGACCACCCCACAGCTCCAGTGCATCCAAATGTCACCTTCCATCACCTCCTGAGATCTTCTACCAAGAATGAACCCACATCACTACAGATAAGTGGGTCCTGGAAATTATCACATTGGGCTACACAATCCCCTTCACATCCATACCCCCTACCCAACCCCTACCCTGTCCCTCTTCAGGGACCCATCTCATGAGCCCCTACTAGAAGCAGAAGTGCAAAAGCTACTCAGCCTAGAGGCAATAGAACTGGTTCCCACGGACTATCAGGGAAGAGGGTTCTATTCCAATTATTTCCTAACAGCCAAGAAAACAGGGGTCTGAAGGCCAATCTCGGATCTTGGGAAACTCAATAAGTTCATCCGCAACACAAAATTCAGAATGGTGACCCTTGCAACTATCATACCTGCACGGGACAAAGGTTCTCAGCCCTCAACCTTCAAGATACGTATTTTCATGTGACCATCCATCCTGCTCATAGGAGATTTCTCAGATTCACTGTAGGTCAAGACCATTACCAATTCCTTACACGAGGTGTACTGGTAGTTCGGAATAGGAAGCCTAGTTCGAGCCCCGTGTAGCCGTGCTGCACGGGGTTCGAACCAGCGGGGTTTTAAAAATGGCGGCTCCCCGCTTATGCAAATGAAGCCCGGGAAATTCAAATCCCGGGCTTCATTTGCAAGTGCGGTATGCCTACATTACCCTCCTAGTTCGAACTAGTGGGGTAGTGTAGACATACCCCCTTTCTCCTCTCTGCTCAGAGTCCTTTAAGGGATGTCAGGTAGAAAAGGAACAGTGGGGGTTTGCACCGTGTGCACACTCAACGAACGGCAGGAGAGTGAGGCATGGATTTCACAGGTGCAGCGTGAGGGCACTGCTCACCAACCCCCCCTGATCAGCAGCACGAGGACTCACTGAGACCTGAGTGGAGCACCCACAGAACACACATCATGAAGAACCATCGTTACTGCACAGGGTGAGTAACTTCTTACATGGAAGTTATTTTTCAGAGGTCTTAGAGGGAATTCCAATAGCTGATTGCCAGAGATATCAACTTAAGTAGATTTTCAAAATATTTTATTGTGAAAAATAGAGGTCACTCATAATTAAAACTCTTCTACTGAACTTTAGAGCCTCAAAACTGAATTCTATCTTACATTAACTAAAAAAAGAGTGTGGTATACTGCACTACAGTCAATCATAGAAAGTGTTAATGGCTAATTCCCATCACTATTATGCTAAGTATTTGGCTTTCATGTGACTAGTCACAGACTAAGGGAATATTCAATGTACAGTAGTAAGAATGTCAGTATCACTCACAGGGCTGAATGTGACGTCTACAGGAATTGCTCATGGGGAAAAAAATAATCAGAAATTATTCTAGCAATAGCTCGCATGTAGGACAATGTCCCATGTAAGCTTTCACCTTATAAACAACTTTTCCATGTAAGGTGAATCCATTTTGCTTGTGGACCGTGCCTTTTGGGCACACATGCTCCCCTCTTGTTTACCTCATTGTTCACAAATCTTCACATAATAAACCATCAGCATGAGAGTTGCCAAACTGTGTTGTTTGCATGAAATCCAGAAAAGGCCTCAGAGTACATCTTATAACACATGTCCTCCTCTTTTGACTTCTACCATGTAATAAATGTATGACCATAGAACAGGATGGCCAAACTTTTAACTGGTTAAAAGATAGGGGAAAAAGGGTGGGAATAAATAGGAATGAACAACCAGTTTTCAAAATGGAGAGAAGTAAATAGCAATTTCTCAAAGGGACTTTACTGGGACCATTGCTGTTCAACATATTCATAAATGATCAGGAAAAAGGGGTAAACTGTGATGTGTCAAAGTTTACAGACAGTACTCAAGATAACTAGGTTGAAAGCAGATTGCAAAGAGTTGCAAAAAGATCTCTCAAAAACTGGATGACCTAGCAACAATGTAATGTCCATTGGAAAACGTAATCCCAACTACACATTCAAAATAATAAGGTCCAAATTAGCTGTTACCACTCAAGAAAGATCTTGGAGTCATCATGGATAGTTCTCTGAAAACATCTGTTCAATGTGCAGCAGCAGTTCAAAAAAAGCTCACAGCCTAGTAGAAACCATTAGGAAGGAGATGGACCATTTGTCTGACCCAACACTGGCAATCTTCTGTTTTCTGATGTTTAGGGAATTTTGCAGTGAGGTGCTGCAGGAGTCCAATTCCACAGTCCTGAAATCATTGGGAATTTTTACTTGTATAAGAACTCTGGTGCTGAACCTTAGAGGAGCTGCACAATCCACTCGTGTAAGTAATGCATGCAGTGATTAACTATGTTGTAAACTGTAGCTACAGTAAATCCAGTGTAACGTAACACTTTAGCACTGAGCATATTTCTACCTTACAGAAATTTCCATTTGATATTTACTGGCTAAATGAAATGTCAGATTACAACCTCTAAAGCAGGGGTGGGGAACCTAAGGCCCAGGGGCCAGATGCAGCCCCCAGCTTGCCAGGATCCGGTCCCTGAGGCTCAAGGCTCCCCCCAGCATTGGAGAGCTCATGGTGGTGAGAAGTGGGTTTTTTTTAATTTATCACTTGTATGCAGCCCCTGACTGCATTTTCTGTGAGTCAGTGGCCCCCAACCCAAAAAAGAATCCCACTCCTGCTCTAAAGAGTACAAGTTGTCTTCTAATTATGAAATGATGTGCCATTTTGTGCATGGGCTATGATCAGCAAGGTCTGAAAAAAGAAGTCTTTAGATATCATTTTGAACTATTTAGTTATTGAAATGGAATTTTCAGTGCCTGCCAACATGAATCTATTCAGTCTGATGCAACAGGTGTTGGAATTCCAGCAGCCGCCTGAAGCCCACATCTGGTAACAGTTAGGAGTTTAAAGGGAGTTCTATAAGAACTGCTCATGTATAAAAACTATTTATTGGTCAAGCCTATGGGCTATATTCAGCCACCACTTGCACTGCACAGAGATCAGTTTAAAAAAAAAAGAAAAAAACTGGAATTCTGCTCCTAATTACATTTCAGGAATCACGGGTGCTAATGTGCGATCCAGGCACTAATGTATGATTAGTGTGATGGTGTTTGTGTGGCATAGAAGGAATGTGTGGCTATTGCACAAAGGGCAGATACATTTAAGTTGGCTCAGAAGAGATCTAAATGACATAGTGACCGTATACATCGTCTAATAACAATGTATCTCTCCACAAGAGAAAAAGCAATTGAATCCTCAAGGATCTTATCTATAAAACACCACAGCAAGTATATTTGATTATTAGGTAATGATTGGCCAAATAATGAGTTATCACTAAACACTCAAAAATGGAACCCTTGAGCACTGGTATTTTGGGCTCCACTTTCACATGACATTCTTGACATTCTTAACTTATAGGTTGTCTTAAATCAGTGGTCTCCAACCTTTTTACACCCAAGATCACTTTTTAAATGACAGAACAAGCCAAGATCTACCGTCCTGCCCCTTCCTTGAAGCCCCACCCCTTCCTTGAAGCCCTCTCTAGTCTCCTCCTCCATCACTTGCTATTCCCAACCCTTATACTGCTGATTTTTTTTCCCCAATTCTTCTGTAGGAAGAAGTTTTTCCAACATTTGGCCTGTCTAGACTGGACCAAATGTCAGAAAACCCCCTTCTTTCGGAAGCCCCCTTATTCCTCGTGGAAAGAGGAATATAGGGGTGACCGAAAGATCATGTTTGCTCTTCCACTAAAAGAAGTGGAAGAACAAACGCATCCCTGGATGCAGAAGAGTTTTTCTGGGATATCTCCGGAATCCTGAAAAACTCCTGGGGCTCGTCTACATTGGCCCCTTTCCCGGAAGGGGCTTGCTAATTTTTCAGATCATAATCGGGAAATCCGCGGGGGATTTAAATATCCCCCGCGGCATTTAAATAAAAATGTCTGCCGCTTTTTTCCGGCTTTTAGAAAAGCCGGAAAAGAGCGTCTACACTGGCCCCGATCCGGCCCGATCCTCCGGAAAAAAGCCCTTTTCCGGAGGATCTCTTATTCCTACTTTGAATAGGAGGCCAGCATGTGTGGGTCCGGCTGCATTGGGGCAGGCAACACAGGGAGGTGGGCAAGAGGGGAAGCAGGAGGGGCCGCAGGAACAGAGGAGATGGTGGGATCAGGAGGGGCAGCAGGAGCAGGGAGCATGGCGGGATCACGAGGGGCAGCAGGAGCAGGGGGCATGGCGGGATCAGGAGGGGCAGCAGGAGCAGGGGGCATGGCGGGAGCACGAGGGGCAGCAGGAGCAGGGGGCATGGCGGGAGCAGGAGGGGCAGCAGGAGCAGGGGGCATGGCGGGAGCACGAGGGGCAGCAGGAGCAGGGGGCATGGCGGGAGCACGAGGGGCAGCAGGAGCAGGGGGCATGGCGGAGCACGAGGGGCAGCAGGAGCAGGGGGCATGGCGGGATCAGGAGGGGCAGCAGGAGCAGGGGGCATGGCGGAGCACGAGGGGCAGCAGGAGCAGGGGGCATGGCGGGATCAGGAGGGGCAGCAGGAGCAGGGGGCATGGCGGGAGCAGGAGGGGCAGCAGGAGCAGGGGGCATGGCGGGAGCACGAGGGGCAGCAGGAGCAGGGGGCATGGCGGGAGCAGGAGGGGCAGCAGGAGCAGGGGGCATGGCGGAGCACGAGGGGCAGCAGGAGCAGGGGGCATGGCGGGAGCACGAGGGGCAGCAGGAGCAGGGGGCATGGCGGGAGCACGAGGGGCAGCAGGAGCAGGGGGCATGGCGGGAGCACGAGGGGCAGCAGGAGCAGGGGGCATGGTGGGAGCAGGAGGGGCAGCAGGAGCAGGGGGCATGGCGGGATCAGGAGGGGCAGCAGGAGCAGGGGGCATGGCGGGAGCACGAGGGGCAGCAGGAGCAGGGGGCATGGCGGGATCAGGAGGGGCAGCAGGAGCAGGGGGCATGGCGGGAGCACGAGGGGCAGCAGGAGCAGGGGGCATGGCGGGAGCAGGAGGGGCAGCAGGAGCAGGGGGCATGGCGGGAGCACGAGGGGCAGCAGGAGCAGGGGGCATGGCGGGAGCACGAGGGGCAGCAGGAGCAGGGGGCATGGCGGAGCACGAGGGGCAGCAGGAGCAGGGGGCATGGCGGGATCAGGAGGGGCAGCAGGAGCAGGGGGCATGGCGGAGCACGAGGGGCAGCAGGAGCAGGGGGCATGGCGGGATCAGGAGGGGCAGCAGGAGCAGGGGGCATGGCGGGAGCGGGAGGGGCAGCAGGAGCAGGGGGCATGGCGGGATCAGGAGGGGCAGCAGGAGCAGGGGGCATGGCGGGAGCAGGAGGGGCAGCAGGAGCAGGGGGCATGGCGGGAGCAGGAGGGGCAGCAGGAGCAGGGGGCATGGCGGGAGCACGAGGGGCAGCAGGAGCAGGGGGCATGGCGGGAGCACGAGGGGCAGCAGGAGCAGGGGGCATGGCGGAGCACGAGGGGCAGCAGGAGCAGGGGGCATGGCGGGAGCACGAGGGGCAGCAGGAGCAGGGGGCATGGCGGGAGCAGGAGGGGCAGCAGGAGCAGGGGGCATGGCGGGAGCACGAGGGGCAGCAGGAGCAGGGGGCATGGTGGGAGCAGGAGGGGCAGCAGGAGCAGGGGGCATGGCGGGAGCACGAGGGGCAGCAGGAGCAGGGGGCATGGTGGGAGCAGGAGGGGCAGCAGGAGCAGGGGGCATGGCGGGAGCGGGGGGGGACGGGCATTTGGAAGGAAGGGATGGCAGGTGAATGGGGCACTGCCATGCCATAGTGCACGGCATGCCCAATGTGAGCGGTGAGGGCAGTGATTGCATCTGCCACTCGCTCACATTGGGCCTGGAAGTGGCCCCAGGCCTGCTGGCGCCACTCAAGGTCCGCCTCCACCCGCCGGGTGATGGCCGCCTCAATGCGCGCAATGGCCTGGACGTGCCACCGAAGCAGTTGGTCCCGGCTTGGGGCTTGGGTGGTGGGAGGTGCTGCCGCTGCCGCAGGGTCCCCCGCTCCTGCTCGGTCCCGATGCAGGGAACAGAGAAAAGGATAGGTCAGTCAGGCAGCCCGGCCACCGTCCCCGCACCCCCATTCCCTCCACCTGAGGCCAGGTGACACCTCAGTACTGTGGCTTGGACACACTCTTCCCCCCTCCCCGTGTTGTATGTTTGCATACAGCACTGCCCCCCAAGTGCTTCTCCATGTATTGTAACTACCGGTCTGTGTCCTGGCCCCTTGGCAGGCTCCTGGGGAGCAGTGGAGGCCTGGCTGCCAGTGGCTCGCTGGCTCATGTTTTGGGGCCATTGGGTCAGGGGCAGTGACTACTGGCTCTGGGCTGGCAGGCTTGGAGCTGGCACAGGCACTGTGGCCAGAGTCTACCCCTTTAAGGACTACGGGGAAGGAGAGAAGTGTTCTTGGTTGATGCTGGAGTGGCCACCAGGGCACCCTGGGAAGGCTGGAGGCCCCCTATTTCAAAATAAGTGTCTACATAGCACTAATTTCGAAATAGCTATTTCGAATTTGGCGTTATTCCTCGTAGAATGAGGTTTACCAAATTCGAAATACGAGCTCCACTATTTCGAATTTATTTTGAAATAGCAGTTTGGCTGTGTAGATGCTAGGAAAGTTATTTCGAAATAAGGGCTGTTATTTCGAAATAACTTTGCTCTATAGACATACTCAATGACAAAGGTGTATGTGAATGGGAAGACTTCGGGAATTAGAGCTTACTTTTTTGCACAAGCATTATATGGCCCCACGAAAAGAAATGACAGAATAGTGGATGTGGAAACAGTGAAGGGATTAGCCTCTATACAAGTTAAAGGATGGAAGTCATAGATGTGAACAGATTAGCAAATACTATAGTTCAATTAGAACTATTTTGGGCAATGATAGGAAACTGGCTGTAACTTAATATTACTGCACTGTGTAAAACTTCAAAGGCATGGTGAAAATATAAAATAAATAGTGCCCATTTCCATTGGAGGTAGTTTCTGAAGACAATTATTTTTCATAAATAAGCCATGTCAGTGCAGTTTTATCAGTCACATGCAGTAGATATTAGAAAAAAAGATTCCTCTCCTTCGTGAATGGACTTTAGAAGCTTCACATTGTCCCATCTCTCAACATCTCATATACAGTCTGAGAATATTTTAAGGGAACCTCTGGCTAGATATAATGAAATAAAATGGACTATTCCTTCCATTGTACTTTCTCTAGAAACTGCAGACTATTCTTTGCATTCTCATGTCAATATAGATAATAGAGACAAGAGAGACTGGGTGAATATCATTTAAAATTATTCTGTAAAACAATCCTCCATTTCTGTGTCTGCTTTAAAAACCACAGAGCTGAAGAAACAACCTAATATTATTTCTGTGAATTGAACAGGAATTGATAATCCCTGGAAGTGCCCTTAATTAGTGTGGCTCAGTGAACTAATGCTTAAGGCCATTAGTCCTTTGCCACTCTGGAAATCTTTTCATATCCTGGCACTCAGGTCTAGCCAGCCTTTTGTTTATCATATTCAATATGAGCTTCTGAATCTCCAACAAAGTGGTATTTACTCCAGACAGGGGGAAACTACAGGAATCCCATTAGCCCAATATGTAGAAACATCTGCTGGGCATTGAGCACCTTACTGAGGCCTGGTCTAAACTAGGAGTTTAACTCAAATTTAGCCACATAAGGTTCATTTTCTAAAAAATTAGTCCGCACTACCAAGCTCATTCCAATTACTTTAAGGGCGGCTGAAGCACCAGTACTCATGGGCTACGTCTACATTGGCCCCTATTACGGAATAGGGATGCAAATGTAGAACTTTGGAAGAGGCAAATGCGAGGGGATTTAAATATCCCCCACGGCATTTGCATTTTCATGGCTGCCGCTTTTTTCCGGCTTGGAGATAAGCTGGAGAAAAGCGTCCAAACTGGCGCGATCCTCTGGAATAAAGCCCTATTCCGGAGGATCTCGTATTCCTACTTGTAGAAAAGACTCTAGCAAGGGGGAAGGGAGTAGAGGAGTGCATTATGGGAAGCTGGCAACATGAGCCCAGAACCACCCACTGCACAGTTTTGGTCCTAGCGTGCATTGGGAGCATAACCCAGAATGCAAAGTGGTGCACCCACAGTGCATCGCTCTCCTGGTTGATGGCAATCTCCCCAATGGGGACATGCTATGTTGAATTACATTGAATTTTTGTGCACAATAGGGACATGGACCTTTGACTTCACAAAATCAGGTGGTGTGATGGGGTGTACCAGCCCCACACTGGGAAAGCAGGGGTTAATCAGGCTCACTTGGCTGAACAAGTCCTATCCCCGCAGCGCTACTGGGCATGCTCGGACTGCAGCCAGGTATAAAGGCCTGGAGAGAAGCTCAATGCTGCCAGGGTTCCTGGAAGCGAACTGCCAGTGGGACTGGACCAGAAGACCAGCCAGTGAGATGCCAGAGACACTGATGGGCCCTGGAAGGAGTCCAGCGGAGGTGAGTAAGAAGTAGCCCAGGATGGGAGATTTGATCACAAGGAGCTTGGCGTATTACGGAAGGATTCCCTGCCAAGCTAATGGTGGGCCACACCTCTACTGTTAGGGCCCTGAGCTGGGACCCAGTGGAGTAGGGAGGCCCAGATCACTCTACCACGTCCTCAATCCCCAGTCCATGGGGCCTGTACCCACTTCTGTTGATGCCGGCTATTAGGCCATACTTCCCCAGGGTACGTCTACACTACAATGTTAATTTGAACTAACTTAGTTCGAATTAGTTAATTCGAACTAAGCTAATTCGAACTAACGGATCCAGACTAAAAAACTAGTTCGAATTAGCGTTTTGCTAATTTGAACTAGCATGTCCACATTAAGTGGACCCTGAAGCGGGGTTAAGGCTGGCCGGAAGCAGTGCCGGCAGGGCATCAGAGGAGGACTTAGAGCGTGGAGATGCTTTCTCAGGCTAGCCGAGGGCTGTGCTTAAAGGGTCCCGACCCCCACCCCGGACAGACAGTTCTCAGGGGTGCCCCGCTTGCAAAGCAGTCCTGGCTTGGATTGCCCGGACTACCCACACTGGGCACATCACACCACTCGGCCATCAGCCCGGCTGCACTTGCCGCAGGCTGCCATCTGGGGAGAGGGGGCAATTGGGGGGCTGCAGGAGAGCTTCCATCCCCAGAAGCCCGCAGAGCCAGCCCAGTCCTCCCATCGGGGGCTCGTGCCCCATTCCTCCCTCACCTCCTTCCACTTACCCTTCCCTAGCCCCTCTTCTTGATGTACAAAATAAAGATAACGTGTCTTCCAAAATGGAATCTGTCTTTATTGAACAAAACTGGGGGAGACTGGGAAAAGGAGGTGGGAGAGGGGAAGAGAGAGGGGAGGGCAACTAAAATGATCAGGGGTTGGGAACAGGTCCCATATGAAGAGAGGCTAAAGAGACTGGGACTTTTCAGCTTAGAAAATAGGAGACGGAGGGGGGACAGGATAGAGGTCTCTCAAAGCAGGAGTGGGGTGGAGAGGGTGCATACAGAAAAGTTCATTAGTTCCCATAAAGAAGGACTAGAGGACACCAAAGGAAAGGAATGGGTAGCAGGCTTCAAAGTAGTAACAGAAAGTTGTTCTTCACAAAGCAAAGACTCAGCTTGTGGAACTCCTTGCTGCAGGAGGCTGTGAAGGCTACAACTAGAACAGAGTTTAAAGGGAAGTGAGATCAAGTCATGGAAGTTGGGTCCATGGAGTGGTATTAGCCAGGGGGTAGGAGTGGTGTCCCTGCCCAAGGTTTGTGGAAGGCTGGAGAGGGATGGCACGAGACAAATGGCTTGGTCACTGTCTTCGGTCCATCTCCTCCAGGGTCCCTATGGTTGGCCGCTGTCGGCAGACAGGCTACTGGGCTAGATGGACCTTTGGTCTGACCCAGGATGGCCATTGTAAGCTCAGGGCTCAGGGTCGGGGGTCTCAGTGGACCCCCTTGATTTTCATGCACACCTACTCCTGGGTGGCCAGGCTGGCAGCTCTCCTGCCTAAGCCGGCCACTTTCCTGTGCCTAGTGCAGAGATCGTGGACGAGGTCCACGATGTCCGCACTAGCCCAGGCGGGTGCCCGCCTCTTGCGGTCCCGGGCAAGCTCCCGGGAGCCGCCAGCCTGGTCCTGGGAAGAGGGGGAGGGCTGGGGGGCATTGGGTGGCTGGCTCGATCCGTGCCAGGTGCAGAGTCTGCTGGCTGGGTGCTGGCAGGCTTGCACCTGGCACAGGCACCGTAGCCAGACCGTGCCCCTTTAAGGGGTCCGGGACCGGAAGGGAGGCAGACGAGTTTCCCTGGTGTTGGCCAGAGTGGCCACCAGGGCAAGCTGGGGAGGGCTAGCCTCCCACTAGTTCGAATTAAGGGGCTACACAGCCCTTAATTCGAACTAGCTAGTTCGAACTAGGCTTCATCCTCGTGGAATGAGGTTTTCCTAGTTCAAACTAAGCGCTCTGTTAGTTCGAATTAAATTCGAATTAACGGAGCGCTAGTGTAGCGGCTATGAAAGTTAGTTTGAACTAACATCCGTTAGTTCGAACTAATTTTGTAGTGTAGACATACCCCCAGTGAAAGGAGCATTTGTTATAGATTCTGGCTGCTATGCTGCACTGCCCCATCAAGAGGGGCACCTGTTATTGACTCCAGTTACTAGGCTGCACTGCCCCAGCAAGAGAGGGGTTTGTTATGGGCTCCAGCTATTAGGCCGCTTGGCCTTAGTGAGGGGGCATTAACTGTTGACCCGGGCCAGCACAAGTTGAGCTACCTGGGCTACATAGTCAGCAAGGGATGACGCAGGCTACTGATAAGCAAGGGGCATGCTCTGCGAGATCACTCTACTCCTACAACGAAAAGGCAAGTGTGGCAGTTCTGGGGGCTAGCGGGGTACTACCACTGCTTTGTGCTGAACTTTACTACCCTTGCCGCACCTGTTACAGACCTCATGAAGAACCCCCAGTCTCAGAGAATTGAATTATCAATTCAAGGGAGCAGCTGACCCAGGAACCAGTGCTCATCCAACCTGATTTCACCATACCCTTTATTCTTCAGACAGATGCCCTGGAGGTATCTAGGAGCAGCGTTATGCTAGAGCTAGGAGGTGAATAACACCCTATTCTGTACCTGAGCTGTAAGCTGCTGTGGGGGGTTCGGGGTGCGATCACCCCCTCCCAGCTCGAGAGGGGGGTTCGGCGGACCCCTTCGCCTCCTTTGGTTTGTCTTACGGCCGGGCTCCTAGCCGGAAGCCCAGGCGATTGGGTGCGATCACCCCGCTCCCTAGAAGGAGGGGGGGGGGGTCAGCAGACCCAGTAGTTGTTACCCGTCCCTGCGGGGGGTGCTTGCGCCCCTTAGCCCGACCCCACTTCCTGGGGGCGTGGGGCTCGGTGCTGTCGCACGCCTACGCCAGCGTTGCTCGGAGCTGGATGCTCCTCTGGTGGAGGGAGGGGGATCCGGTCCCGCCCTCTCTCCGGGTCCCAGCCCGGGGCCCTAAGCGTCGGGGCTCGCTCGCGCCCCAATGCGGTAGATGGGGGTCGCTCTGCCCGTAACCCGTCTACCCACGGGTGCCAGAAGGCCTCCGCCCCAGGCTGCTTCCTCCCTTCACCCCACACCCTCGGACGATCCGTCCATCGGCCCGGCTTACCGTGCCTCAGTTGGGGGGGGGGGGTCGGGTGTTGGTCTGTATCGAACCCGGGGGCCAGCCGTCCGCCCCGTCTTCTCGTCCGGTCGGGTCACTCCCTCCGTGGGTGCGCGTACTATCCGGGTTGCTGCAGGAACCCGGGCTAGCAGCCCGTCTGCGCTGGGGGCTGGTTTGGGATCCCCGAGCGCGGGGCTGCGCCACCAGCCGTGGTCGGGTGTGTCCCCGGTCCGTCCCGGGACGCGGTCTACCTCCCGCTCCTCTGGAGGAGACCCCTCTTCCCCGTGCCCGCCGGCCATTTTAAATTGTCCCACCGGCCCTGATGTCTGCGGCCGGCCCCGCCCCCTTGCCAACGCAGCCGGCGTGTCGGCGGCGTCCCGAGCGTCGCTCGCGGCCCCTCCCCCTGACGTCCCAGGGTGGGGGCTGGCTGCCTCTCGTCGGCGCAGCTGCGGAGGCAGATTCTGGCTGCCGTCGCCACCGCCACAGCCGTGGCCTCGGCGCTGGTGTGCTCCGCCTGCCACCGCGCGAGTCCCCCGGGCGGCTGGACCTCCGGGAGTGCGGGCCCGCAGCAGCCCGTCACAGCTGTTCTCACAAAATAGTCAGTACTACATGATAGAGAAGGAGGCTCTTGCGGTCAAATGGGCCATTGAGGCCCTGAGGTTTTACCTTTCGGGGAGCCCATTCATGCTAGTCACAGACCACACACCACTAAAATGGCTCCATACTATGAAAGAAACCAGAGCGCGAATCGTGCTGGTACCTACCCCTCCAGCCTTATGCTTTTCAGGTGGCACACCGGCCAGGGGAGGCCCATGCTAATGCTGACTTCTTTTCATGGGCTGGAAAAGACAGTGAAGAGACATCCTCGCAGGAGCCCCTTTAAGGGGGAGGGTGTGTGATGAGGGGTACCAGCCCCACAATGGGGAAGCAAGGGGTTAATGAGGCTCACCTGGCTGAAGAAGTTCCATCCCCACAGCTCTTCTGGGCATGCTCGGACTGCAGCCCAAGTATAAAGGCCTGAAGAGAGGCTCAGTCTAGGCTGACTGCCAAGGAGGTGCTGCCAGTGGGACTGCACCTGGAGACCAGCCAGTGGGATGCCAGAGACACCAATGGCAATCTAGAGGAAGGGCCCTGGAAGGAGTCCAGGGGAGGCAGGCAGGAAGTAACCCAGGGAGATTGTATCCCAAGGAGCTCAGTGTGTTGCAGTGGGATTCCCCACTGAGCAAGCAGTAGACCATGCCAGTGCTGTTACGCCCCTGGGCTGGAACTCGGTGCAGTAGGGAGGGCCCAGTCTCTTCCAGTCCTAGGATTCTGTCATTCTCAATCTATAATGGGGGCTGCTGTTACACAAGTAGACAAAGCAATCAGAGTTTCCAGAAGAAACTGAGGAACATTGGAGCCAGCTGAAAGCAGTTATCATCACTGCCTGTGAGGAAGCCATAGGCTGCCAAATCAGAAAGCATCAGGATTGGTTTGATGAGAATAATGTTGAAATCAAGCAACTCATCAACGAGAAGAGAATGGCATTTTGTGCTTGGCAGAATGATATAAATTGCAATATAAAAAGAGAAGACAGAAGTGAGGTGAGGGCAGAAGTCCAACATAAAACCAGAGAACTCAAGAACAGCTGATGGACTGAGGCAGCGCAAGAACTCCAAGATTTCATGGATACCATAATACACGTGGTTTCTTCAGTGCCCTTAAAGCTGCTCTCCTTGCTGTTACAGGCAAAGTCCTGGCATGGATCCTTGCAGCCCATCTTCTGCCCCTATCAGAAGAAATTTTACTGGAGTCACCGTGCCCTTTGGATTGTACTTTAGAAGATTGGATACTCTGATAAATACATCGATGTCCTGATGTTGCTTCATGTCAACATGAAAGTGACTATTCTGAGCAGCACGGGCTACCAGAGTGAACCTTTGAAAGTTAGTTAGTGAGATACCAACTTGTGGGCACACACTAAACCTAAGAAAAAACTTTAAAAACAACAAATAGACTAGTAACACCTTAAAGACTAACAAAACGTGTAGATGATATCATGAGCTTTTGTGGGCACAACCCACTTCTTCAGATGACAGGAGTGTTAGCTCCTGAAGCTGCTCAGTACCAAATTTACACTAACACTCCCCCTAATCCTAACCAGGAGTTTTCTATTACCCAAGGTACACAAACCTGGAAATCCGGGACGACCCATTATCATATCAAGCATTAGCACACTTACAACAGGATTATCTGGCTATATTGACTTTCTCCTCAGACCCTATGCCACCAGCACCCCTAGCTATCTTCGAGACACTACCAATTTCCTGAGGAAACTACAAAACATCAGTAATCTTTCTGAAAACACCATCCTGGCTACCATGGACATAGAAACTCTTTACACCAACATTCCACTGCACACCTGGTTACAGAGCTCTGCGACTTTGTCCTCACCCACAACTACTTCCGATTGAGACAATTTGTATCTTCAAATTTTGGTTGTATCTTAGGGTTTAGCTGTATACGATAGATTGAGAAATGTTTCTAAGATGGAAGCTAGAGGCATGAAGGTAAGTGTAGCAGTTGGTAGGTTTCCGGGTTAGGGTGGTGGAAATTTGTCCATTATTTGATTTTATCACTGGACCCAACCACATCAGCCACCAAATCAGGGGTTCATTTAACTGCACATCCACTAATGTGATCTATGCCATCAAATGCCAGCAATGCCCCACTGCACTCTATATTGGCCAAATTGGACAGTCTCTACAGAAAAGAATTAATGGACACAAATCAGATATCTGAAAAGGCAATACACAAAAACCTGAGGGAAAACACATCTACCTGGACACTCGTTAATGGATCTCCAGGTCGCTGTTTTGTTTCAGGCAAATTCCACAAGCCAAATACACAAAGAAGGACTGGAATGTAACTTCATTTACAAGGTTAATACTTATGCAAATGGTATGAACAAGGGCATCTGTTGGCTCGCACATTACATTCCACATCCTATGACTTAACCTACCAACCAAAAAATGGAGGTGCTAGTGGTTCTTATCAGCCTCTTGTAGCTATTTAGTCTTTAAGGTGCTACTAGACTATTCGTTATTTTTTTAAATTTTTCCTGTAGCTTATCAACTCACTGTCTGTCTTTCTTCATCCTCCCCTCCTTTTTCTTTTTTTCTCCCTTCTCTCCCACTCCTTCCTTCCCTTATTTATCCTTGGATCTGGACTTCTAACACTCCTGTCATCTGAAGTAGTAGGTTGTGCCCATGAAAGCTCATGACATCATCTACATGTTTTGTTAGTCTTTAAGGTGCTACTAGTCTATTTGTTGTTTTTAAACTGAAAAAACAACAAATAGTCTGATACAGACTAACTCTGCTATCCCTCTGAAGCTTTTAAACCTAAGAAGTTAGCAAAGTCCTCCATCCAGTGGTCAGTCTCTGGAAGTGCAGCCTTCACATTTCTATAGCAGAGATTTAAACGGAGACCCTTCTTAATGATTTGTAGGCATCTGTAGTAAAGGATCCACACTGCTGCCACCCAAGAGCAGTGCTGGAAGGAGTTTAAAAAGCATGGGAACTGCTCAGTGCACAACCTACTATTTTAGTGGACTAAGAGCTAACAAATGAATAGTGTGAAAGAAAATCTCACTGGCCCCTCCTGTGTTTTATTGCAGTGGAAGCTCTTCATGTGACACGAGAATGATACATAAAGAGTCTTAATGGCATTTGTACATTGACTTCCCATACAAGGCACTGTTCAGATTTCTATAAATCTATAGTTTCAGAGGGGGAGCCGAATTAGTTTGTAACGAAGAAACTTAAAAAAGAACAAATAGTCTAGGGGGAGCAAGTGGCGCAAGCGACCGTTTGGGCTCCGCAGTCCCCCAAGTGAGAGGCAGGAGGGGGAGGAGAAGAGAAAGAGAGAGACAGAGAGAGAGGCAGGAGGTGGAGGAGAGCTGAGAGAGAGAGAGAGAGAGAGGGAGAAGCAGCAGGAGGAGGGGAGAGAGAGAGAGACGGAGCGAGAGACCAGAGGCTCAGGAGAGAAGATTGAGATAGAAAGGGAATAGGACATGGAGGAGAGACCTGAAAATCCCGTTTTATGACGGGCTAATTGGCTAGTCATAGATATAGTAGCCCAATGTCTGTGACTCTGTAACACTGAAACGCTGGCTGTTCCCTCTGAGTGGTGCTCTTGCCTCCCGCTGTGGCACTTGGCTGACTTCTGCACCGCTCAGCCGGGCCACTGTGCAGGAGCAAGTGGTGCAAGCGGCCGTTTGGGCCCCGTGCTCCCTATGCAGCACCCCCCAGGGGGTGGGGCCTGGACGAGTGTGCATCTCTGATGTCAGGAAAGGGTGCCGGATTCAAAAGGAGGAAAGCAGAGCAGACACAGAGGACACGGAAGAGACAGAGAGGAGAACGGAGGAGGCGGAGGACAGCGAGAGAGATAGTGAGAGATGCAGCAGGAAGAGAAGAGAAACACAGAGTGAGAGGCAGGAGGGGGAAAAGAGATGGAGAGAGAGGCAGGCGAGAGCTGAGAGAGAGAGAGAGAGAGGGCGAGGCAGTAGGAGGAGAAGAGAGAGAGAGGCCATTTGCGCTCCTTGCTCCCACGCGGCGGCCCGACTGAGCAGCGCAGAAGTCAGCCAAGCTCCACGGCGGGAGGCGAAGGGGGGTAAGGAGGTGACGTACACGCCCAGGGGGTGGGGCCTGGACGAGTGTGCATCCCTGATGGAGAGCAGAGAGAGAGTGAGAGGCAGGAGGGGGAGAAGAAAAAGAGAGAGATGGAGAGAGAGGCAGAAGGTGGAGGAGAGCTGAGAGAGAGAGGGGGGGAGGCAGGAGGAGGAGGAGAGGGAGAGAGAGACAGAGCGAGAGACCAGAGGCTCAGGAAAGAAGACCGACATGGAAGAGAGACCTGAAAATCCCGTCTTATGGTGGGTTGATTGGCTAGTAACAAAATGTTTTTAAAGTACATCAGAAGCAGGAAACCCGCTAAACAGCCAGTGGGGCACCTGGACGATCAAGATACAAAAGGAGCACTTACAGATGATAAAGTCATTGTGGAGAAACTACATCAATTCTTGGCTTCAGTCTTCACGGCTGAGGATGTTAGGGAGATTCCCAAACCTGACCCATCCTTTTTAGGTGACAAATCTGAGGAACGAGGTGTACCGGTAGTTCAGAATAGGAAGCCTAATCCGAACTACCTAATTCGTGACGCATGTAGCCACGGGCACGGAGTCCGAACTAGCGGACATTTAAAAATGGCGGCACCCGGCAATATGCAATGGAGCCTGGGAAATTCAAATCCCGGGCTTCATTTGCAACTCCGGTTGCCTACATTAACCACCCTAGTTCGAACTAGGGTGGTAGCGTAGACATACCCTGAGAGATTAGTAAGATATGATTTCCCTTTACAGAGATCATGTTGACTTTTGCTCAACAAATTATGTTCTTCTATGTGTCTGAATTTTATTCTTTATTATTGTTTCAATTCATTTGCCCAATAAAGATGTTAGACTTACTGGTCTGTAATTGCTGGGTAGCTGATTTACTTCTGGCAGCAGGCACTGCTCCACTCCTGCTCCAAACCCTCCCGCCGTGGTACTGGGAAACCGTTATGCTCTTCTTTATACAGGAGATAAGCAATCACCCCCTACACTGGAGGAGAAGCCCTGTACCCCCAAGGCTGGGAAGTCTGCTGCCACCACTGTGAATAGGAAATGTAGGGTAGTGGTGGTCGGAGACTCTCTTCTGAGGGGGACAGAGGTGCCCATATGTCTCCCTGACATTTCATCTCGGGAGGTATGCTGTCTGCTGGGGGCCCGTATCCAAGATGTTATGGAGGCATTGTTGAGGATTATCCGGCCCCATGCTACTCATCCATGTGGGCACTAATAATACTGTGAGGTGTGACACTGAGCAGATCAAGAGTGACTACAGGGCTCTGGGAGTACGGGTGAAGGAGTTTGGAGCGCAGGTGGTATTCTCTTCGATCCTTCCTGTCGAAGATAGGGGCCCGGGCCGAGACAGGTGCATCCTGGAGGTGAATGCCTGGCTGTGAAGATGGTGTCGCCAGGAGGGCTTTGGCTTCCTCGACCATGGGATACTATTCCAGGAAGGACTGCTAAGCAGGGATGGCATCCACCTTTCTAGGAGGGGGAAGACCCTATTTGGATACAGAATGGCTAACCAAGTGAGGAGGGCTTTAAACTAGGTTCGATGGGGACAGGTGACCAAAGCCCACAGGTAAGTGGAGATCATGGAGACCTGGGAGATGGGTTGGAAATGGGAGGGAGCATGGGCTACAATGGCAGAGAGAAAGGAGGGTCAGGGCAAAACTGGGAGGCAAGGTCAAATCAGGATCTTAGATGCCTATATACAAATGTGAGAAGTATGGGAAATAAGCAGGAAGAACTGGAAGTGCTAATAAGTAAATACAATTATGACGTTGGCACCACAGAAACTTGGTAGGATAATACACGATTGAAATGTTTGTATGGAAGGGTACAGCTTGCTCAGGAAGGACAGACAGGGAAAAAAGGGAGGAGGTGTTGCCTTATACATTAAAAATGTATACTCTTGGAGGGAGGTGGAGGTGGGCATAGAAGACGGAAATGTTGAGAATCTCTGGGATAGGCTAAAAGGGATTAAAAACAAAGGTGATGTCATATTAGGAGACTACTACAGGCCACCTACTCAGGTGGAAGAGGCTTTTTTTAAACAACTTACAAAATCATCCAAAGCCCAAGATTTGGTGGTGATGGGGGACTTCAACTATTCAGATATATGTTGGGAAAATAACACTGCAGGGCACAGACTGTCGAATAAGTTCTTGGACTGCATTGGAGACAACTTTTTATTTCAGAAGGTTGAAAAAGTTACCGGGGGGAAGCTGTTCTAGATTTGATCCTAACAAAAAGGGAGGAACTGGTTGAGAGTTTGAAAGTAGAAGGCAGCTTGGGTGAAAGTGATCATGAAATCATAGAGTTCACAATTCTAAGAAAGGGTAGAAGGGAGAACAGCAAAATAGAGACAATGGATTTCAGGAAGGCGGATTTTGGTAAGCTCAGAGAGCTGATAGGTAAGGTCCCATGGGAATTGAGACTGAGGGAAAAAACAACTGAGGAGAGTTGGCAGTTTTTCAAAGGGACATTATTAAGGGCCCAAAAGCAAGCTATTCTGATGTGTCGGAAAGATAGAAAATACGGCAAAAGACCAGCTTGGCTTAACCACAAGATCTTGCATGATCTAAAAATAAAAAAGGAGTCATATAAAAAATGGAAAGTAGGACAAATTACAAAGGATGAATATAGGCAAACAGCACAGGAATGCAGGGGCAAGATTAGAAAGGCAAAGGCACAGAATGAGATCAAACTAGCCACGGGAATAAAGGGAAACAAGAAGACTTTTTATGAATACATTAGAAGCAAGAGAAAGAACAAGGAGAGGGTAGGCCCACTGGTCAGTGAGGAGGGAGAAACAGTAACAGGAAACTTGGAAATGGCAGAGTTGCTCAATGACTTCTTTGTTTCGGTCTTCACCGAGAAGTCTGTAGGAATGCCTAACATAGTGAATGCTAGTGGGAAGGGGGTAGTTTTAGAAGGTAAAATAAAAAAGAACAAGTCAAAAATCACCTAGAAAAGTTAGATGTCTGCAAGTCACCAGGGCCTGATGAAATGCATCCTAGAATACTCAAGGAGCTGATAAAGGAGGTATCTGAGCCTCTAGCTATCATCTTTGGAAAATCATAGGAGACAGGAGAGATTCCAGAAGACTGGGAAAGGGCAAATATAGTGCCCATTTATAAAAAGGGAAACAAGAACAACCCAGGAAACTACAGACCAGTTAGTTTAACTTCTGTGCCAGGGAAGATAATGGAGCAAGTAATTAAAGAAATCATCTGTAAATACTTGGAAAGTGGCAAGGTGATAGGGAACAGCCAGCATGGATTTGTAAAGAACAAATCATGTCAAACCAATCTGATATCCTATCAAAGAAAGCTAACAAGTCTTGTGGATAAGGGAGAAGCGGTAGATGTGGTATACCTAGACTTTAGTAAGGCATTTGATACGGTCTCGCATGATATTCTTATCAATAAACTAGGTAAATACAACGTAGATTGGGCTACTATAAGGTGGGTGCATAACTGGCTGGATAACCGTACTCAGAGAGTAATTATTAATGGTTCACAATCCTGCTGGAAAACTCTGCCGTTGCCTGGTCCCAAGTCCAGGATGTGAAAGGAGGAGGGTTGTACGTCGGGCTAGCAATCCACTACGTAAAAAACTCTTGCTACAGAAATGTCAACGAAAACTTTAGAAAGCCATCAAAGGGGTGATCAGCTGAGGATCAAGGCAGCAACGCCTAGCATGACAAGCAGAGATGAAAGCCGAAAGGAAGTTTCTGCTCCGATACATTCCCTAGCGAAACCCAAGCAACAAGAGAGAGTGGCAGCATGGAACGTAAGAACCATGTATGAGACCGGGAAAACAGCATAGGTGGTGAGAGAAATGTCCAGGTACAAGATCAATATTTTGGGCATTAGTGAAATGAGATGGACTGACTCAGGGATGCTAACACTTGGTTCAGGGGAGACTGTCTGTTACTCTGGAAGGTCAGATGCACAGCATCAAGAAGGGGTTGGCATCATCATGGATATTCAGGCCAAAAAGAGCCTTCTGGGATGGGAACAAGTCAACTCTCGCATCATCAGAGCAAGATTCTTTTCCAGCTACGCCAAAACCACCATTATTCAATGCTATGCACTCACCGAACAAGCTACAGAGGAGGAGAAGGACTTATTCTATAGCAACCTGCAAGAGCAGATAGACAAGACACCTCGCCACAACGTTTTGATCGTAATGGAGGATCTGAATGCAAGTCAGGTCGGATAATGAAGGCTACGAATCCTGCATGGGCCCAGAGGGTGTCGGCGAAAGAAACGATAATGGACAGCATTTTGTAGATTTGTGCCTGGAGAATGGTCTGGTGATAGGAGGCACTGTTTTTCAACATAAGACAATACATAAGTTGACCTGGATATCTCCAGATAGAAGGACTTGTAACCAAATTGATCACATTGCTATCAACCAGAAGTGGAGAAGATCCATGAGAGATGTCCGAGCACTGAGAGGAGCAGATGCCAACAGCGAACATCATCTTCTTCTTTGCAAGCTGCAGCTCAAGCTGAAACGGCTGAAAAGGACAGACAGACAGACTGGTGGACAGCTCTTTGACTCCAGTAGACTAAAACATCTAACAGTGAAGATCCAGTTCACTCTAGAGCTGTCCAACAGATTCAGCCTGCTCGAAGACCTGATAGCAGATGATATTAATATCCACTGTGAGGAGATCCAGAAGGTATACCTGGAAACCAGCAAGACTGTACTGGGGTACAAGAAGAAACAGAGAAGGGAGTGGATTTCAGATGCTACATGGCAGCTCATTAAGAACAGAAAGGCGGTAAAACAGCGCACACTT
The DNA here is from genome assembly GCF_052426305.1 of Pelodiscus sinensis. Lineage (NCBI taxonomy): Eukaryota > Metazoa > Chordata > Testudines > Trionychidae > Pelodiscus > Pelodiscus sinensis. The sequence continues at coordinate 1,098,059 of NC_143083.1, forward strand.
GCAGGCAGTCTACAGGGACCTAAACGTTGCTGTGAAGAGAAGTATACGAAGAGATAAGAGAGTGTATGTGGACAATATTGCCACGGAGGCCCAGTCAGCAGTAGACAGAGGTGACACTAGGACAGTGTACAAGATCACCAAGACTCTTATAGAAGACTTTACCAACAAGTCTACTGTAGTAAGAGACAAGAACTGGAAAATGCTGGTGACAGCAAAAGAACAGCTCAGCAGGTGGACGGAACACTTCAGGGAGACTCTCAGACCAGACCCAGAGGAAGAGGCTGACATTAGAAGTATGAACCTCCAAGTAGACATGGAATGTGGGGACATCAGTGAGCTGGAGACAGCAGACACTATCAAACAGACGAAGGGCAACAGAGCGCCCGGGGAAGACCAGATCACTGCTGAAATGCTTAAGGCAGACCCCAAGGCAAGCGCACAAGTTCTGAAGGGTCTCTTCAACAGGGTCTGGGAAGAAGAGAGGGTACCGGAGGCCTGGAAGAAGGGCATCATTGTGAAGTTACCCAAAAAAGGTGATCTGTCTATCTGCGGGAATTGGAGAGGCATTAATCTGCTGTCTGTGCCGGGAAAGATTTTCTGTAGAGTCCTGCTACAGAGAATGCGAAAGGGCATTGAGAAAATCATCAGGGAAGAGCAGGCTGGCTTCAGGAGTGGAAGGTCGTGCACAGACCAGATCTTCGTCCTATGCACAATAGTGGAGCAGTCAATACAGTGGAACTCTTCGCTCTACATTAACTTCATCGATTTTGAGAAGGCGTTTGATAGCATCTCTCACTCTGGAGGATTCTACAAGCATGCGGGTTCCCTGAGAAGGTCATTAACATCCTGAAGGACTTGTACGCTGAGAATCAATGCTGTGTGCGACATGAAGGACAGCAGAGTGACTGGTTTCATGTGAAGACAGGGCTGTATAATCTCACCTTTTATCTTCCTTGTGGTCATCGACTGGGTGATGCGCAGAGCCACTGAGGGCATATCAAGAGGAGTGCTATGGGGACCGACTGCTCGGCTTGAGGACTGCAACTTTGCAGATGACCTGGCGCTTCTCGCGCACGATCAGCAGGACATCCAAGAAAAGACCGACATTGTTGACTGGACAGCCAGAAGCGTTGAGCTCAGAATTCACCCTGGCAAGTCCAAAGTGATGAAACTGAGGACAACACCAATAAAACCACCATCATGGGTGAAGAGTTAGAGGAAGTAAATGACTTCAGGTATCTCGGCAGTTACATCTCGGTGGACAGCAACATCGACAAAGAGATCTCCTCTAGAATTGCCCTGGCAGCGCAAGTCTTCCAAAACCTTAACAACATTTGGAAGTCATCACTGTTTCAGACCAGGACTAAACTGAAGATCTATAGGTCGAATGTGCTCTCAGTCCTACTGTATGCCATAGAGACTTGGAGGACTAACAAGAAGATTGAGAGCAGACTCAGAGGCTTTGAAGGACGGTGCCTTCGTCATATCCTCAGAGTCCACTGGGAACAGCATGTTACCAACAAGGAAATAAGCCAACGCACTGGCATCAACAATGTTGTGGACGAGATCAAGCAGAGATGCTGGAGATGGCTGGGGCATGTCCTTCGGATGAGTGAAACGACTCCCTCATATGGCACTCAGATGGACTCCACCTGGAAAGTGTAAAAGAGGGAGGCCGTTGAGCACCTGGAGGAGGACTGTGGAGGAGGACATGAAAAGGAAGGGCACGACCTTGGAAGAAGTCAGCCAGCTTTCTGAGGACTGTGAAGGCTGGAGAAAATTCGTTGGCACCTTATGCTCCATCAGGAGCGAAGAGGACTAATAATAATAATAATAATCCTGCTGGAAAGGCATAACAAGTGGGGTTCCGCAGGGGTCTGTTTTGGGACCAGCTCTGTTCAATATCTTCATCAACGATTTAGATATTGGCATAGAAAGTATGCTTATTAAGTTTGCAGATGATACCAGGCTGGGAGGGGTTGCAACTAATCTGGAGGATAGGGTCATAATTCAAAATGACCTGGACAAATTAGAGAAATGGTCTGAGGTAAATAGGATGAAGTTTAATAAAGACAAATGCAAAGTGCTGCACTTAGGAAGGAACAATCAGTTTCATACATACAGAATGGGAAGCGACTGTCTGGGAAGGAGTATGGTAGAAAGGGATCTAGGGGTTATAGTGGACCACAAGTTGAATATGAGTCAGCAGTGCGATGCTGTTGCAAAGAAAGCAAACATGATTCTGGGATGCATTAACAGGTGTGTTGTGAGCAAGACACGAGAAGTCATTCTTCTGCTCTACTCTGCGCTAGTTAGGCCTCAACTGGAGTATTGTGTTCAGTTCTGGGCACCGCATTTCAAGGAAGATGTGGAGAAACTGGAGAGGGTCCAGAGAAGATCAACGAGAATGATTAAAGGTCTAGAGAACATGACCTATGAGGGAAGGCTGAAGGAATTGGGTTTGTCATTTAGTTTAGAAAAGATAAGATTAAGGGGGGGGGGACATGATAGCAGTTTTCAGGTATCTAAAAGGGTGTCATAAGGAGGAGGGAGAAAACTTATTCATCTTGGCCTCTGGGGATAGAACAAGAAGCAACAGGGTTAAACTACAGCAAAGGAGGTTTAGGTTGGACATTAGGAAAAAGTTCCTAACTGTCAGGGTAGTCAAACACTGGAATAAATTGCCCAGGGAGGTTGTGGAATCTCCATCTCTGGAGATATTTAAGAGTAGGTTAGATAAATGTCTATCAGGATGGTCTAGACAGTATTTGGTCCTGCCATGAGGGCAGGGGACTGGACTCAATGATCTCTTGAGGTCCCTTCCAGTCCTAGTATTCTATGAAGGGGAAAGGAGCCCAGGAGAGCTGGCAGTATTTTAAAGAAGCCTTACTGAAGGCACAGAAAAAAAAAACACCATACATAGCAAGAGAAGCAAATATGGTAGGAGACCAGACTGGCTTACCGGGGAAATCCTTGGTGAACTTAAGCACAAAAAGGGAGCTTACAAAAGTGGAAACTCGGACAGATGACTAGGAAAGGGTATAAACATATAGCTTGAGAATGCAGGGGCGTTATCAGGAAGGTGAAAGCGCAATTGGAATTGGGACTCGCAAGGGATGTGAAGGATAACAAGAAAGGTTTCTGCAGGCATGTTATAGCAAGAAAAAAGTGATCAGAGAGGGTGTGGGACCCCTACTGGATGAGGACAGTAACCTAGTGACAGATGATGTGGGGAAAGCTGAAGTACTTAATGCTTTCTTTGCCTCTGTATTCACGGACAAGGTCAGCTCCCGGACTAATGTGCTAAGTGATGCAATGTGAGATGAAGGTGGACAGCCCTTGGTGGGGAAAGAACAGGTTAGGAACTATTTTAAAAAGCTAAATATACATAAATCCATGGGTCCAGACTTAATACTATCTGAGGGTATGTCTACACTACCACCCTAGTTCGAACTAGGGTGGCTAATATAGGCAACCGAAGTTGCAAATGAAGCCTGGGATTTGAATTTCCCGGGCTTCATTTGCATCTTGCCGGGTGCCGCCATTTTTAAATCCCCGCTAGTTCGGACTCCGTGCCCACGGCTACATGCAGCACGGAGTAGGTAGTTCGGATTAGGCTTCCTAATTCCGAACTACCGTTACTCCTCGTGGAAGCCTATTCCGAACTACCTACTCCGTGCCGCCTGTAGCCGTGGGCACGGAGTCCGAACTAGCGGGGATTTAAAAATGGCGGCACCCGGCAAGATGCAAATGAAGCCCGGGAAATTCAAATCCCGGGCTTCATTTGCAACTTCGGTTGCCTATATTAGCCACCCTAGTTCGAACTAGGGTGGTAGTGTAGACATACCCTGAGGGTACTGAGGGAGTTGGCAAATGTCACTGAGGAGCCATTGGTCATTATCTTTGAAAAGTCATGGAGATTGGGAGAGATCCCGGATGACTGGAAAATGTAGTGCCCATCTTTAAGAAAGGGAAGAAGGATGATCCAGGGAACTATAGGCTGGTCAGTCTTACCTCAGTCCCTGGAAAAATCATAGAGGGGATCCTCAAGGAATCCATTTTGAGGCACTTGGAAGAGGAGAAGGTGATGAAGAATAGTCAGCATGGATTCATGAAGGACAAATCGCGCCTGACCAATCTGATTAGCTTCTATGAGGTAACTGGCTCTGCGAATATGGGAAAGTCAGTGGATGTGACATACCTTGATTTTAGCAAGGCTTTTGATATGGTCTCCCACAATATTCTTGCCAGCAAATTAAGGGAATGTGGATTGGATAAATGGACAATAAGATGGATAGAAAGCTGGCTGGAAGGTCAGGCCCAGTGGGTAGTGATCACAACAGCTCGATATCAGGATGGCGGTCAGTTTCTAGCAGAGTGCCCCAAGGTTTGGTTCTAGGACCAGTTTTGTTCAATATCTTTATTAATGACCTGGATGAGGGGATGGATTACACCCTCAGCAAGGTTGCAGATGACACTAAGCTAGGGGGAGAGGTAGATACACTTGAGGGCAGGGATAGAGTCCTGAGTGACTTAGACAAATTGGAGGATTGGGCCACAAGAAATCTGATTAGGTTCAACAAGGACAAGTGCAGAGTCCTTCACTTGGGACAGAAGAATCCCAAGCATTGGTACAGGCTGGGGACCAACTGGCTAAGTAGCAGTTCTGCAGAAAAGAACCTGGGGGGGTTACAGTGGATGAGAAGCTGGATATGAGTCAGCAGGGCGCCCTTGTAGCCAAGAAGGCTAATGGCATATTAGGTTGCAATAAGAGGAGCATTGCCAGCAGATCCAAAGATGTGATTATTCCTCTTTATTTGGCTCTGGTGAGGCCACATCTGGAGTATTGTGTCCAGTTCTGGGCCCCCAATTACAAGAAGGGTGTGGATGCACTGGAGAGGGTCCAGCGGAGGGCAACCAAAATGATTAGGGGGCTGGAGCATATGACCTATGAGGAGAGGCTGAGGGAGTTGGGTCTATTTAGTCTGCAGAAGAGAAGAGGGAAGGAGGATTTGATTGCAGCCTTCAACTTCCTTAGGGGAGGTTCCAAAGAGGATGGCGAGAGGCTGTTCTCAGTAGTGACAGATGCAGAACAAGGAGCAATGGGCTCAAGTTGTGGTGGGAGAGGTCCAGGCTGGATATTAGGAAAAACTATTTCACTAGGCGGGTGGTGAAGCACTGGGATGGGTTACCTAGGGAAGTAGTGGAGTCTCGGGTGTTTAAGTCTCAGCTTGACAAAGCCCTGGCCGGGTTGATTTAGTTGGGATTGGTCCTGCCTTGAGCACGGGGCTGGACTTGACCTCCTGAGGTCTCTTCCAGCTCTGTGATTCTATGACATGCGTCCACCCTAAACGTGACTTCTGCTAATAGCCTCATTTAATCTTGGGGCCGATTTCCTCAGTCGCCCTCATTTTCCGACAGAGCTCTGGGACATATTCAACAGTTAACCTGAGCCTCCTCTCTCAATTTCAGCTCTGAATCAATCACCACAGTTATGTTAATTTCCATAGCGCATGGACACTTACACGGTATTTTGGGATACTCGAGTATCTGGAAATAGCTATCCGTCTTCACAGTAAGCCCGTTGTTTTGGGCTCGCTACTCCAATGTCCCTGTAAACCTCATCCTAGGAGGAGTAAGGGACACTTCAGAATAGCACTGTATTTTGAAATTTGGTGCTGTGTAAAGAGTGCCAACTGATGAAATAAACTATTTTGAAATAGCATTGAAATATGATACGCAGTTTAAGCTACACATATTGGTATCATATTTCAATGCTATTTCAAAATAGTTTATCTTATTTCGAGTTACCATGCAGTGTAAACGCACCCTGAACGAGTGCTTCCTTCTAGACAATGCAAAAGAAATGAATGGGAATTTGAGGAAGGCACAGAGAGTCATTATATTATAAAAATAAAGATTGATTGAGGTGGGGGGGGGGGGGAGAGAATGACCTTCCTGCTTTTTAAATATGATTTCGTACTGTTGTGGCTCTTTTGCGTAATGAGCATTAATTTGACTTCTGATCAACTGAAGACCTAGGACAAATGTTTTAAATTATGTATTGCAAGGATGAGTGCATGGATCCATAAACCCCAGACAGTGCAGTAGTCTCTCAGGGCCAATACCCATTGAAATTAACTGGACACTTTCCATGGACTTCAAATAGTGTCAAGTCAGTCCTTTGTGGAATTCACCGAATGCTTCCGTCTAGAGAATGCAAAAGAAATTAATGGGAGTTTGAGGAAGGTAGAGGGATTTATTATATTGTAATGGTACTGATTGATTGGGGGGGGGGAAGGGGATTACCTTTCCAGAATGATATAAATTCACTCCTTTGTTTCCTCTTCTTCCACAACAACAGTCTTGCTCTATCTATTAACATCACCGTTGGAACAACATTCTGAACAGGGCCAGGTCCTCTGCTGTGAAATCAGAGGGGAGGGGATCCTTGAAGAGGAAGGGTGGTTCATAAATAAGATTCAAAGCACAGTTAGCACTGTTTAAAAAAAAAAAAAAAAAAAAAAAAAACTTCTCCATACTGACAATTGTATTTTCATGTATTTCATGTCTGCACGAGTGGTTTGCATTTAGGTTCAAATTTTTCATAAAGGAACATGATTTACAGACATTTGATTCTTGTAGTCCACTCTCAACATGAACCCATTTTGCTATTCATTCCAAAAATCTTACTGTTTAGTATCCGCATCTTTCCTATACTAGATTGAGCAGTCATTAATAGATCCAGCAATGGTTGCTGGGAGTGAAAAAAAATGGAACATTCCAAAACAACTCTGCTCCTAAAATCCGTGTGATTTTCAAAGTCCAAAGATTTAACAACAACATTTCAAAAATGTGATGGGCCAAAATGATCTGCTTAACAAACATAATGCAAATGGACACAGACTGGTAACAGAGATTGGGCAAAAGTCATTACTAGAAGGTGACAACGCTCTGCCTTGTCTCAACCCCTTTTTAAAACACCAGCTAAGATTCTCTTAAACTAGCTGTCCATCCCTCTATCCTAGAAAAAAAATTTGTGCTGAGAAACTAGTGTCATGAAATTCACTAGTGTAAAAAAAAAAAAAATTGTTGCTTTGGACTGTCAAGACAACTTCATAGATGTAGCATTTCCATCTGAAGCCACAAGCAATTGGCACTACTACTTCTGATTTAACTTCTGGGCAGTATGATTTTGCTGTTATAGTGGTCTAGAGCCTCCCAAATACCTCCATCGAAAATAATGGATTTTTCTGTCGTCTTTGTGCACAGTAAGACATATGTATACACAGAGTACAGTGGCAATGTTTTAGCACCAAAATCCTCTTCCTGGGAATGAAAATGCTGCTGTCGTTACACCTGGCAAATATTGTAATTAACTCCTGTTTGTTCAGACAATGTTTCTACAATCATTTCCATCACATGGTCTTTGGGCGGGAGAAGCAAGTTCTCTGCAGAAGAAAGCTTCTCTGTGTTGCTCATTGGATCTTGCTGAAAAAAGAAAGATATACTCTTTAATTCTGCCTCCTCACCTGACTAGTTTTTGTATTTCATTTTAACTGTGGCATGCCTCCTTTTTCTTCCCAAACGGATATACGTACTTTCTCTGGCTTTGGTGCAAAATCTTTCTGACAAACATGTGCTATGATGCCCGCAGCCAGTGCATCACCTAAGACATTGGTCATTGTCCTAAGTCGATCTCTAGAAGAAAAAAGAGAAGTGAGAGCCAGCTAGACTTGATGAAGGTGCCAGTGGTAATCGATATTGGGACGATAAATCCCATATCCCCTGCAAGAACATAAGCAAAATAAATAACCTCTTGCATTTCCATATTACCTTTTATCCAAAAGTGATCCCAAGGTATTTTAAAAATATAAACACACAGTATGCTGAATTGCTTCACTCAGCAGTGCCCTTCAGCTGTTGCTGGACTAAAATGCATCTGCTATTCAAAAGAATATGGCCAGGTCACGGACCCTCTGTGTTTTTGATTTACCAAAATGTGAATTAAAAATAGTTACAAAATCTAAAAATGTATAGGTTTTATTATAATTTTACTTCCACATAGACTTGGGTAAAAATTCTCTTAAAAAGTTAAAGCTCTTTAAAGTTAGGTCAATGTAAGACAGTCCATATAGACCTACCTATGGATGTTAACTATCGCTCCTCCTGCTGAAACTGCCCTACTAGACCAACTTAATAACAACACCTTCCCAAACAGCATAGATTCAGGGTCACTGTGGTTAGGTCCATTCAGCATCAGTATAGATGCTGTGTTATGTACATCAACTATTCTTGGCCTCCACGAGCTGTCCGACAATGTCTTCCATGACCACTCTGGTTGCCATTGTGAACTCATTGCCCAATGGTCAGGTGGACAAGAAGCTACTTTTAAAGCCCCACAAATTTTTGAACTTTTTTCCTGATTGCTTGGCTTGATAAGCACATCTAGCCTCGCTCCACTATTGTAAGTGCCCCGCTGACCATGACAGGCACCCATTGCAAATACACTCCTGCCTGGAGCACACAGGTGGTGTTGGGCCTCTAGGGGAAAAGAGGATGTCCAGGCACAACTCCACTCTAGTCACAGAAATATGGACATTATGAACAGATTGCTCAGGGACTGCTTCAGAGGGCTACAAGAAGGACCAGTAACAGTGTCTTCTGAAAGCCTAGGCGCTGTGGCAGGTATACCAGAATAGATATGGCCCAGAGTGGTCAACCTGCCACTTTGACAAAGACCTGCATGCCATCCTTGCTGGAGACCTCAGCATGACCTTGAGAGCCCTGTGGGTACTTTGGAGAAGCCCAAGTTACAGCCCCCCTGCTGTGGACAGCAAGGAGGAGCTGGACGAAGAAGGAATGTGGGGGCCTGGCAACTGGGAAATCTAGCTACACAGTAAGCCAGGACATGTTTCTGACTCCACCACAGTGCAGCCAGTGCTATAGTCCAACACAGAGAAGCTGGATGCCAGAGAACAAATCTCTGTTACATCTGCCATTTGCTTTGAAATAACTGGAGTGGAACTCCCGAGGTAGCAGGGCACACCTCTCGATCTACTATGTTTTATTGTGCCAGAAGAGGCAACAGACATGCAGAGTTGCTGGCTACTTTTCATTCCCTTCTAAAGTTAGGCTGAAGGGGCAACATGGAAGAGTTTGTTTACATGCACCAGAACATCCCCTGAAGCCTTCAAAAAGATCTCACTGAAACTTTGATGTTTGCAATCCTCTACCGAAGGTTTCTGGGTTCTCTTTGCTGCAGGAGGACATTTTACCGTGCGAGGCAGAGCTCTGCTTGTGCCCTTTGGTCCTGTGTTCTTGGCAGATTTTTAGATGCCTCAGAGGGGATCCTTCCACTGCCTCTTGTTTTTATCAGTGGCAAAGGTTCCCCACTTAATGAGCCACTTTCATCATAGGCCAGTCATAGCTTGGAGGGGAAACCCTTCTGCAGTCCCAAGGTCTCCTTTTCTCTCACGGCAGACCACCAGATATGAGGACGGTTGGGGGGAATCTGGTCCCACTCACTCCAGGTTCTGGCCAGGGCTCTAGGTAGCCTCCACTAATGGGGCTCTTGCCCCATTTCTGCAGAATAGCAGTCTCTCCCTAGGTTACTTCCCCAACCACTCCCACAGCACCTTCTCCTGGGCTACATCTACACTGCAGGCTTTTTGCCCAAGAATGGCCATTCTTGTGCAAAAGCTTGCAGAGTGCCTACACTTCACGGCTGTGTCTACACTGGGCCACTTATTCCGGAAAATCAGCCGCTTTTCCAGAATAAGCTGCGAGCTGTCTACACTGGCCCTTGAATTTCCGGAAAAGCAACGATGCTCTACTGTACAAAGTCAACTGCTATTCTGGAAAAACTATTCTGCTCCTGCTCGGGCATAAGTCCTTATTCCGGAACACTGTTCCGGAAAAGGGCCAGTGTAGACAGCCCAGTAGTCTTTCCCGGAAAAAAGCCCCGATCGCGAAAATGGCGATCGGGGCTCTTTTCCGGAAAAGCGCATCTACATTGGCCACAGACGCTTTTCCAGAAAAAATGTGCCAATGTAGACACTCCTTTTCCGGAAAAACTGAAAACGGAATAGTATTCCGTTATAAGCTGTTCCGGAAATTCATGCCAGTGTAGACACAGCCCACGTGAATTCTTGCACAAGTAAATTTACAGTAAAACATCAGAACAGAGGGCTTCTTGCACAAGAGTTATTCCTCACCCCACAAGGAATAAGCCCTCTTGCACAAGAAGGCAGTGTGGACGGGCAACTGGGATTTCTTGTCTAAAATGGCCATGAGAGCTGTCTTGTGCAAGAGAACGTCCATACTGCCATGGATGCTCTTGCACAAAACCACATGGCAGTGTGGATGCATGCTTGCACGAGAATTTGTGCAAGAACTCTTGCGCAAAACAGTTCTCGCGCAAGAAGCCTACAGTGTAGATGTAGTCCCTGGTGTCTTGGAGAAAACCTCTCCTGCTTACAACCTGTAGTTTGCTTGCATGTTCCACTGCATCTTCTACATAGGAACGGCCATACTGGGTCAGACCAAAGGTCTATCTAGCCCAGTATCCTGTCTTCCAACAGTGGCCAGCACCAGGTGCCCCAGAGAGGGTGGACCGAAGACAATGATCAAGCGATTTGTCTCCTGCCATCCCTCTCCAGCCTCTGACAAACAGAGGCCAAGGACACCATTTTATCCCCTGGCTAATAGCCTTTTATGGACCTAACCTCCATGAAATTATCTAGCTTCTCTTTAAACTCTATTATAGTCCTAGCCTTCACAGCCTCCTCTGGCAAGGAGTTCCACAGGTTGACTACACGCTGTGTGAAGAACTTTCTTTTATTCATTTTAAACCTGCTACCCATTAATTTCATTTGGTGTCCTCTAGTTCTTCTATTATGGGAACTAATAAATAACTTTTCTTTATCGGCCCTCTCCACACCACTCATGATTTTATAGACCCTATCATATCCCCCCTCAGTCTCCTCTTTTCTAAACTGAAAAGTCCCAGTCGCTTTAACCTCTCCTCATATGGGACCTGTTCCAAACCCTTAATCATTTTAGTTGCCCTTTTCTGAACCCTTTCCAAGGCCAAAATATCTTTTTTGAGGTGAGGAGACCAAATCTGTACACAGTATTCAAGATGTGGGCATACCATAGTTTTATACAGGGGCAGCAAGATATTCTGGGTCTTATTTTCTATCCCTTTCTTAATAATTCCTAGCATCCTATTTGCCTTTTTGACTGCCGCTGCACACTGTGTGGAAGTTCTCAGAGAACTGTCCACGATAACTCCAAGATCTCTTTCCTGATTTGTCATAGCCAAATTAGCCCCCATCATACTGTACGTATAGTTGGGGTTATTTTTCCCGATGTGCATTACTTTACACTTATCCACATTAAATTTCATTTGCCATTTTGTTGCCTAATCACTCAGTTTGGTGAGATCTTCTTGGAGTCTCTCACAGTCTGCTTCTGTCTTGACTATCCTAAACAGTTTTGTATCATCTGCAAACTTTACTACCTCAGGGTATGTCTAGGAGGGTAATGTAGGCATTCCATGAGGAGTAATGGTAGTTCGAACTAGGAAGCCTAGTTCGAACTACCTAGTTCGTGCTGCGTGTAGCCACGTGGCACAGGGTTCGAACCAAAGGGGATTTAAAAATGGCGGCACCCCACTTATGCAAATGAAGCCCGGGAAATTCAAATCCCGGGCTTCATTTGCAATTGCAGTATGCCTACATTACCCCGCTAGTTCGAACTAGCGGGGTAGTGTAGACATACCCTAACAGATTAGTAAGACAGGATTTCCCTTTACAGAAACCATGTTGACTTTTGTCCAATAAATTATGTTCTTCTACATGCTTCACAATTTTATTCTTTACTATTGTTTCAACTAATTTGCCCGGTACTGAAGTTAGACTTACCAGTCTGTAATTGCCAGGATCGCCTCTAGAGCCCTTTTTAAATATTGGTGTCACGTTGGCTACCTTCCAGTCATTAGGTACGAAAGCCGATTTAAAGGATAGGTTACAAACCACAGATAATAGCTCAGTAATTTCCCATTTTAGTTTTTAGAACCCTTGGATGAATGCCATCCAGTCCTGGAGATTTATTAACATTAAGTTTTTCTTTTTGTTCCGGATTGAAGTGTCATTAGAGGAGGTTTTGGGACAGTTCCTCAGATTCATCACCCACTGGGACGTAGTGGGGGTACTTGCTGGGCTGTGGTGACCTCTGCTGTCTGGAGCAAGACCCATCAGGGAAAACCTTATTATGCAAAGGTACCATACCGGTTGAACCAGCCTACCCCCCATGGGGAGAAACAAAGGGAGGTGGAATGCTGCCCTGGGTGGGGGCAGGGCTGGGAGAGGTAGAGTTAGTTCCTGTCTGGAAAGCAGGGGAGAAGGAGCTGGGGAGGGGGGCTGGGACTCCCCTATCTCAAGGGGAGCACTGAGGCCTCTTAGCCCCAGTTCCTGTAACCAGATTACATCTGTGCTATGCTGTATCCTGGAGGAGCAATAAACCACCCTCAATTCCACTGGCTGGTGGAGTCTGTTTGTGCCATTTCGGGGTGCAGGAGACGGGGGACCCCCAACGCGCTGTCACACCCACAAAGGACGGTGCAGATTCAGGAATCTCCCCAACGTCCTCAGCCGTGAAGACTGAAGCAAAGAAATCATTTAGTTTCTCCGCAATGGCTTTATCGTCCTTGATTGCTCCTTTTATAGCTCGATCATCTAGGGGACCCACAGGTTTTTTAGCTGGCTTCCTGCTTCTAATGTACTTAAACATTGTGTTATTTCTTTTTGAGTTTTTGGCTAGCTGTTCCTCAAAATCTTTTTTTGCTTTTCTTATTACATTTTTACACTTGATTTGACAGTGTTTATGTTCCTTTCTATTTATCTCACTAGGATTGGACTTCCACTTCTTAAAAGATACCTTTTTGTCCCTCACTGCTTCTTTTACATGGTGGTTAAGCCACGGTGACTCTTTTAGGTCTCTTGCTATGTTTTTTAATTTGGGGTATACATTTAAGTTGGGCCTCTATTATGGTGTCTTTTCAAAAGTTTCCATGCAGCTTGCAGGGATTTGGCTCTAGTCACTGTGCCTCTTAATTTCTGTTTAACTAACCTCCTCATTTTTGTGTAATTCCCCTTTTTGAAATTAAATGCCAGGGTGCTGGATTGCTGAGGTGTTCTTCCCACCACAGGAATGTTGAATGTTATTATATTATGGTCACTATTCCCAAGCGGTCCTGTAACGGTTATATCCTGGACCCGATCCTGCACTCCACTCAGGGCTAAATCGAGAATTGCCTCTCCCCTTGTGGGTTCCTGCACCAGCTGCTCCAAGAAGCAGTCATTTAAGCCATTGAGAAATTTTATCTCCGCTTCTCTTCCTGAGGTGACATGTATCTAGTCAATATGGGGGTAATTAAAATCCCCCATTATTATAGAGTTCTTTATTTTGGTAGCCTCTCTAATCTCCCTCAGCATTTCAATGTCAGTATCGCTGTCCTGGTCAGGTGGTCGGTAATATATCCCTACTGCTAATTTCTTATTATTGGAGCATGGAATTACTATCCATAGCGATTCTATTGAACATGTTGATTCACTTAATATTTTTATTTCATTTGATTTTACATTATCTTTCACATACAGTGCCAGTCCGCCACCCACCCGGCCTGCTCTATCCTTTCTATATATTTTATATCCCGGTATGATTGTGTCCCACAGATTTTCCTCATTCCACCAGGTTTCAGTGATGCCTATTACGTCAATCTCCTCATTTAGTACGAGGTACTCTAGTTCACCCATCTTATTAGTCAGACTCCTAGCATTTGTGTACAAGCCCTTTCAAAATTTGCCACTGCTTATTTGTCTGCCCTTCCCTGATGCATTGGATTCCTTTGGATGCGGTTGTTTGTCTGCTCTGGCCCATGGTTCGCCCTCTCCCCTCCTCTCTTTCTGACTACAGCTTAGAGAATCTCTATCTATGGATTCCCCTCTAAGAGAAGTCTCCCTCCGATTTACGTGCATCTCCGCACCAATCGGCTTTCCCCTCCCCCATCTCTTAGTTTAAAAACTGCTCTATGGCCTTTTTAATGTTTAGTGCCAGCAGTCTGGTTCCACCCTGGTTTAGGTGGAGCCCATCCTTCCTGTATAGGCTCCCCCTCTCCCAAGTGTGTCCCCAGTTCCTAATAAATCCAAACCCCTCTTCCCTACACCATCGTCTCATCCACACATTGAGACTCTGAAGCTCTGCCTGCCTATCTGGCCCTGCGCATGGAACTGGAAGCATTTCCGAGAATGCCACCATAGAGGTCCTGGATTTCAGTCTCTTTCCTAGCAGCCTAAATTTGGCCTCCAGGACATCTCTCCTACCCTTCCCTACGTCATTGGTACCTACATGTACCACGACCACCGGCTCCTCCCCAGCACTACACATAAGTCTATCTAGATGCCTCGAGAGATCCGCAACCTTCGCACCAGGCAGGCAAGTGACCATACGGTTCTCACGGTCATCACAAACCCAACTATCTATGTTTCTAACGATTGAATCACCCACTACTAACACCTGCCTCTTCCTAACTGGCATTCCCCCCCCCCCCCCCTCTCAGAGGTATCCTCAGTGCGAGAGGATACCGCAACATCCTCTGGGAGGAGGGTCCCAACTATGGGATGGTTTCCCTCTGCTCCCACTGAATGCTCTGTTCCCTTGAGACTTGCATCCTCCTTAAGAGCACTGGGGCTCTCAGACTGGAGGTGGGACAGTACTACAGTGTCCCGGAAAGTCTCATCAACATAGCTCTCTACTTCCCTTAGCTCCTCCAGTTCAGCCACCCTGGCCTCCAAAGCCCGAACTCGGTCTCTGAGGGTCAGGAGCTCCTTGCAATGGGTGCACACATATGCCACCCGCCCACAGGGCAGGTAATCATACATGTTACACTCGACGCAATAAACAGGATAGCCCCCACTCTGCTGCTGGGCTTCTGTCTCCATTTTTCTAATGAATAAGTTTAGGTATAAACTGGGATTCTTTTTAAGCCTCTGGAATATAGATTATTCTAAGAGTTATGTTTTAAAGAAGGCCAGAAGTCACTAGTGCCCTCTAAACTCCCTCTCCAAACTCTCCTGTTAGCTGTTCCTGGTCGCTGAGTCACAGGCTTATATAGCTCTGGTAGCCCCTCCCCCGACTGAGGCTCAGCCAATTAACAGAGGCTTCTAGATTTCAAACCTTTTAGAAGCTCCTTCAAACAAACAATCCAGACAAACACAAGCTCAGCACACTGCAAATAACTCCCCCCCACACAAACACACACTCCAGACAGCCACTTACCACAAGAGTCCTGTTTTTACTCCTCATTTACCTGGAGAACGCCCTCTCCAAACTCTCCTGTTAGCTGTTCCTGGTCACGCTTTCCAGTCTATCCCTCTTCTCCTTCCTCCTGCCGTACCTGAGGGGAAGTCTTTTATAGTGGGCCAGCAGGCCTTGACTGGAGGCAGGTGTTCCATTAGGCTGCTGCTGCAGGCTGGCTCTTAATAAGTCTCAGGTGCCCACCTATTCTGATTGCTGAGCAGCAGTCTCTAGCAGCCTATTCAGGGAACAGGATCCACTCACCCAACTCCCCGGCTGTGTCTACATTGGCACCCCTTTCCGGAAAAGGGATGCTAATGAGACCAGTCAGAATTGCAAATTCCGCAGGGGATTTAAATATCTCCCGCGGCATTTGCATGAACATGGCTGCTGCTTTTTTCCGGCTCGGGGTTTTGCCAGAGAAAAGCTCCAGTCTAGACGCGATCTTGCGGAAAATAAGCCCTTTTGCGGAAGATCCCTTATTCCTACTTGAGCTTTTCTCCGGCAAAACCCCGAGCCGGAAAAAAGCAGCAGCCATGTTCATGCAAATGCTGCGGGGGATATTTAAATCCCCCGTGGAATTTGCAATTCTGAAGTGTCTCATTAGCATCCCTTTTACGGAAAAGGATGCCAATGTAGACACAGCCCCCATGTACCTGTCCTTCTCTAAACTCCGGGGCTGTGTCTACATTGGCGGCCGCTTTTGCGCATTAACTTGCTGCCTGTCTACACTGGCCATGAGTTCTTGCACAAGCAAACTGACATTGTAATGTATGAAATCAGTGCTTCTTGCGCCAGAACTCTGATGCTCCCACTCAGGAATAAGCCCTTTTGTGCAACTGTTCTTGCGCAAGAGGCCAGTGTAGACAGGCAACATGAATTTCTTGTGCAAGAAAGCCCTATGGCTAAAATGGCCATCAGAGCTTTCTTGTGTAAGAGAGCGTCTACACTGCCATGGATGCTCTTGTGCAAAGTGCTCCACTTAGGAAGGAACAATCAGTTCCATACATACAAGATGGGAAGCGACTGTCTAGGAAGGAGCATGGCGGAAAGGGATCGAGGGGTCATAGTGGACCACAAGTTCAATATGAGTCAACAGTGTGATGCAGTTGCAAAAAAAGCAAATATGATTCTAGGTTGTATCAACAGGTGTGTTGTAAGCAAAATTCGTGAAGTCATTCTGCCGCTCTACTCTGCACTAGTTAGGCCTCAGCTGGAGTACTGTGTCCAGTTCTGGGCGCCACATTTCAAGAAAGATGTGGAGAAATTGGAAAGGGTACAGAGAAAAGCGACAAGAATGATTAAAGGTCTAGAGAACATGACCTATGAAGCCAGGCTTCATGAACTGGGCTTGTTTAGTTTGGAAAAAAGAAGATTAAGGGGGGACGTGATAGCGGTTTTCAAATATCTAAAAGGGTGTCTGTCACAAGGAGGAAGGAGAAAATTTGTTCCTCTTGGTTTCTGAGGACAGGACAAGGAGTAATGGGCTTAAAGTGCAGCAGGGGAGGTTTAGATTGGACATTAGGAAAAAATTCCTAACTGTCAGGGTGGTCAAATATTGGAATAAATTGCCAAGGGAGGTGGTGGAATCTCCCTCTCTGGAGATATTTAAGAACAGGTTAGATAGACATCTGTCAGGGATGGTGTAGACGGAGCTTGGTCCTGCCTTGAGGGCGGGGGGCTGGACTCGATGACCTCTCGAGGTCCCTTCCAGTCCTATAATTCTATGATTCTATGATTCTATGAAAAGCACATCTCTTGCGCAAACACACATGCCAGTGTAGACACTCTCTTCTGGAAAAGTTTTTGCACAAGAACTCTTCCACAAAAGAGTACTTGAGCAAGATCATGCCAGTGTAGACGTAGCCCTGCAGTTCCCTGCATTCAAGATATCGTACATCCTCCTCCCCCTGCACCTCTCCTCTCTTCCTTTTGGGAGGAGTGTTGGGGGGGGGCTACTGTTGTTGTGGCTGGCAGGTCTCGGCTACACCCACATTCTGAGCCAGGCCCCCTCTGCTCTTGACCTGCTTTGTTTGCAGGTAGCTTCCTCCCCGCACCCCTTCACCTCAGCTAGCTGTTGAGTGTGCTAGATGTGGGGGTGGGAGTGGGCCTCTGCTGCCCTGCCCCTGGGCAGGGGAAGGGGGAGAACCTCCCCTTCCATGTTCTTGGGGGGTCTACCTGGCCCCTTTTTTCTTCACTACTGCAGGCCTGGACTTCACTGTTTCTGTTGCTGCTACTTCCCCCGGGGGCAGAGGAGATCAGAGGGTTGCTTTGGGGTAGCTCTTGGGGTAGTGTGACTCCATGTCCACAGTCTATAACTTGTCCAGATTCACGGAGCAGTGCCTTCAATGGTCCCGGACAATAAATTCCCTCCCCGTGACCCACCGGACACAGCCTGTAACATGCTCCTGGTTACAGAGCAATACACTTCAATAGTACCAGTTAATAACTTCCTCCTACTCGTGGGGTGATGCCGTCCCCCCTCAAGGGATGGGAGGTAGTGGGAGTGTTTGCACCCCACGGCAGGGGAGTCCAGGCCCTTCCACTCCAGCCCAGGGTCCTATTAGTGGCTTTCTCTAGCCACTGAGTCAGCGGGGAACATTCTAGCTGCAACACTGACGCTTTGGCGTCAGTTCACCCTGTATCCATCACTGTCCCTTGGCTGCTTCCTGCTTCAAGTATCTCTGTTCACCGATGAATTACCATCTTCCCTTCTTTGTCTGGGCTCTGGCTGCTTCTGCTGGGGTCTGGGACCAGTGAGGTCTCTAGACACGTCTGGCCCCTAGCCTGACTGGTTTGGACAGTCTCTGTGGTGTGCCTGGAGCTGGCAAAACACATCTTCTGCCACCAGCCCCAACTGAGCTGGGCTGCTGTCTTTTATAACAGAGCAGCTCGGGCATGCCCAGTAAGGTTCAGTGGGTGGAGCCTTCTCAGCCCTCAGGGCTGGTTTAACCCCCTCCTGCTCTCAGTGCAGGGAGGGAACACCCCGTCACAGAGGGATGCATGGGTTTATAAGGGTTTTGACAAGAGGTGTGAAATATTATGTGATGCAGATAAATTACGGGATGGAGAACACTTCATAATGGGAAGTTGGTTCCATGTTTCCAGTCACCCCATGCAACTCATTTCAGCTTCATGAGGCATTGCATAAACTTCCCAAAACACCCTGCACTAGATGGTGAGTTGCACAGTAGAATACCTACCCATGATGCACTGCCCTCTGCATTGATACAATTGAGCCTGGTGAGGATATGTGCCGACGCAAGGAGCATATTTTGCACAAGTGATATAATTGTGGCTGCTGTATACCAATGTAATTTGACATAATTTATGTAGTGTGGAGATGACCTAAGGAAGAGATTTTGAAGACTGTATCATAGAGGAGACTAAGAGATGACCTGATTATGGTATGTATATACCCAAACAATAAGAAGATATCTGAAGTCTTAACTACATAGTCAGGAAAATTAAACTGAATTAACTAAAGATAAGGGTTTAAAGTGAATTAGTTAAACTGCATTAAACACCTGTGTGCATGTTCTCATTCAGGAATAAAGTGGACTTAATTTGATTTAGGTCTGGTCTACACTAGGCAATTAGGTTAATTGTTACTTGTTAATGAATTTGGTTTGGTTTACTATAAGCTAGCTCACAGTAGTGTTTACAGAGAAGGGTGCATTTACCCATTAGGTTAATAAACAGTGATGTGTTCTTGTGTCTTTATAGGAACAAACTAACTATTGTTTCTCTTAGCTGTCCAGGAAAGGGATGGCCACTTCATATGTACAATTTTGGGAAGATTTGGGACTGGGAGTGGGTTAGGGTCACTCTGCTGGTCAGCACCATTCCTGCGGGAGTGCAGGTTCTGGGGTGGGGCTGTGCAGCATGCAAATACTCAGGGTGTGACCTGCATTCTGGAAGGTTGGTTGTGAGTGATCCAGACAAGGAGCTACAGCAGCAAAGCTCTGTAGGGAAACCATGGCTGTAGGGCAAGTGGTGACACAACCCCTCAGTGGTCTGGATTGTACCCCAGACCCATAACCCCCTGAGACAGTCATATCAACATCATTTCTGTTGAAGGTCTTCCCGCAATTAAACCAGTGGATGCAGTCTGGAGGGACCCAAAGATGTGATGTTATCTGTGTTGGTGGTAGAGTCCACACAAACTGAGAAAGAGCGTATATCTCCGCACTGCAACTGACACACACATGCCGGGCGTGCTACAGCACTGTGATTAGGAGGGGAAAGAACGTTGGTGGAAACATATTTTAAACCAGTCAGACTGGTGCGTTTAGATCTCTGCAAGACATGGGGAAAATGTGTTGATCACCACACGCAGCACTATCTGAACCCAATACTGTTTCACTTCTATTTGAGTGAATCTGGTGTTGAAGAAAACCCTGTAAACACAAACCACATAAATAGTCAAGTGGCTGCTCTTAGGTCATAAGATGCTTCCACAGGATGACATTTTTGACTTAGCTGATCAGCAGAACCATGGACCCATTCACATTGAAAGGAAAGGCACCGCAGCTATTGGTATACTTGTTACAGTAAACACCTCGCAATTGCGGCTCTTGCTCACATGTGGCTATTCTGTGGAACTTCTGTCTGGTTTCTGTATTCCTCCAGCTACCTTTTATGGAGATATACTCATCATGTTATGCAAAGGAATTAAAAAGGCAGCCCTCCCTAGGGTCCTCTCTTCCTCACATCCCAGTATGGCAGCAAAAAGACATAGCTCGATGAGCTGAGACATCCTGACAGTGGGAAGGTGTTGAGCCTATCTACCTACACCTCCTTCCTGGGCTAAAGGTACATCCAGACCCAAGAGCTCTCAGTGTTGGTGTCTGTATGGTCAGTAACAGTGCACCTGAAAGAGCAAGAACCTATGAATAGATGCCTGATCAATCTCACAATAGGAGTCCCTCCTTTGCATGCTATCATGGTCCTTCCTCGGCATGGTGTATTGGAAGGGGATCTCAGCTAGAACAACCAAATTTCCAGTGAACATTACTTCCAGTTTACTGAGGGGTTACAACTTAGCACCCAGTTTCCTAAAAGTTTATGCTTCTGCTCTTGGTCATTTATAGGCCTAACATCCCAATTTCTTAGGATATTCGTCTTTTCTCTCTTCACCCCCACCATCAGGTTTCTGGTAGCCCTTTATGTTTTTAATTTGGTATTCAGAGGGTAGGTGATCCCTCCCTCAGACCCTTGTTCTACTTTGGTCTCCAGTTCTCACAGTTAAGGAGGCATTTCTGATGAAGAAAGGAACCAGCGTTCCTGCCCATCTTTGTTCCACACAAATGTTCATGCTCTTGTACTCCTAGTTTTTCTCCTTCCCACTCAAACTAAGGAATTTTCTTTTTCTAGTTCCTGGTGCCCCCACCCCAGGAAGAAGAGAATCTGGCAAGTTCTCAGCCTCAGATGAGTCTTGCAAATGTACCTACATGGCTCAGAAAATTTTAAGGAAGAATTCATCGTTGTTCTATTTGGCAGCTCTAGGAAAGATCTGGAAAACCCATCACCAAATGGATTACAGCCTGCATCAAACAGATACATCAGCTATATTCATAAAATTGGGCACGGAGCCTGGGGCCTGACTTTCATCAGGATGAACCCCCATGATCCCAATTAAAGTCCATGGAACTTTTGAAAACCAGGCTCAAGCTGGGCATCCAAAAATATTGGCCTCCATAAGTCACTAGCTACTTAAGAAAACTGTGCTTTAGATATTTCCTCAGCATGTCAGAAGAAGTCTATGGCACTGACCAAAATATAATGCAGAGTTCCTGGTTCCAAGCCTTTTTGTGTATCCCCTTAGACTATGGTCACGGCCATTAGACCTACTGTAACTACATTAGTACAGTCAGAATACTTGGGTCAGACTAAAAAGAAAAGAACCTGGGGATTACAATAAACAAGAAGTTGGATTTGAGTCAACAGGGTGCCCCTGTTGCCAAGAAGGCTAACGGCATATTGGGCTGCATTAGTAGAAGCATTGCCAGCCAGTTCTATGAATGTAGTATATGGAAAAAATACTTACAAAGCCCAGTCTACTGCAATAATCAGTGTGATGTCATCAGTGGGAAGGCCAACAGAAGTCAGAACAATGACCATTGTAACAAGTCCTGATTGGGGGATTCCTGCTGCACCTATGCTTGCTGCTGTTGCTGTTATGCTGTAGAAATATAAAACCCACAGCACCTTTGTTACATAGACGTCTCTCCTTGATTTTGATTGTACAGCAAAGTAAACACAATTCTTCCAATTAACCATCCGTGCATCAATCAAATAGCCACCTCCTCCCTGCCTCTCATATCGACTTTGTGAGCTCTGTTGGCGAGGTGGGGAACACTGACAGCAATATGTCACACTCTCAAACTCAATCATGAGACCCTCCATATTTATTAAAGCCTCAGGCTATGTCTAGACTGGCATGATTTTCTGCAAATGCTTTTAACGGAAAAGTTTTCCGTTAAAAGCATTTGTGGAAAAGAGCATCTAGATTGGCATGGACGCTTTTCCACAAAAGCACTTTTTGTGGAAAAGCGTCCGTGACAATCTAGATGAGCTTTTCCGCAAAAAGGCCCCGATCGCCATTTTTGTGATCGGGGCTTTTTTGCGCAAAACAAATCTGAGCTGTCTACACTGGCTCTTTTGCGCAAAAGCTTTGCGCAAAAGGACTTTTGCCCGAACGGGAGCAGCATAGTATTTCCGCAAGAAGCACTGATTTCAGACAGTAGGAAGTCAGTGTTCTTGTGGAAATTCAAGCGGCCAGTGTAGACAGCTGGTAAGTTTTTCCGCAAAAGCAGCTAAACTCGCCAGTCTAGACACAGCCTCAGTGTTTTCCAAGGTCTCTTCTCTCACTTATCAGCTTGTCTCAATTAAGCAATCTGACATTTTAGATTACAGAAATATTTCAACATATCTCTGATGTTTCTTTGTCACCTAGTGGCTTGTTCCAGTTCCTGTAACTATTCCACAGAGTAAAGGTTCCTTGAAAATGTATGTGCTGGATAGATTTGAAGAAGATTGCTTGTAACTAAGCATAGTTTTAGTGCAGATTTTTATTGTGGATTGCTTTGGGCCCAGTCCTGCTTAAGTCAACAGGAATTTCTTGCTATTGACTTCAGTGGCAGTGAATGAGAATGTTTCCTCTGTCCATCCATAGGTGACAGCGAACAACACTCTAGCTTCAGCTGAAGGGGCAGAGCCCTGTGTATGTGGAGCAGAAGTTTATGCAACTATAGAAAGGTGATGGCATCTGTACAGCAGAGTCTGCAATCAGGACCCATTCTAAGGCTGTTGTGGTTCCCCTTTCTAAGAAGAGAACCCCTCTGCTCTCACTCACGTGTTTCTCAGGTTGTCTCTCGTTAGCTAGAATGAGTTCTGAAATCTTTTCCGTAAGTGTCCAGCCTCACTTACTGTACAGTTCAGGAAGCGAATGAAATATGGGGGCTGTATAGTGGACATGGCAATATTGTGCACATGGAGAAAGGATGGCCTTGTAGGCTGAGACATAAGAGAACTTCTTCTGCCACAGACACCCTTGGGGACTTTGGGCAAAAAGTTTCTAATTTTGTGTCCCCACTTGTTGAGGGCCCAGGTTAAGACTCCTGAGCTGTGTCTACACTGGCATGAATTTCCGGAAATGCTTAAAACTGAATACTATTCCGTTTTCAGTTTTTCCAGAAAAGGAGCGTCTACATTGGCAGGCTGCTTTTCCGGAAAAGCCCTTTTTTGCTTTTCCGGAAATTCAAGGGGCCAGTGTAGACAGCTCGCAGCTTATTCCGGATAAGCGGCTGATTTTCCGGAATAAGTGGCCCAGTGTAGACACAGCCCCTAAGAATAAAGTAAGTTTCTGTATAAGGAACAATGTGGTACTTAAACTGGGGCAATTAAACCTGTTAACCATCCCTGAAGAGAAAAGTAACCAGTGTTCTTGGCAAATACACAGTGAAGGCAGGGAACTGTGCAGGCTGGCAAAGCCCCATACAGAAAGGAGAGACACAGATTTTCACCCTAGGGTTGCAGCAGGTGGGGAACTGGAAGTCTCAGGGTGGGTGCCTTGGACTGGACCATGGAGTGGGAATCGAGGTGCAATTGCCCTGAATTATGACAACAAAATAGTGTTAAGTGAAGGCAAGCAGAACTATTAAAAAGCAGCCTCTTTCCCTGAGAACCATTCGCTCTACACATTTGAATGAGGACGTTGTCATGATTATAAGGGTTAGCCAGCAGCCTGGGGATTAAGGGGTTAACTACACCTAGCCAGGTAGAGTGACCAGTAGGAATGTAGGTGGGACTTTCAAACTGGGACAAAGGAATTTGGGTTTTTTCCTTTCTCCCTTTTGTCCCTCTCTGTAGCTGCAGAGAACTCACCCAAAGAGACAAGGGCCCCTTAGAGCTGCCATCAGGCGCCGTGCGCCCAGGGCCGGGGGCTGCGCAGTGCCCCTTAGAGCTGCCATCAGGCGCCGTGCGCCCAGGGCCGGGGGCTGCGCAGTGCCCCTTAGAGCTGCCATCAGGCGCCGTGCGCCCAGGGCCGGGGGCTGCGCAGTGCCCCTTAGAGCTGCCATCAGGCGCCGTGCGCCCAGGGCCGGGGGCTGCGCAGTGCCCCTTAGAGCTGCCATCAGGCGCCGTGCGCTCAGGGCCGGGGGCTGCGCAGTGCCTCTTAGAGCTGCCATCAGGCGCCGTGCGCTCAGGGCCGGGGGCTGCGCAGTGCCCCTTAGAGCTGCCATCAGGCGCCGTGCGCTCAGGGCCGGGGGCTGCGCAGTGCCCCTTAGAGCTGCCATCAGGCGCCGTGCGCCCAGGGCCGGGGGTCGCGCAGTGCCCCTTAGAGCTGCCATCAGGCGCCGTGTGCTCAGGGCCGGGGGCTGCGCAGTGCCCCTTAGAGCTGCCATCAGGCGCCGTGCGCCCAGGGCCGGGGGCTGCGCAGTGCCCCTTAGAGCTGCCATCAGGCGCCGTGCGCCCAGGGCCGGGGGTCGCGCAGTGCCCCTTAGAGCTGCCATCAGGCGCCGTGTGCTCAGGGCCGGGGGCTGCGCAGTGCCCCTTAGAGCTGCCATCAGGCGCCGTGTGCTCAGGGCCGGGGGCTGCGCAGTGCCCCTTAGAGCTGCCGTCAGGCGCCGTGTGCTCAGGGCCGGGGGCTGCGCAGTGCCCCTTAGAGCTGCCGTCAGGCGCCGTGTGCTCAGGGCCAGGGGCTGCGCAGTGCCCCTTAGAGCTGCCATCAGGCGCCGTGTGCTCAGGGCCGGGGGCTGCGCAGTGCCCCTTAGAGCTGCCATCAGGCGCCGTGTGCTCAGGGCCGGGGGCTGCGCAGTGCCCCTTAGAGCTGCCATCAGGCGCCGTGTGCTCAGGGCCGGGGGCTGCGCAGTGCCCCTTAGAGCTGCCATCAGGCGCCGTGCGCTCAGGGCCGGGGGCTGCGCAGTGCCCCTTAGAGCTGCCATCAGGCGCCGTGTGCTCAGGGCCGGGGGCTGCGCAGTGCCCCTTAGAGCTGCCGTCAGGCGCCGTGCGCTCAGGGCCGGGGGCTGCGCAGTGCCCCTTAGAGCTGCCATCAGGCGCCGTGCGCTCAGGGCCAGGGGCTGCGCAGTGCCCCTTAGAGCTGCCATCAGGCGCCGTGCGCTCAGGGCCGGGGGCTGCGCAGTGCCCCTTAGAGCTGCCGTCAGGCGCCGTGCGCTCAGGGCCAGGGGCTGCGCAGTGCCCCTTAGAGCTGCCATCAGGCGCCGTGCGCCCAGGGCCGGGGGCTGCGCAGTGCCCCTTAGAGCTGCCATCAGGCGCCGTGCGCCCAGGGCCGGGGGCTGCACAGTGCCCCTTAGAGCTGCCATCAGGCGCCGTGTGCTCAGGGCCGGGGGCTGCGCAGTGCCCCTTAGAGCTGCCATCAGGCGCCGTGTGCTCAGGGCCGGGGGCTGCTCAGTGCCCCTTAGAGCTGCCATCAGGCGCCGTGTGCTCAGGGCCGGGGGCTGCACAGTGCCCCTTAGAGCTGCCATCAGGCGCCGTGTGCTCAGGGCCGGGGGCTGCGCAGTGCCCCTTAGAGCTGCCATCAGGCGCCCTGGGCCGGGCTGCAGGGGGCCCCCTTAGAGCTGCAGCAAGTGGTAAAAGCCACTCAGAATCCTGGGCAAGTACTCAAGGAGCTAGTCCACCTGCTGCCATATCTTCCCTACTACTGGTGACCTAGCTAGATTAAAGCAATCACATCCTGTGATGAGAGTGTAGACATGGTCTATGTTATTGGTTCACATTAACTGTAGTTAGAAAACTCAGATGAAACCTTGATTTGGCCACTTGCACTAGAATTCAGAAAACCAGACTCTGTGGGCCGGGGAGGACCAGTATGCAGTCATTAAATCAAAGAGTGGTTCATAAGGGGCCCAATTGAAGTTGCATGGGCAGCCTTAATTCTGGTATTACCTGTTACCTGCTATTACCTCACCCTAACTTTTGAGTGCTTGACTTAGTATTCTTAATGGTCTTTTAATATAGGAGTTTGTGTCTTTATGTTTTTTAGATATGTATAACTTTGTAGACTCTTGTGCACCGGCACTTGTTTTAAATAATTGAATTGGGCAGATGTATGCTTTCTAAAGCATGCAGTTGCTGACATGTAGTGTTTAAAATGCTATGAAACTTTACAAAAATGCCCCAGGCCATTGAACCACTAATTAACACCCCTTTTAGCACTCACAAAACTGTTCCAACCCTCCAAAGTAGCCTGCACAAGTTGCAGCATTTGCCGTTCATTCATGGTCATTTTTGACTGTTGTCCTGACTCTTCGGCATATCATATTTTAAACCCACAGCTCCCAAGTGTGAATTGAAATCTAGCTTCCAACAATAGAAATGTTGCTTCAAGCTCTACTAAAGAGTTGAAGCTACTGGTTCTCCCTAATACGAAAAACATTAACTAGAAAAAAAAAGATTAATTCTCATACCTCAGAATATAAAAGGAAAGTGAGTTTGTCTCAAGAGAATCTCTCATAGATTTTAAGTTCAGAAGGGACCATCATGATCACTTAAGCTGACCTGCTGCAGCTTGCAGACCACAGAACCTGACATGCCCACTCCTGCCATAGGCACTCTGCACAGTGCCCCTTAGAGCTGCCATCAGGCGCCGTGCGCCCAGGGCCGGGGGCTGCGCAGTGCCCCTTAGAGCTGCCATCAGGCGCCGTGCGCCCAGGGCCGGGGGCTGCGCAGTGCCCCTTAGAGCTGCCATCAGGCGCCGTGCGCTCAGGGCCGGGGGCTGCGCAGTGCCCCTTAGAGCTGCCGTCAGGCGCCGTGCGCTCAGGGCCGGGGGCTGCGCAGTGCCCCTTAGAGCTGCCGTCAGGCGCCGTGCGCTCAGGGCCGGGGGCTGCGCAGTGCCCCTTAGAGCTGCCGTCAGGCGCCGTGTGCCCAGGGCCGGGGGCTGCGCAGTGCCCCTTAGAGCTGCCGTCAGGCGCCGTGCGCTCAGGGCCGGGGGCTGCGCAGTGCCCCTTAGAGCTGCCGTCAGGCGCCGTGCGCTCAGGGCCGGGGGCTGCGCAGTGCCTCTTAGAGCTGCCATCAGGCGCCGTGCGCTCAGGGCCGGGGGCTGCGCAGTGCCCCTTAGAGCTGCCGTCAGGCGCCGTGCGCCCAGGGCCGGGGGCTGCGCAGTGCCCCTTAGAGCTGCCATCAGGCGCCGTGTGCTCAGGGCCGGGGGCTGCACAGTGCCCCTTAGAGCTGCCATCAGGCGCCCTGTGCCCAGGGCCGGGGGCTGCGCAGTGCCCCTTAGAGCTGCCATCAGGCGCCCTGCGCCCAGGGCCGGGAGCTGCGCAGTGCCCCTTAGAGCTGCCATCAGGCGCCGTGCGCCCAGGGCCGGGGGCTGCGCAGTGCCCCTTAGAGCTGCCATCAGGCGCCGTGCGCCCAGGGCCGGGGGCTGCGCAGTGCCCCTTAGAGCTGCCATCAGGCGCCGTGCGCCCAGGGCCGGGGGCTGCGCAGTGCCCCTTAGAGCTGCCATCAGGCGCCGTGCGCCCAGGGCCGGGGGCTGCGCAGTGCCCCTTAGAGCTGCCATCAGGCGCCGTGTGCTCAGGGCCGGGGGCTGCGCAGTGCCCCTTAGAGCTGCCGTCAGGCGCCGTGTGCTCAGGGCCGGGGGCTGCGCAGTGCCCCTTAGAGCTGCCATCAGGCGCCGTGCGCTCAGGGCCGGGGGCTGCGCAGTGCCCCTTAGAGCTGCCATCAGGCGCCGTTCGCCCAGGGCCGGGGGCTGCGCAGTCCCCCCCATAATCCAGCCCTGTGTCCAACACAAAAGGTTTCAATGGTTTTTTTTATTTACGGCAGGAGTGGGGAAGCTTTTTTGGGTGGGGCGCCAGTGATGCACAGGAAAAATCAACTGGGGACCACACAAGTGAGAAGCAAACAAAACTCCTCCAAAATCCCCCAGCCCTCACTGATGTGGCCCCACCTGACACAGCTCACTCCTCTGGATGAGGGGAAGGGACAGGAAGGACCGAGGTTCAGGGCTTCCCACAGGCCAGATTTACTTTTCTGGGGCTCTGGAGTCAGTGGATTTTGTGGACCTCCTCAGGCTCTGGGGTGAGGACAAAACCAAAGGGCTCAGTGTGTGGGACAGGACTGCCAGCGAGTGGGATAGGGATGCAGGATCTGGGTGGAGGTGGGGGGCAGGATGGGGGGAGTAAGGCAGGGTCTGGAAGGGAGTTTGGCAGGAAGAAAGGGTGTGGCATGGAGGTGTGAAAGGGAGTTTGGGGGCGGCAGGGAGTTGGGGGGGGGGGTGACGCAGAAAAGGTGAGAGGGTGAGAATGCAGCCAAATAGCTAGCTGAGGAGGAAGGCAAAGAAGTGGGGAGTAGAGGAAAGTGGAGCTTCGGCAAAATAAAATTGTATCCCCCAAAT
Organism: Pelodiscus sinensis; assembly: GCF_052426305.1. NCBI lineage: Eukaryota > Metazoa > Chordata > Testudines > Trionychidae > Pelodiscus > Pelodiscus sinensis. Next base: position 1,126,272 of record NC_143083.1, read on the forward strand.
ATCTTCCTTCTGCTCCAGCCTTGCTCTCCCCTGCCCCATGATCTCTCCAGTCTGATTCCCTGCATCACCCCGTGCCCCTCAGTGCAACCCTTGCCCCCACATCCTCCTTCACCCCTCTCACCTCACATCTCTGGGCCCCCAGCATGCACACCAGGAGGGCAGCAGCACTGGGACTTGCAGCCCCCCCAGAAGGAGTGCTAGAGTGAGGAGGGACCAGGGGAGACAGAGTCACTTCCCTGCCCGGCCCAGCCCTTTGCTGGGGATCACCCCACACCTGCAGGCTCCTGCTTTGGGGCTGGGGTGGACAGAGCCCAGGGCTGCTCAGGGCTGGTTCAAGCCCAGACACACACAGTGGGGCACTGGGGAAGGGGCTCCCTGCCCCCTCACACACCCCATGGGGAGCAGCATGGTGCAGCCTAGGTCCCGGTGCCCCACAGAAGCAGCAGCAGATTGTGACCGACCGCCCAGCCCTGGAGCTGCAGAGCAGAGCTGGGAGCAGAGCCTATAGCAAGGGAGGGTGTTAACCCCTTAGCTCCTGGGAGCTGCATGTCCAGGCTGGGCAGGGGCAGTCCCAAGGATGCAGAGCCGAGTGCGGGGTCATGCTGTCCACTCCACTTGCCAGGCCACCCTGGCTTTTATGCGCCCATGGCTCTCACCCCTCCCCTGCTTGCCCTTTCAGCAGGAAGCCAGAGCTGGTTCTCCAGCCTTCAGCTGCACAGCTGCAAGGTTCCAGCCACTGCCAGGGGATTGGGGGGGCACTGAGCTCCCACCGCATATACCACTCAAAATCGGCTCATGTGCTGTAGGCTGCCAACCCCTGCTAGAGTCTACAGGGCATCAAAGACAGTGCAACGGGTAAGAAGTGGTCAGACACTTCTAGGCTTTCTCTGTGTCCAAAAACATGTTGCTTAAACATGTAATAAAATGACCAATGTTGAGTGGGACGTCTGGTAGATCTTGTGATAAGCTGTATGTAGATCTGGACAGGAAAGAAAGAGAACAGGCTTAGCATAAATAAAGGAAGAAATGTATTTACCTTATAGTTATAATTTGTCCCAAGTCCAAATCATACTCGTTGACCTGAGCAATAAAGATTGCAGCTACTGCCTCATACAGTGCAGTCCCATCCATGTTAATGGTTGCGCCAACAGGAAGGACAAATCGTGCCACTCGTCTGTCGATCCCATTGTTTTCCAGAAGACATTTCAGGGTGATGGGCAGGGTTGCTGAGCTGCATTGCAAAGAAATTGCAATTTCACCATTGCCACTGGCGTCACCATGGCAGCTGAAGGCTGCTGGAGGAGCAGGGTTCCCAGATCTTCTCATAAAGCTGAGTGAGCCCAACTGCCCCATCCATCCACACTCAGTCTGACTCAGATTAACCAGCACTCAGAGACCATAGCCCAAGGACCCACTGGGGTGGGTCAGAGCCAGAGTCCCCCTGTGACTCATGCACGTCTGTCATTCTGCAGTATCTGCAGCTTGAGCCACAGACTTGAATCAGAAGGCTTGTGCAGTGCAGCTCTGCTGTGATACCTGGGTCCAGCAATGGAAACCCGGGTTTATAATGCAGTGTGGATGCTCAAGCACAGGCTTGGCAATACCTAGTCCATAAGCATGGGTGCCACAGACCTGGTTTGCAATGTGTAGACATACCCTGATGTCCACGTTGGACACTGCAATCACAGAGGTGCTTTTGTATGTTTCACCTGTGGGCGTTTGTCAGTGCAGTGTCCTCAGCCTCAGACTCCCCATACAATGGATTTGTCCACACAGCAAACAAGCCCCATGGCAGCAGTGCAAATGTTCCTGCAAGGGGGCTGAAACCTGCCCCCCTTGCTAGGTTTCAGAACCTGGGTTCCAGCCACAGCCCAAACATCTACACTGCCATTTTCAACCCAGGAGCCCTAGGAGACGAAGTCAGTTGATCTGGACTCCGAGACTCACTTTTCCAGGTCTTTCTGCTGGTCTTCAGCCTAAAGTGCCTGAGAAAGGGATTGTCCGAAGCCAGCATGATGAATGGGAAGCTGTGAACCCCCTCCTGGTGCTGGACACCTAAACCACATCAGTCCTTTCTCTCCAAAGCAAGAGACAGATGCCCCCATCCCCATTATAGGCAATTTCCCAGTGGTTAGAGCACTCACCTGGGAGCCTCCCATGGCCCTAATTATTGGGTGTTCTCAAACGAACTCTCGCAGCCCAATGGCTCACCCCAACTATGTTTTGCACAGGTTAGTCATGCTCAGAGCACAACTACTGCATCGGGCCTCACTGGAGGGACACCTTGTCTGAGAATCCCAGTGGGGTTCAGGTGCAAGCAAGGGGTCCGAGAAGCTTGTTAGCTGTCAGTGGCGTCAGAGCTGAGGTTGCGGGCATGTGCAAAGCCAACTGAAACTAAGACGCCAGTAGGATTTGGTAAACAAGCTCAGTGAGGGTATGTCTAGACTGCATCACTATCTTGGGATACCAGAAGTATCCCAAAATTGCAATGCCACATCTTTAAAAGCGCCCGCTATTTCCCAAAATAGCAGGCATGCTATTCCACGAGGGTTAAGGATTTGTCGGAATAGTGCCTTATTTTGAAATTTAGCACTGTCTACATAGCGCCATATTTCAAAATAAGCTCTTTCGACCTAAACTCAGAATAAGATACACAATTTGCATAGTGGAAATTGCATAGCTTATTCCAACAGAGGGGTGCTGTATAATAAGCAGTATATAGGAAGAAAACATTTATATACAAGATAGACTTGAATAATGAAACCAGCTTCCCTCCAGCTGGAATAATGGACTATCTATGACAACAACCACCAGACCGTCTTGCCATACCTGGATGATGTTGCGAGAGCAATCAGTAGAGCTTGCAGTATTCCCTGTATGAAAGTAAAGGGGTTTTTCCTGGTAATGAGTATGAAAAGCAAAGGCAAGAGTATAAGTCCATGGATGACTAGCCCTGTCACCACTGTTATGGCATAGAGTCCCAATTTCTTTCCAATCATAGCCGGATCCTCCATCTCCAAAATCTTCCCAGCAATGAGAAACACAATACCAAATGGGAAGTACCTGTAATAAGAACAGTAAAAGTTCATCCATTTGGGATAGGCGCATAGCATATGTCATAACAGAGAAGACCATCTTGTCCCACAAGAGTGTCTCCAGATGAGGCCAAATGCTGTGTAAACAGAGAAAGGTATAAAATTCCACATTACTAATCCAACCAACTGCACAATGTTATGCCATGTGGTCAGACAGGAGACCAGATGAGGAGGCCTATAAGTCTACAGAGAATTCTTTCCCAGGTGTTTGCCTAGTGGGTCTTGTTTACTTGCTCAGAGTCTAACTGATCACCATAGTTTTTCACCTACCTCTGCAGCATAGGAATATGGGTCACTTGCAGGTTAAAAGTAGTGTAAAACGGATTTCCTGTCATTTGAAATCTTTAAATCATTATTTCAGAACTTCAGTAACTTAACCAGAGGCCTATGGCAGGAGTGGGCATGTCAGGTTCTGTGGTCTGCAAGCTGCAGCAGGTCAGCTTAAGTGATCATGATGGTCCCTTCTGAACTTAAAATCTATGAGAGATTCTCTTGAGACAAACTCACTTTCCTTTTATATTCTGAGGTATGAGAATTAATCTTTTTTTTTCTAGTTAATGTTTTTCGTATTAGGGAGAACCAGTAGCTTCAACTCTTTAGTAGAGCTTGAAGCAACATTTCTATTGTTGGAAGCTAGATTTCAATTCACACTTGGGAGCTGTGGGTTTAAAATATGATATGCCGAAGAGTCAGGACAACAGTCAAAAATGACAATGAATGAACGGCAAATGCTGCAACTTGTGCAGGCTACTTTGGAGGGTTGGAACAGTTTTGTGAGTGCTAAAAGGGGTGTTAATTAGTGGTTCAATGGCCTGGGGCATTTTTGTAAAGTTTCATAGCATTTTAAACACTACATGTCAGCAACTGCATGCTTTAGAAAGCATACATCTGCCCAATTCAATTATTTAAAACAAGTGCCGGTGCACAAGAGTCTACAAAGTTATACATATCTAAAAAACATAAAGACACAAACTCCTATATTAAAAGACCATTAAGAATACTAAGTCAAGCACTCAAAAGTTAGGGTGAGGTAATAGCAGGTAACAGGTAATACCAGAATTAAGGCTGCCCATGCAACTTCAATTGGGCCCCTTATGAACCACTCTTTGATTTAATGACTGCATACTGGTCCTCCCCGGCCCACAGAGTCTGGTTTTCTGAATTCTAGTGCAAGGGGCCAAATCAAGGTTTCATCTCAGTTTTCTAACTACAGTTAATGTGAACCAATAACATAGACCATGTCTACACTCTCATCACAGGATGTGATTGCTTTAATCTAGCTAGGTCACCAGTAGTAGGGAAGATATGGCAGCAGGTGGACTAGCTCCTTGAGTACTTGCCCAGGATTCTGAGTGGCTTTTACCACTTGCTGCAGCTCTGCTGTGACCAGCACCTAAGGATATGTCTACACTACAGAGAAGATTGAAGCTGCCACTGTCGATCTGCCAGGGTTCAAATTAGCAGGTGTAATTAAGACAGCTAATTCGAACTGAGAGGGGCGCTTTGGTAGATGAGGATAGTTCTGCTACCACAAGGAGTAAGGGAAGTTGAAGGGAGAGTGTTCTCCCTTTGACTTCCTGAAATGTGGACAGAGTCAAAAATCGAGTTAAGGTACTTTGACTTCAGCTCTGCAATTAACGCAGCTGAAGCTGCATATTTATTCAACCTTGTCCTGTAGTGTAGACATACCCTAACGGTATGTCTACACTACCCCGCTAGTTCGAACTAGCGGGGTAATGTAGGCATACCGCAATTGCAAATGAAGCCCGGGATTTGAATTTCCCGGGCTTCATTTGCATAAGCGGGGCGTCGCCATTTTTAAATCCCCGCTGGTTTGAACCCCGTGCCGCGTGGAATGAGGAAGCCTAGTTCGAACTACCTAGTTCGTGCCGCGTGTAGCCACGTGGCACGGGGTTCGAACCAGCGGGAATTTTAAAATGGCGGCTCCCCGCTTATGCAAATGAAGCCCGGGAAATTCAAATCCCGGGCTTATGCAAATGAAGCCCGGGAAATTCAAATCCCGGGCTTCATTTGCAATTGCGGTATGCCTACATTACCCCGCTATTTCGAAATAGGAGGGTAGTGTAGACATACCCTAAGTGAGTTAGATAAACACTAGCTCTGACATGTCTACATGAACTGCCATCACAGCCCTGACTGGAATCAGAATGATTCGAAATAAGAATGATTAACTCTTGGATGTAAGAGGGGGAATAGGCACCTTTCCTGAGAAGTTTCAGATGTTTTGTTTTTATGTTGACTACAGAATAGTTTAACATCCTGAATTTAAAGTTCCTGAACTTTTCTTTTTTGTAGCAATGTAACTGAAACTGAGCTTAACTGTCAGGTACAAAAACATCCAAATCAAGCCAATCGGAATTATTTACTCACCAAACTGCAATGGAGACAATTTTCATAACAGCCTCATTCAGACACTGGCACACGTTAACTAACGGAGTTCCACGCTCACCCATCTTCCCTAGAAGGAGACCTGCAACCAGACACAGTAACTCCCATTATTAAACATGAAAAGGACCCTCAGTCACCGATCGTCACAACATAGGAGCAAACTTCTGGTTGAGATAAACAACCATGCCCTTTCTATTATTATTATTCATAATTATTACAACAGGGCCTAGGGACCAATCAAGAACAGGGCCCCAGTGTACTAAGTGCTACACAAACACAAGGTGGAACTGATAATCCCAGGTTTGTCTTTACTGTGCAGTTAGCTGGAGCTATCTTCTCAAGTCATCTCCTCTCTAGTTAACCTTGCTCAAGAGAGAGCAGCCACATGGTAAAATACCACTCATGTTGCAGGGATCAATTGGGTCAGCAGCAGAGTGGCTGCATCTCCACTGCATTATTTGCTCTAGCATCAGAAGCTCTCAAGTGTCATTCCCCCACCACTTCTTCTGAGAACAGACTTCTGGGAGTCAGTTTAGGAGCAACACTTGAGTTACACCTTGAGCTACTGCTGCAGTGAAGACAACCCAAAGTAAACAAGTCAGACACTAGGCAGGGGGAGAAAGATACAACAAGCTATAGACACTTGTGAAATGTATTTGAACTTATTCCCCCCCCCCCTCCGGTCAACTCCCCACCTTCCCTAAATTCATGTAATCCTTCCCCAATAAATCAGGCATATGAAAGACTCACATGCTGTAAGGTCAGAAGGGACCATCAGGATCATCTAGTTTAATCTCATGCACAGCACAGGCTACAGAACCTCCCCGACCCACTCCTGAGGGGGACCCCCCAATCTATGACTGAGTGACAAGTCAAAGCATGGTTTAAAGACTTCAAATTACAGAGAAGTCTATGATCTGGCCCCTTCTTTTGGACAGGGAACTGGTAGGCCTGCTTCACCACCAACAGGCAGTGACTTCTAGGGGCCAGTCGACTACCGTTCCTGCTCCTATTTGGTAATAACAAAATGACCAATTTCCTGGGGCACTGACCCACCAAAGGTCATTAATACTGCCCCCAATGCAACAGGCTAAGCTGTTCCTGTTCTTAATTGAAATGGACTACACTGCATTTTTATTATAGTACGTATAGTAGAAAGAGGGCCTGATGCAAGGCCAGAGGCCTGAATCAACATGAGCAAAAGTTATGCTGCAAGCAACAGTCAGGCCCTGTTGAAAGCAGATGCTTGCTTGCAAGCCACTGTCTGGTTCATGAACTCGGCACCAGTACTGCCAGCATTGCTAAAACACATGGAACACGTAACCATGTTCCGGTAGGCCAGTACAAGAACACCCCAATCTAACACATGATAAAGTGGTTTGACAAAAGTGATGAATAAGTGGCATTTTGTCTGAAATATCAGGAGGGAAAGCACAAAGGCAGACAGTGAATAGGAATGTTATATCTGACACGTCAGGAGGAAAGTACAAGGGGAGGTAACAGACATGTCATGAAATGCACAAAGTGATACGTAAATTGTTTATCCCAGATTGTTTGTCTCAGGCTATAAATGGTGGCATATCTCGCCTTAACCTTTCAGCCAGCCCAGGGGGAACTGAGCTGCATCCATTATCAAGGGCATATATGTCTTAGTATCCATGTAGAAAAATGCAGGACAATGTAGCACTTTAAAGACTAACAAGATGGTTTATTAGTTATTAATAAACCATCTTGTTAGTCTTTAAAGTGCTACATTGTCCTGTATTTTGCTTCAGCTACCCCAGACTAACATGGCTACATTTCTATCACTATCCATGTAGAGTCTGCCAGGTGCTGTTCCTGTGCTTTGTCGACAATATACCTGGCCTGGTGCCTTCACACCTTAATGAATCTTGTGGTCATTTGGCTGTACGATTGGATCCTGTTGTATAGGCTACCTGGCCAGAACCAGTGCAGCACACAGAGAGAACACATGCATGCAGTCAAACATCTGACACAGTACTGTATTTGCCTAAGAGCATGTGACAATGCCTAGTCTGATTATCTGATTATCTTTACTCTCAGTTTGAATAAAGACGCTAATTATCTTACCCATTACAAAGATAGCTCCCCAATTATCACCTCTAATATCATTAGTTCACAGACATTTACCTCCCCGCCCCCATCCCCCTTCTGTTCTGAAATTTGATTTGTCCTTTTCATATGTGTTCATTTTTTTGTTTAATTGTATCCTTTGGTATATATGGTTGTGACTATTTTCTTCCACTATTTGATCTGAGGAAGTGGGTCTGGCCCACGAAAGCTCATCACCTATTAAACCACCTTGTTAGTCTTTAAAGTGCTACACAGTCCTGTATTTTGTTTAGTCTGATTATGTAATGACAAACCCTACTGCAGAGTTTCTCAAGTGGACAAACAGTGTTCCATAAGCTCCATTCAGGTGGTCTGTGGATAATTCTGTCTAAAGTGCACACCTGGGCAGTCACACGTGGGAAAATGAATGGCTGTCCAGTGGTGCAGAGGCCTGGCTTTGCTAATTAGGTGGGTAGACCCCAGACCCTCCCATGCAAAGCATCTATAGGTGGTAAGAAGAAACTGAAAGTCTAATGGTCCTGCTCTGTATGGAGATGGAGGGGCATAAGGACATTTATCCCTGGTCTACACTAGGGAATTATTTTGAAATAACCCCCCTCATTTCAAAATAAGTGGAGCATCCGTACTACCAAGCCTATTATTTTGAAATAACGGGATGGTCATTTCGAAATCTGTACTCCTGCTTTCCTCGGGAAATAACACGTATTTTGAAATAGCGGTAGTGCGGGATGCTCTGCTGCTGCTACTTCCCAGAGTCATTCGAAGTAATTACTGCCCAGTGCTTCCTGAGGCTCTAGTCGAGGTGGCACATCCACAATAATGGAGCCTGCCTCAGACTAATTTCAAGGCTCCCCGTAGTGGGGACATGCTACTTCAATTTTGTTATTTCAGGAGTTGTGGCTTGGAGAGGGCAGGAAAGTTAGTTATTTCCCTTTCTCCCTTTTCCCATGAACCCAGCCAGCTGCTCTAGCATGGGGGAGGGGGCACACTGGGCTTAATTAGCTTGTGTACCAGTTAGGTTCTTTTGTACTTGAAGAATCAAAGAAAGCAACTACTCAACTACGCCCCAATTCCAATGCATGTTCAGATCGCATGGCCAGCCCCGCTTGGTTGCAGAAGGCATCGCTCAATATCTGAAGACAAGAGAAACACATAGTGAGCAAAAGCGACAAGGAGTCCTGTGGCACCTTACAGACTAACAGATGTATTGGAGCAGAAGCTTTCGTGGGCAAAGACCCACTTCGTCAGATGCATCTGTTAGTCTATAAGGTGCCACGGGATTCCTTGTCTGCAGATCCAGACTAACACGGCTGCCCCTCTGATACTTGACATAGTGAGCAAATGCTGCTGGTCATGAGGCCAATAGAGTCCAAGGTGGATGTCTGCTTGAATTTTGAAGGTATGACTGTATGGAGGGCCTACCTCTGTGTCCAGTCTGCCATCTCCTTCCAGAGGTCCAGTCACCATATGACAGTCATTCCAACACTGAACAGACCTTTCCTCCTGCCGGTCCCTCTCTGCTACCTCCCTTCTCTACCCCTCGTGACAATTCCACCCTCCTTCCCCTCACCCAGCTTCACAGCTTTGTCTACTTCTCCTTCCTTCATCCCATTTGCAGTCCCTAGGCCACATCCTGTCAGTTATTCCCCTTTATTATAAGCAAATATACCATTTCCTCTATCTTCCCTGGTCCATGAGCTCACCTAGATCAGAGAATCATAAGGTTGGAAGAGAGCTGAGGAGGCCATCAAGTCCAACCCCTTGCCCAAAGCAGGGCCAATCCCAACTAAATCATCCCAGCCAGGATTTTGTCAAGCAGGGACTTAAAAACTCTAGGGATGGAGATTCCACCACCACCCCAGGAAACCCTTCCAAGTGCTTCCCCACCCTCCCAATAAAATAATTTTTCCTAATCCAGTCTAGACCTCCCCCCACAGCAACTTGAGACCATTGTGTCTTGTTCTGTCATCTGTTACTACTGAAATCAGCTTTTCTCCATCCTCTTTGGAACTCTCTTTTAGGTAGTTAAAGGCTGCTAACAGATCCCCCCTCGCTCTTTTCTTCTGTATGCTAAATAAGCCCAAATCCCTCAGCCTCTCCTCGTAAGTCATGTGCTCCAGACCGCTAATCATTTTTGTTACTCTTTGCTGGACTCCAGTGAATCCACATACTTCCTGTAATGTGTGTTTGTGTCTAGAACTGGACACAATACTCCAGATGTGGCCTCACCCAGTGCTGAATAAAGGGGAATAATCACTTCCCTAGATCTGCTGGCAGTGCTCCTACTAATGCACCCCAATATGCTGTTTGTTCTTGGCTACAAGGGCGCACTGTTGACTCATATCCAGCTTCTCATCCACGGTAATCCCCAGGCCCTTTTCTGCAGAACTGCTACTTAGCCAGTCGGTCCCCAGCCTGTCACAGTATTTAGGATTCTTCCGTTCCTCATGTAGGACTCTGAACTTGTCTTTGTTGAATCTCATCAGATTTCTTTTGGCCCAATCCTCCAATTTGTTTAGGTCACTCTGGACTCTATCCCTAATCTCCAGCATATCTACCTCTCCCCCTAGTTTAGTGTCATCCGCGAACATGCTGATGGTGCAATCCATCCCCTCAGCCAGTTCATCAATAAAAACGTTGAACAAAACCGGCCCCAGAACCAACCCTTGGGGCACTCCGCTTGATACCAACCACCAGTCAGACACTGAGCCTGACGATCTAGCCAGCTTTCTCTCCACCTTACAGCCTATTTATCCAATCCATACTTCCTTAACTTGCTGGCAAGAATACTGTGGGAAACCATTTCAAAAGCTTCACTAAAGTCAAAGTATATCACATCCACCACCTTCCTCATATTCACAGAGCCAGCTACCTTGTCATAGAAGGCAATCAGGTTGGTCAGGCATGAATTTGCCTTTGGTGAATCCATGTTGACTATTCCTGATCTCTTTCCTCTCTTCCAAGTGCTTCAGAATGGATTTCTTGAGGATCCCTTCTATGATTTTTCTGGGGACGGAGGTGAGGCTGACTGGTCTGTAGTTTCCCAGATTTTACCTCTTCCTTTTTTAAAAAGGCACTACATTTGCCTTTTTCCAATCATCTGGGAGCTCCTCTGATAGCCACGAGTTTTAAAAGATAATGGCTCTACAATCACATCAGCCTACTCCCTCAGCACACTTGGATGCATTAGATCTGGCCCCATGGATTCGTGTATGTCCAGCTTTTCTAAATAGTTCTTGATCTGTTCTTTGCCCACTGAGGACTGCCCACCTCCTCCCGATACTGTGCTACCCAGTGCAGTAGTCTGGGAACTGAGCTTGTCTGTGAAAACAGAAGCAAAAAAAGCATGGAGTACTTCAGCTTTTCTCACATCATCTGTCACTAGGTTACCTCCCTCATCCAGTAAGGGTCCCACATCTTCCCTGATCACCCTCTTATTGCTAACATGCCTGTAGAAACCTTTATGGTTATTTTCACATCCCTTGTTAGCTGCAATTCCATGGCGTTCCTGATTACATCCCTGAATGCTTGAGCAACATGGCTACTCCCCCGCTTCATTAGCATAAAAATGGCTGCCACTTTTTTCGGCACGCAGCTTTGCCGGAAAAAAGCGCCTGTCTAGACGCTGATCTTGCAGAAAATAAAGCCTTTTCCGAAAGATCCCTTATCCCTTATTTCATAGAGGGATAAGGGATCTTTCGGAAAAGGCTTTATTTTCCGCAAGATCAGCGTCTAGACTGGTGCTTTTTTCCGACAAAGCTCTGTGCCGAAAAAAGTGGCAGCCATTTTTATGCTAATGAAGCGGGGGAGATTTAAATCCCCGCTTCATTAGCAATTGCGATACGTCTAATTTACATCCCTTTTACGAAAAAGGGATGTAGTCTAGACGAAGCCCATATGTACACTCTTCCCTAGTCATCTGTCCAAGTTTCTTGTGAGCTTCCTTTTTGTGTTTAAGCTCACCAAGGATTTCACTGTTAAGTCAAACTGGTCGCCTACCATATTTGCTTTTCTTACGCACATTGGGAGGGTGTGTTCTTGCACTTTCAATAAGGCTTCTTTAAAATACTGCCAGCTCTCCTGGACTTCTTTCCCCCTCATGTTAGCATCCCAGGGGATCCTGCCCAGCAGTTCTCTGAGGCAGTCTGAAGTCCAGGGTCTGTTGTCTTATCTTTCTTTTCTGCTGTCCTTTCTTTCTTTGGTCAGGATCCTGAACTCAACTATCTCATGCTCACTGCTTCCCAGGTTGCCTCCCACATCAACGTCCCCTACCAATTCTTCCATGTTTGTGAGAGCAGGTCAAGCAATGCACGGCCCCTGACTGGTTCTTTCAGCACCTGTACCAGGAATTTGTCCTCAACATTCTCCAAATCTTCCTGGATTGTCTGTGCACTGCTGTACTGGTCTCCCAACAGATGTCACCATGAGGTCTTGGGTGGCTATTAGGAAAAACTAGCAGGGTGGTGAAACACTGGAATGGGTGACTTAGGGAGGTGGTGGAATCTCCATTCATAGAGGTTTTTAAGTCCCAGCTTGACAAACCTGGGACGATTTAGTTGGGATTGGTCCTGCTTTGGGCAGGGGGCTGGACTTAATGACCTCCTGAGGTTTCTTCCAACCCTAGGGCTATGTCTACACTCGCGACTTCTTGCGCGAGTAATATGCAAATGAGGCTAAGCGTGGAATATCGCTGAGTCTCATTTGCATACCTAATGAGCCACCATTTTTTTCAGAAGAGGCTCTTGCACAAGAAGGAGCGTCTACACTGCCCCTTCTTGCGCAAGAAAAACCCTCTTGCGCAATGCTGTTCTTCCTGTCAAGAAATAGGTGTAACGGCATTGAGCAAGAGGGTTTTTCTTGCGCAAGAAGGGGCAGTGTAGACGCTCCTTCTTGCGCAAGAGCCTCTTCTGAAAAAAATGGTGGCTCATTAGGTATGCAAATGAGGCTCAGCAATATTCCACGCTTAGCCTCATTTGCATATTACTCGCGCAAGAAGCCACGAGTGTAGACATAGCCTAGGATTCTATGACTCAAGTCTCCTATAAGAACCAGGGCCAATAATATATGGAGATATATCTAATCTCATAGAGCTGGAAGAGACCTTGAAAGGTCAGGTCAAGTCCAGTCCCCTGTCTTCAGAGCAGGACCAAGTACCATCCTTGACAGATTTGCCCCAGATCCATAAATGGCCCCTTTAAGGATTGAACTCACAAGCCTGAGTTTAGCAGGCCAATGCACAAACCACTGAGCTCTCCCTCCCCCACTGAGCTGGAAGCTTCTGTTAGTTATCTCAAGAAAGCCTCATCTACCTCATCCACACCCACCATAATATCACCCTTGTTGCTCCCACCTCTAAACATAACCCACAGACTCTCAACAGGATTTTCTACTGGTCACTGCCACCTTCTCTTCTCCTGTCTTCCCCTTCAGTCTCTTTGAAACACCACAGGTCTTCAGTCAACTTCCTCTCTGATCACATCACTTCTGTCTCTTTAAATCTCTGAACTGGACTTCTGTCCCTTGCTACATCTTTGTGCTCCACTTACATCTCGGATCTCAGGTCCTCCTAGTCTGTCCTCTCTGTACTGCTCCACTGATCTGCTTTTCACCTGCAGCTTCATCTTCGACCACAGTGCGTGCAACAACATCCAATGTCCTGCTATCATTAACCCATCTTACCTTCTTCACCTCTCGCACTTAAAATCCAGAATCTTTTCTTCCTTGTTCATTTATAATATAAACCACAATCTGCCTTCCAGCATTTGCTGTCATGTGATGGCCTAGCTCTGTTAAGTTACAAACACAGAATAAAATCACTTCCTGCGCTGAAAAGTTTACAAAGGCCTGTGAGAATTCCCAGAATTCCCATTAGTAGTCTGTAATGATTTTTGATAACTTTGTTTACTCATGATGAATAGTTTCCAAATGTAGCCTGTTCACCCTTTTTTAATGAGTTTTCATCAAATGAAAAGTTTGGCTGGTTTTTTGGAGTCCCAAAAATATTACAAAATTATTTTTAAAACTCAATAAAGAGCCTGTTATAAATCATTATCACCCATATGAATAGATTTGCTTGTAAATTCTCACACAATGCATATTGCACCAGGAATACATGGACAGGAAACACTTCCTTGTTAAGTATAAATAAAGTATGAATCAATGCACCCTTGATTATGGAGCTGCCAGGACGCCTCCATAATTAAATACCTCCCATGGTCAGAATGCATCATGAAATCTGACTCTGTATTTGGCAATTACCTATTGTAGCAGAGAAGATAACAATCCCCAAGACATTCATTTCATTGCTGGTTCCTGGCAGGGTCCGGTAGGTCATTTGAGGAGACGGGGTAATCTCAAGTAGTACAGCCCTTTGAATTTCAGGATTCTCATCGTCAGGTACAAAGTAAATGAAGCTGAGAGAATTCCCTGGCGTCTTCGGAAAGCCTGAAGATTTTACCACTGGGACGAGAACTGTTCGATACTGCAACAAAAATAAAAGAAGCTAATGGATAATAGCCTACTAGCATTAGACTTGCTCATGCTTGTGAAGGAGGGGGGCTATCCCTCCTCCTCCTCCTCTCTGTCTGGACGGCTGTGTCTGCCTATTTGCCGTTCGCTGGTACACGGTCTCAACAGCTTCCACCACTAATCTGGCGACCCTATTCCGCCACCGCAACGCACGGTTTACGTGGTCCACCCTCGCTCGGGGCTGTCCACAAAATAAACAGTTGGGTGGTAGGGGGGGCCCGAACCCACCCTCTCTCACAGGCCCCAGCCCAGGTCACAGAGCCGGCCTAAGGTATGGGCCAACTGGGCTACTGCCTGGGGCTCCCCATTGTAGGGGGCGCCACACGGGGCTGCCGAGCCGGGCAGGGACGGCATCACACATGCTCCGTGCTCCCGGGGTGGTGCCACACATGCGCCAGGCACCCGGGGGCGGGGCCATGCATATGCTGCAGGCCTGGGGGCGGAGCCGCACATGCGTCACACTCGTGGGGGCGGTGCCGTGCTCCCGGGGCTCAGGGCACATGAATGGCTCGGGCCGGCCCTGCCAGGTTCTGCTACGGTCCTGTCCGATTGATGGGGCTTCCAGCCGTAACTCGCCAGCCCGCAGGCCACCTTCAGGGAAGCCCCATCCTGGGCTACTTCCTACCCCCGCTGCCTTTAGTTCGGGACAGGAGTCTCCTTCTCTCCCCTCCGTGGTCCCTTTGAATATGGCGCCCGCCCACACTGACGCCCCACTGCTCGACATCCGTGACGCATGCTCCCTGGGGCTCCATCCCCCTGCCCCGTGCATCATGCCCCAAACGTCTTCCCTGCTGTGGTGCTCGTTGCCGTTCAGCTGAGCAGGTGGCTCAAATGGCCATTTCACTTCCGCGCTCCCCGAGCAGCACGGGGACTGGTGCAGTTCTAGTGCGGGGCATGTCGGCACCGCCACCGCAGTGCGACTCCACCCCGTCACAACGCTCCACTACCATTGATTGAATGGTGCCAGTTCAAGCCCAGAGCCTGCAAGGGGGAAGCTTGAGAAGTTCTGTTTTGCATGAAGGAGGATGATACAGATTAGTTGAACTACCACAGAAAATAAAAGAGATTAGCTGTGACCTAAGCAAAAAACCAAATGGAGGAAGCATTTTTGTTCCCTTCAGATCATAGCCCCAGCACCCATGTGTTGTGTATAGGATGCTCTCAAAGGTACATGCATGAAAGGCAGGAAGACCATGTGTCCCATTTTGGCCAGGAAATTCCCTGTTTTAAGCCCTGTCTTGGGTGTCCCAAAGTTTCTTGCAGAACTGGGAATTTGCTCATTCCAACTGATCATCAGTCCACAAAAGTGTATCCACTGTTGCGCTGAAAAAAAAAAGAAGTAGGTAGGGTGTGCCCCATAGTGGAGCATGGAGGAATGTTCTGCGGGGGGGGGGGGGTAAGTAGCAATGCCAGCCTCACCCAGGGGGGCTCTGACAAGCAGTGACACCAGGTAGCAGGGTTGGCAGGGCCCTAAAGCCAGCTCCATGGAGGGGAGGTTGGAAGAGCTTGGACCAGCTCTGTGAGGGGGTGGGTGGAAGCTTAGAGGAGTGATTCGGGCTGTGTCGACACTTCTCCTGAGCTAGGAGAGTTGGCCT
Organism: Pelodiscus sinensis; assembly: GCF_052426305.1. NCBI lineage: Eukaryota > Metazoa > Chordata > Testudines > Trionychidae > Pelodiscus > Pelodiscus sinensis. Next base: position 1,141,993 of record NC_143083.1, read on the forward strand.
TGCTTTCCAGTCACCAGTTTTGCATTTCCTGTGTTTCCCAGTATTTCTCTGCCTCTTGCATTTCAGTCTCGTTTCCTTTCCTCGGTCAGTGCCCGTATGATCTTTTCCTCTGACTTTGTCAGACTATTTTTTGCTCTATTCCACTCTGCGAGAGAGATGGGCTATTTTCCCTCTTGCTTCCTCTTTAGGTCTCAAGTTCCATGTTCCAATCACACTGGGCTCTCCCCACCTTCACCCTCTCTTTTACCTCATCCCTGCAGAATCCCACTCTCCCCTCCCCACTTTCTGCCTCCCTAGGAAAATCCTGTATATACAAACCACAGATGCACAGATGCAGGGGGGTTCCTTTCTCTGTTGGCTCTTATTGGCCCCTGTGGCTGGCAGCCAGCAGAGTGGGTGGCTGCTGCTTGGGTCTGGTTGGATTTGCTGCGGGCTTCCAGGCATCAGTGTTGGGGAGCATGCCGGGGGCTAAGGATGGAAACTGTGGAAGAAGACGAGGGGTGCACAGGGCTCCTGAGAGAGGGGGAATCAGCCCCAGCCTTCCCCAGTCCAGCCAGAATTGGCCCCATGGGGGGACTATGAGAGACCGGGGGGGGGTGCATTCATACCCTTCTCACCCTCCCAACCCCCACTCCCTGCGTATGGGCCTGGAATTGGCTAGTGAATATGAATATGCATAACTCAAAGATGTTTTAGACAAAATACCTCATGGAACCTAATCATTTCAATGATACAATCTGCTGAATGTGTATAACCCAATTTGTGTGTGTATCATTCTTGTATGTGAAGTTAGAAATATGAAGTGTGGATCTGTTTATAACTCTAAGGGTGTGTCTAGACTACATGCCTCTGTCATCAGAGGCATGTAGATTAGACACATAGGCAAAGGCAAATGAAGCCGCGATTTAAATGATCGCGGCTTCATTTACATTTACATGGCTGCCGCGCTGAGCCGACAAACAGCTGTTTGTCGGCTCAGCGCACTAGTCTGGACGCTCCCCTGCCGACATCAAAGCCCTTTGTCGGCAGCCCCGTTATTCCTCGTGGGATGAGGTTTACTGGGGCTGCCGACAGAGGGCTTTGATGTCGGCAGGGGAGCGTCCAGACTAGCACACTGAGCAGACAAACAGCTGATCAGCTGTTTGTCAGCTCAGCGCGGCAGCCATGTAAATTTAAATGAAGCCGCGATCATTTAAATCGCGGCTTCATTTGCCTTTGCCTATGTGTCTAATCTACATGCCTCTGACGACAGAGGCATGTAGTCTAGACACACCCTAAATGTGCTAATGAGGGCCATCACTGATGCCCCAGAAACCTAATGGGTCACTGATCAACTCAACAACCAGTAAATGGACTTCTTTGTCCTATGAGCTCAGGCTGTGGTTGGTCCCAGAAAGACATGTGTCCATGCCACCTGGGGCTGGAATCCATCTTGGACCTCGTATTTTCCATGGGGATGGGAGATGCAAAACTAAGGATTCCCATCCTGTGGGAAAGTCTATTTAAGCAATGGGAAGCAATTAGCCCTTTGTCTTCAGCCGGCCTTTGAAACTGCCTGGCCGTCCCTAAGAGGATACAAAAGAACTTTGAGGAAGCTGTAGACCCAAGTCAGAGTAAAAGAGCAACTCTGATTTGAAACTTTACCTGAAATAAGAAAAGCTGTTTAGGATACCAATTTGCATGCAACATGCTTCTTAGTGGATTAAAACTAGCTAAGCATATTTTTATTCATTTTAATTTAGTAACTTACTTTGATCTGTTTTCACTTGCAACTGCTTAAATCCTCCTTTTGTACTTAATAAAACACTTGTTTATTATCAGGCCAAGTGTAAATAATTGTTACCGGAGGGGCAGGGGGGAGAAAGCAACTGTGCATATCTCTCTTTCATTGTTAGAGCTAACATTATGCGCTTTCTCTGTGTATAACTTTACAAAAAGGTAAGTGATTTATTTGGAGGTTTGGGTCCCATTTGATGGTCGGTTTCCTGGGTGCTGAGCCCTTAAAGCTTGGACTCTATTGGAGATGGACGGTTCAATGTCTGTTTCTCTGTAGGGGGGTGGTTACTCTAAATCGGAGTCTTGTCTGGGGGAAACCAGAGGTTCTGGCACAGTGGGAAAGAATGGTGGGGAGCCCCAGAGAACAGAAAAGTGGGTATCAGTTGCATGATCAGGACACCAGGGAAAATCCTATGGGGCTTCTGTGATCACACCCCATCACAAGTAGAGGAGCCTTTTTATTTTTAACTCCACAGGAGTATGGGGAGTTAAAAATGAAAAAGCTGAGTCTGGGGAGGACGAGACATCACCAGTGAGGAAACCCCCACTTGCCAACTGTGCAGCCTCCCGGCCAGGAGGGCTCTGAATATGGCCAGGGCATCTGTGTTGCCCCAGCAGACAGCCACTTTGAAGTTTTCAAACCTGCATGCCCCACAAGCCTGAATCCACCCCTGTGAAGAGGCCAGATACTGAGTGTGAGTAAGGAAATGGGAAGGCTTCTTCCTGGTCAGGTTCCTGCAGTGAAAGGTGCTAATCACTGATATTGAGAAAGCCACCAAGCCCCCTGGGCTGCCCATGTGACACTCCCTGCTCTCTGAGGCTGGTTCTTTGCTCTCAGGAGCCTAGAGGTGATGGAGGAAGTCAGGGTCAAGAAAACTCACCTGCTGGAATGAAGCCTCAATCAGGTTAGAAGGAAACATATTTCTGCAAGAGATGAATGAGATGGGAATGAAACAGCCACATGAGCTTGAAATTATAGATAATTGTAGAAACACGGAGTTAGAAAGGACTGCAAGAGCCATTGAGTCTAACCCCCTGCAACTGTAGAGCTTCTTCTCAGGATTAACAGTCACCACATTAAGACAAGTAAAGTACATTATGGCTCATGTCGTTTAGTTCTATTGATTCTACTGCCCTCCTTCGAAGGTTCTATCAGAAACAGAAACAAGATTGAAAAATCAAGTGACAACACAGCTACTCAGCCCAAATGCAAAAGCGAACCCCAAGATGCAAAAACAAAGTTCCTACAGCTATTATATTTCTGAGAATCCATTTGTCACAGAATTTACCAGGTGTCTTACCTGGCTATTGAGCCTAATCCTGCCGTCTTTACTTAGGGAAAACTCCAGGTAACATGGATGGGAGATTTACGGGGTAAGGGTGGCAGAATTTGGCCCACAGATGTGCTCAACAATGCAAATTCAGCAGGGAGAAGGCAGCAGTGATATGAGGTAAATGAAACATCTCAAAAAATTGTCTGACTACAACATCCGTATCATCACATCCACCTTCATCTCTCTACAACGAAGAGGACAGCCATTAGGCTGTGTCTAGACTACATGCCTCTGTCGGCAGAGACCTCCGTCGGGGGAGGAGCTCCTGCTGGAGCATGGGAGCAGCCGCTCTTGCTGCCAGAGCTCCAGCCACCGCACCAGCCGGAATGACAGCTGCAACCCCTGTGCTGACAGTAGCCGCCATGCCAACTACGGCCCGCCACCGCACTAGACCCTACGCTGTACACCGTAGCAGTATTCGTCCACACAGGTGGGGACTACGCCAGCCAGGAGAGTGGGGCAGGAAGCAGCCCTGGCAGACTCGGCGTGTTTTGGGGGGAACTCCCCACCGAGCCAGTGGTGGGAACCGCCAACCACTGATAGGGCCTGAGCTGGGGCCCAGTGGAGAGGGAGGGTCCTGGCCTCCCTACCCCACCACACCCTTACGCCCCTCAACAAGGGGCATTAGAGACTCAGCTGCTGGACCAGACTGACCCCCAGACTGGGGGGGAACTAGAGAGACACGGCTATGGGGCCTGCAACCCCGTGACCGCCATATTGACACACACCCCCCAGAGGGCGCAGGGCGGGCGACCCCGTGACAGGCCGATATCCCATTCTTGTTCCTGCCTGACCCCTTCCTCATGCTAGGACCTTAACTCGCAGTCTCCTCGCTGCTACTCCCACAGCTGCAGGAGTTGTGTTCCTCAAAACCTTGCGTTCATCAAATCCTTTCGCTCCCTTGGCAGAGGGGACCACTTCCGCCTCCTTCTCCAGCCAGATTTGCATGAGGCCTGATCTGGTAGGGATGTTCAGACTCCATGCAGATCAGGCTCTGTACTTGACTTGCAAGGCTAAACACCATTCTCTCCCCAGTTCATGGCTTTTTCTGGGGCTTGGGCAGAAGACAGGCATCCAGATGCCTAGAGAGAGGAAGCAGCATGTACACCTCAGAGTCTAAAATGTAGGTATTGAGGAAACTTTGACAGCAGAAAGTTAGGTGCATTTAGGTAACTACAGGGTTAGGCAATGCCAGGGAGGAAGTTCCATGGACCTCCATAGTTTAGATGCTTAACTCTGGGATTGGCTTCTTGCCAATTTAGACACAGCCAAAGTGTGTCAGAGATACCACTTTTTCTTTGTGTTTTAATCTACTCTTCTCAGTTGCTCTGTAACATCTAGCAACTAAGTATGCTTTATCAAATATATCTTTTTGTTTTGTTAATAAAATCACTCCTTTTAAGGTGATGATTTAATTCTTGTGTCCTGAAAAGTAACTGGAAGTCTGTGTGTGTACCTGCCTAGACTGAAGGGTCAGTTATTAGGTTACGTCTACATAGCAACATTATTTCGAAATAACTTAGTCTGCATCTACACAGCAAGCAGTTATTTCGAAATAATGTTGAAATACTGTCAAGCTGGAGGACTTCTTCCTCTGACTTTCCTTACTCCGAAAATAATGAAGCTACGTCTAGACTGGCAGGATTTTGCGCAAATACTTTTAACGGAAAAGTTTTTCCGTTAAAAGTATTTGCTCAAGAGAGCGTCTATACTGGCATGTGCCTTTGCGCAAAAGCATCCATGCTAGTGTAGACGCTCTCTTGTGCAAGAAAGCTCAGATGGCCATTTTAGCCATTTGGCTTTCTTGCGCGAGAAATTAACTTGGCTGTCTACACTGGCTCTCTTGCGCAAGAATACTTGCGCAAGAGGGCTTATCCCTGAGCGGGAGCATTGGAATATTTGCGCAAGAACCACTGATTTTATACAGTACAAAATCAGTGTTCTTGCGCAAATACTCGTGGCCAGTGTAGACAGGCGGCAAGATTTTGCGCAAAAGTGACCGCTTTTGCGCAAAATCTTGGCAGTCTAGATGCACCCTGAGGGTCACCAAAGTCAGAGGAAGAGTGCTTTGTTTCAAAATAAGTGCTGTGTAGAGGCTCCCAATTTCAAAATAAGCTATTTTGAAAGAAGCTAAGCAAGTGATGTAACTCAATTTGCATAGCTTATTTCAAGTTAAGTCCTGCTGTATAGACGCACCTTTAGAGACTGTGTCTCCTGTGAATTCTTTTTCTTTTTTTTCCCCAGACCTCTTGTAATAAAAGAGCTTGGGATACCCCTTGGGAAGAAGTTCAAGTGTTTCTTCCTGGTTTTCAGGGTTTTAACCCTTGATGGTGGCAACCTGTCTCCCCGGCCCAAGGAATCTGTGACCTTCGGGAGTCTCTGTAAGCAGAAGCCGATAGAGGCAAGGTATTTTTAAGGTCTTTGGCACTCAGAGTGCTAGAGTGAGGAGCAGCCCTGACAGCTGTGAAGAATAAAACAGGGCCCGTATTTATAAAATAGAATTACTCTTGAAGCTGCTACAAAGTACCTGATTAAATCCAGTAAGGCATCTGCAGAACTTAACACCACTTTGTTCACAGTATATTCCTCCTTTTGGGCAGCAGCACCTGGGTGAATGCTGATTACAAGCACAATCCCAACAGTCACAGCCATGAATGTCGTCCAAAGGTAATACGTGATTGTGATCAACCCCATTTTCCCACAAGCCTTGGAGTCCATGGTGGCCAAGCCAGACATCAGGCTGAAAGAAAAGAGAAAACACTCAGCAAACTCTCCCTGAACCGCACAAGACACATCTCTGGCAGACCCACCCCATCACCAGCTCCACACAGAAGAGCCCATGCTAGCCCGGAGATCGGCAAGGTACTTGCCACCCACCAAACTCCTGAGTTCCAATACATTTAGGCTCATTGAGCACAGCCATCCGCTCAGTGCTCAGGGCTGGACATGGAATAAACAAAGTGTCAGCTTCCACTATGACAGCAATGGAGAACAATCCTGAAAGTAGCATTTTGCCAGCCCATCACATCAATCACTGAGTCTCCCACCTGGAATTCCATGTCCAGCTCTGGTCATGGCATTAGAAATGGGCAACAAAAATGGCTAGAGGAGAGGGCCTCAGATGAGAGCAATAAGCAGTGACATGACCGCAGATTAGATACAGTAACCCAGGAGTTCCTGGTTACCCTTTCAGATTTTCTAGCCTGTATTATGCAGGAGGTCAGACTATTTGATCATAATAGTCTGTTACTCATAAATGAGTCAGTTAGTGAAATTAAAAGGCAACACATTTTAAATGGATTTTTAAAATCCTATAGAACTAATTGGCACGAGATATCACTGATGCCTACAATTCAGTAGGATTAAAAATGGGATTTGACATTTAATGAATTATAGTGATGACTTTGTGGGAACTTGGGGACTAGAGCACCCACAGAAAAAAGAGTGGGTGCTCAGCACCTCCTGGCAGCCCCCCAAACAGCTCCACAGGAAGCAACAGCCTGGACCACACCACTTCCCATAATTCCCCTTGGCTGAAAATGGCAAACTGTATCCAATGGGAGCCATGAGGCTCCATGGTTGCGGAGCCGGTAAGTAAACAAACTGGAGTAGCCCGGTAGCAGCTCTCTCAGAGTGGGTCCGTGGACCACTGTGAGAAACACTGATCTAGGAGACTGCCAGACTCTTTCCTTCTAAAATCTCTTGACATCCAAAGGGAAAGGGATGTTGTTGTTCAAAGCCTTACTTTATACTTTATTTCAAAGGCTTTAGCTGCTCTCTCTTTCTCAATCTTTAATAAAAGGCTATAGAGATTTCTAGTGTTTGTGTCAGGGTACCAGGCCACTACTCAGAACCTCACTCTTTGTTTAAAATTTATTGTTGCACAGTGACAGGGTAAATTGAGCATCTTGGATTGTCTGGGTTCATTTATTCCACCAAAAGAAGCACAAAAGTTTCTTTCACCTTCTTCTGAGGCAGCTTATGCTTCTGGACAGGCTATCTGGAATGTCTATGTTACCTAGCTCTTCCTGGGTTACAGAAAAACGTAACTTTTCTGAATTCTGCACAAGCCTTTCTTGAGCTCTTCCAGTGGGCTTATTTTCACATGTCCAAGTTCCTTGTACACTTAAGGCTGGTCTACACTGAAAAACTACATCTTCATAGTGACGTTTCTCTGGGGGTGTTTAAAATCCACACCCCTGAAAGACACTTAAATCAACAATCCTCCAGGGCAGGCAGTTATAGGTTGACAGAAAGATTCTTCCATCGCCCTAGCTGCTCTCTCTCAGGGAGGTGGATTACCTACAATGATAGGAGAACCTCTTTCAACACTGTGGCTACATTAAGGCCAAATCTACAGTGGCAGAGAAAATTGGTGCATGATATACAATTGTGTTTCTGGAGCTGATGTTTCTTGCACCGATTTTCTGGGGCAGCTTCACAGCGATGGAAGAAACGCTCAATGGAAGAAACGCTCCTGTCACCTTCCCTTACTCCTCACTATTGCAAGGAGTACCAGCAACCAATGGGGGCGCCCTCAGCATTCAGTTTAGCCTTACTGAAGCACTACAGTGGTGCAGACATGGCCTCCTGAGGTCTACACTATCACTTATATTGCTCAGGGCTATGAAAAAACACCAAGGAACATAAGTTTCACTGGCTGTAACCGTACCCTCATGGGTATTAACTGAGAACACCAAATTCAGGTCACACTGTTGAGAAATGGGGCAGACACACCCCAAAGCTGGAGGTTATACTCCCAAAAGATATATCAAACTAGCTACATAGGTATCATCTATCTCACCACATTGGCTAACAAGAACTCATAGAAGCAATTTCCTGAAGCATTTCAGCCTTTGGCTTCATCTACACTACAACAGAAAGTCTACTTAAGCTATGCAACTCCAGCTACATGAATAACACAGCTGGAGTCAATGTACCTTAAACTGAGTTAGTGTGGGCTCTCGACTTGAAAGGGTCGATGGAGAGAAACTCTCCTGTCGACTTCCCTTACTCTACCCTGAGCAAGAAGAGTAACAAGGTCAACATATACATGAGAGATACAGCCAGGTTAACTAGAGATATAAATAGCAGAGAGAAAAATGGGAAATTGTTTTTTATTAGCCAAATTTATGAAGCTACTCACTCATCTTGATGACATTGATGACACAATTTAAATACCAAAAGGCTTAATATGAGTATTTCAAGTGGTAACAAAAGTAGGTAGCCACTTTAATATACATTAATATTTTGCATAGGCTTTGCAATGAGTTTGATTAAGGTTTAACAAGGTTAAGCAACGAGAGTTAGCAAGAGCTTAACTGTATTTTTGTTGGAAATGTATTGACACAAATAGTTTGGGGCAATGTTTGGAATCTCATTTATGTTTTGACAGACAGCCTAGGTGGACAAGGGGCTAAAAACAAAGTTAAATATGGTCCTCCCGAGGTCTCTTCCAACCATATGATTCTATGGTTCCAGACATTCGGGTGTACAAAAAAAAAGGGGGGGGGGATAAAATAACATGCCCACCTTGTAGTTGGGCTCATTATCATAATAAGCAAGTTGAAGCTCAAAGATCATTTCCATTTGTGAAGATCTCCACTTTTTCTTCTGCCTTCCCACTATGAGGTTGCCAGACACTATGAGGTTGTAAGCATGTCACCACTGAGAATTGTTCAAATTAGAATCATAGAACTGGAAGAGACCTCAGAAAGTCATCAAGTCCAGCCCCCTGCTCTAGGCAGGACCAATTCCAACTAAATCAATCCAGCCAGGGCTTTGTCAAGCCGAGACTTAAACACCTCTAGGGATGGAGACTCCATTACTTCCCCAGATTACCCATTCCAGTGCTTCACCACCCTCCTAGTGAAATAGTTTTTCCTAATATCCAACCTGGACCTCTCCCACCACAACTTGAGACCGTTGTTCCTTGTTCTACCATCTGTCACTACTGAGAACAGCCTCTCTCCATCCTCTTTGGAAGCTCCCCTCAGAAAGTTGAAGGCTGCTATCAAATCCCCCCTCATTCTTCGCTTCTGCAGACTATACAGACCCAAGTCCCTCAGCCTCTCCTCATAAGTCATATGCTCCAGCCCCCCTAATCATTCTGGTTGCCCTCCGCTGGACCCTCTCCAATGCGTCCACATCCTTTTTGTAATGGGGGGGGTGGCCAGAACTGGACACAATACTCCAGATGCGGCCTCACCAAAGCCGAATAAAGGGGAATGATGACATCTCTGGATCTGCTGGCAATACTCCTCTTAATGCAACCTAATATGCCATTAGCCTTCTTGGCTACAAGGGCACACTGTTGACTCATATCCAGCTTCTCATGCACTGTAACCCCCAGGTCCTTTTCTGCAGAACTACTTCATAACCGGTTGGTCCCCAGCCTGTAACAATGCTTGGGATTCTTCTGTCCCAAGTGCAGGACTCTACACTTGTCCTTGTTAAACCTCATCAGATTTCTTGTGGCCCAATCCTCCAATTTGTCTAAGTCATTCTGTACCCTACCTCTCCCCCCAGCTTAGTGTCATCCGCAAACTTGCTAAGGGTGCAATCCATCCCCTCATCCAGATCATTAATAAAGATATTGAACAAAACCGGTCCTAGAACCGAACCTTGGGGCACTCTGCTAGAAACCGACCGCCATCCTGACATCGAGCCATTGATCACTACCCGCTGGGCCCGGCCTTCTAGCCATCTTTCTATCCATCTTACCGTCCATTTATCCAATCCACAGTCCCTTAACTTGCTGGCAAGAATATTGTGGGAGAACGTATCAAAAGCCTTGCTAAAGTCAAGGTATATAACATCCACTGACTTCCCCATGTCCACCGAGCCAGTTACCTCATCATAGAAGCTAATCAGATTGGTCAGGCACGACTTGCCCTTTGTGAATCCATGCTGACTATTCCTAATCTCTTTCCTCTCATCCAAGTGCCTCAATATGGATTCCTTAAGGATCCCTTCCGTGATTTTTCCAGGAACCGAGGTAAGACTGACCGGCCTATAGTTCCCTGGATCATCCTTCTTCCCTTTTTTGAAGATGGGCACTACATTCGCCTTTTTCCAGTCATCCGGGATTTCTCCCGATCTCCACGACTTTTCAAAGATAATAGCCAAAGGCTCCACAATGACATTTGCCAACTCCCTCAGTACCCTTGGATGCACTAAGTCTGGACCCATGGATTTATGTACATTTAGCTTTTCTAAATAGTTCCTAACCTGTTCTTTACCCACCACGGGCTGTCCATCTTCATCCCATCTTGCATCACTTGGCGCAGAAGTCCAGGAGCCGACCTTGTCCGTGAATACAGAGGCAAAGAAAGCATTGAGTACTTCAGCTTTCCCCACATCATCTGTCACTAGGTTACCTCCTTCATCCTTTAGGGGCCGCACACCCTCTCTGATCACCTTCTTCTTGGTAACATGCCTGTAGAAACCTCTCTTGTTATCCTTCACATCCTTAGCCAGTCGCAATTCCATTTGCGCTTTCGCCTTCCTGATAACCCCCCGGCATTCTCGAGCTATACATTTAAATCTCTCCCTGGTCATTTGTCCAAGTTTCCACTCCTTGTAAGCTTCCTTTTTGTGCTTAAGTTCACCAAGGATTTCCCCTGTAAGTCAGTCCGGTCTCCTACCATGTTTGCCTCTCTTGCTACGCGTTGGGATGGTTTCTTTCTGTGCCTTCAATAAGGCTTCTTTAAAATACTGCCAGCTGTCCTGGACTCCTTTCCCCTTCATGTTAACATCCCAGGGGATTCTGTTACCCGCTTTGATGTTTGCAATACGCGTGATACCCCAAGCGTCATTAGGATATTCCCCCTTCGAGCTGTTGTACGGACGTTGGCCCTGGAGAACTTTATACCTAGTAAAGGAAGGTTGGGAGGCCCAGGTGTCCCCAGCTCTTGGAGCCGCCTAATACGTAGAGAGGCTGCGGAAGAATCTGCATGCCTTAGTGCTGTGGGCCCAAGAAAATTACGGAAAGCCCAAGAGGGGCAACAAGCCTACTATGACAGAAAAGCGCAAATAAGGGGATTCGAGCCGGGAGATCAAGTTCTTCTGTTACTCCCGACAGCAGAGTCTAAGTTGTTAGCCCATTGGCAGGGTCCCGTCTGGGTGGTGAGGAAAGTGGGGCCAGTGGACTATGAGGTACGAGTGAGCGGGAACCGAAGAGAAACCCAGATCTATCACGTGAATTTATTAAAAAGGTAGAACCATCGGGAGGCTCTCTTAATCGAACCCTGAGCAGTAGACATAGATTTCAGGCCATGGGGGGAGCCAGAAGTAAAAATAGAAGAGATCTGAATCGGAGAGGAGCTCTCAAACCCACAGCGGGAGCAATTATACTGAACCCTCAGGCAATTTCAGCAGGTATTGACCAGCTGACCCAGACAAACCAGTCTAATCTGCCTCGAGATAATGACCGACTCAGGGAAGACGGTACGAGACAATCTACGTCCCCTTCCCCGGAAGTTATGGAACACGGTAAGAAAAGAGGTCCAGTCCATGCTGGAGTGGGGGGTGATACGAGAATCCCGTAGTGAACGGAGGAGCCCCATCATCCTGGTGCCGAAACCAGACGGATCCATGAGGTTCTGTATAGACTTTCGCAAAGTCAATGCTATATCCCGCTTTGATGCTTACCCCATGCAGGGTATAGACGAACTGTTGAGTCACCTCAGGAGAGTGAGCTACTTGTCAACCCTCAACCTTACAAAAGGGTACTGGCAGATCCCGTTGTCCCCTGAAGCGCAGGCCAAGACGGCCTTCACTGCCCCATTCGGACTCTACCAATTTATAAATATGCCGTTTGGCCTACACGGAGCCGCAGCAACCTTTCAAAGACTCATGAACCAGGTTTTGAGGAGTCACCAAGGGTACGCGGCGGCCTATATTGACGATATCATAATCTTTAGCGAATCCTGGGAACAACATTTAGAACACATCGCGGCCGTACTGGAAGCCTTACAACAAGTAGGACTGACAGCTAACCCAAAAAAATGTCAGTTCGGGAAAGCAGAAGTCTCCTATTTGGGGTACACAGTGGAACAGAGGAAGCTCAAACCCCTAGTGGATAAAGTAGAAGCTGTCCACATTACCCTCCCCCAACCACGAAACGACAGGTACGTCAGTTCCTAGGATTAGCCGGATATTATAGGTGGTTTATAGCCAACTTCTCTTCCTTGGCGGCCCCCTTACGGATTTAACACGTAAAGGGCAACCTGAGAGAGTGAGCTGTACGGCACAGTGTAGCGTGGCCTTCCAGGAACTTAAAGAGAGCCTGGTGCGCACCCCGGTATTGGTCCAGCCCCGAACGCTGAAGCCGGGAGGCAGGGGTGTTGCGGGGCAGGGACAGAAGGGCGGAGGACCACATGAGCGGGAGACACAGCCTGTCGGCTCCCGGGGACCCATGGGGATGACATCATAGGGGACATCATCCCAAGGAGCCAAGAGGGGATGCCTGGGGATGACGTCACTGGGGATGTCATCACAAAGAGCCAGGAGGGGAATTTAAAAAGGGCCTCCGGAAGCCGGGGGGGGGGAAGACGTGGGAGAGAAGCACAGGCGGCCGGAGACCGGAGGAGATGGGAGCTGGAGCAGGTGCTACGTGGACACCTTGGGTGAGCCTTAACCTGGGTCCCCCCGGGTAGCCGTGGACGTGGGAAGAAGTGTCCCAGGGCAGGGGCGTGGACTCCGTGAGCGGGGGAGTTTAGGGGTTACAACCCCCTCTGCTGGGTAGGGACATGGGTCCCTACCTTAGGGCCCTGGGCTGGGGTTCGGAGAGAGGGCGGGTCCGAATCCCCTTCCCCGGCCGCTCGAGATCTAAAATCGGCCTTGTGAGGGCAGATCTTTGCTCAGAGTGGCCCGTGAACTGCAGAATTAAATAAACTATGTAACTAGTACTGAGCACGAAGGGGGTAGATTGGGGTGCGGCCACGAACCCCGCTGGGGAATTCATAACACGCCCACATCTTGAATACTGTGTACAGATGTAGTCGCCTCATCTCAAAAGAAGATCTATTGGCATTGGAAAAGGTTCAGAGAAGAGTAACAAAAATGATTAGAGGTTTGGAACGGGTCCCATAGGAAGAGAAATTAAAAACTTTTATTTTTCAGCTTAGAGAAGAGGAGACTAAGGGGGGATATGACAGAGGGCTATAAAATCATGATTGGTGTGGAAAAAGTGACTAAGGAAAAGTTATTTACTTATTCCCATGTGGCAGGCCCCTCCCGCCTGAGTCCACCATGCAGTTTATAGCTGGCCCTTTAACCAAGGCCAAGGCCCTCCAGCCAGAGTCCACAAAGCAGTTCAGGGTTGTAGCGGGGACACACCCCTGGTAGGGGGACCCGGGCCCACCCTACTCCACCGGGTCCCAGCCCAGGGCCCTGTGAGCAACCAGGTAATGGGTCACTCCCTCGGTGGGGCAGTCCGGCCAAAACACACCGAGGTCCTCGGGGCGGGAGAGGCAGCTCCCGCTCCTGCCCTGGGCCACTTCCTACCTGGATCCCCGGGCTTCCTCCCACTGTACTTGCCCAGCTTCCTGCAAGCTCCAGGCCAGCATCCCCATGGCAGGCAGTCCCTGGGTCGCGCCAACTCGCCTCCACGTCCCTTCCAGCCTCTCCTGGAGGCCCCGGCAACAGCTGAGTGGGAGCTCCCTTCACCAGTCCTTCTCCTCCAGCTGTCTCCCCAGACTGAGTCCTTCCCCAGGCTTTTATAGCACAGCTACAGCCCGGGCATGCTCAGTAGGGCTGTGGGGGAGGGGTCTCTGCAGCCAGGTAATCCTGGCTGGGCCCTGCAAGTTCAGTGCGGGGCTGCCTCGCCCCGTCACATCCCACAATAAAAGAACTAGGTTTCACCAAATGAAATTTTTCTTCATTCAGCGCACAGTCAACCTGTGGAACTCCTTGCCAAATAGAATCATAGAACCATAGAGCTGGAAGAGACCCCAGAAGGGCGTCAAGTCCTCGCCCTGCTCTAGGCAGGACCAATCCCCATTTAATCAACCCAGTCAGGGCTCTGTCAAGCCGAGACTTAAACACCTCTAGGGATGGAGACTCCACTACTTCCCTAGGGAACCCATCCCAGTGCTTCCCCACCGGCCTAGTGAAATAGTTTTTCCTAATATCCAACCTGGACCTCTCCCACCACAACATGAGACCATCGCTCCTTGTTCTACCATCTGTCACCACTGAGAACAGCCTCTCTCCATCCTCTTTGGAACCTCCCTTCAGAAAGTTGAAGGCTGCTATCAAATCCCCCCTCACTCTTCGCTTCTGCAGACTAAACAGACCCAACTCCCCCAGCTTCTCCTCGTAGCTCATATGCTCCAGCCCCCTGATCATTCTGGTTGCCCTCCGCTGGACCCTCTCCAATGCATCCACATCCTTTTTGTAGTGGGGGAGAGGGAGCCAAAATTGGACACACTACTCCAGATGTGGCCTCACCAGAGCTGAATAAAGGGGAATAATCACACCTCTGGATCTGCTGGCAATGCTCTTCCTAATGCAATATAACATGCCATTAGCCTTCTTGGCTACAAGGGCACAGTGTTGACTCATATCCAGCATCTCAGCCACTGTAACCCCCAGGCCCTTTTCTGCAGAACAACTCCTTAGCTGTAACAATGCTTGGGATTCTTCCGTCCCAAATGCAGGACTCTGCACTTGTCCTTGTTGAACCTCACAGGATGCGGTGAAGGCTAGAACTTTAACGGGGTTCAAAAAAGAGCTAGATAGATTCATGGAGGTTCGGTCCCTCAATGGCTATTAGCCAGCATGGGCAGGAATGGTCCCCAGCCCCTGTTTCTCTGGAGGTGGGTGACAGGGGAGGGATCACGTAAGGATTACCTATTGTGATCCCTCCCTTTGAGGCATCTGGTGCTGGCCACTGTCTGCAGACAGGATACTGGGCTAGATGGACCTCTGGTCTGACCCAGTATGGCCGTTCCTATGTTCTTATGCCTGCCCTGCCCACCCTGGGAGTGACCAGACAGCAAACACAGGCTAAGGGATGTGGACTAGGGGACAGGGCATTTGCCTGGAGAACACAGGATGGTGAGCTCAAGACCGCCCTGCCCTGCCCTGCTCACCCTGGGAGTGAGCAGACAAACACAGGCTAAGGGACCCACCGAAGGTAAGGGTGGGCTCTAGAGTGGCCTAAGGGATGGAGCATCTGGAGCACAGGGTTATGGGGTCAAGTCCTGCCCCCT
This sequence comes from Pelodiscus sinensis, assembly GCF_052426305.1. NCBI lineage: Eukaryota > Metazoa > Chordata > Testudines > Trionychidae > Pelodiscus > Pelodiscus sinensis. The sequence continues at coordinate 1,157,321 of NC_143083.1, forward strand.
TTTGGAGTGGTGGGACAACCAACACAGGCAGCTGCTCTAGGGATGGAGCTGGCTCCTGCATTTGGCAAGCAGGACAAGATACCCTCTGAAGGTAGGGCTGTGAGGTTGGTTCTGAAGTAGGCTAGGGGATCAGTGTCTAGAGTGGTGCTTGTCTCCCACCAGAGCAGCTAACACCGGCTGCCCCAGGGATAGACCAGGCTCCCAAATTGGGAGGGCAGGGTAAGGGGCACCCCCAAAGTGGAGTGGGTTCTGGAGTGGCTTAGGGAATAGGGCATTTGCCTGGGGAGCTCAAGTCCCACTCACCCTGTGACAGACCAGGCTGCCCCAGGGATGAACATGGCTCCTGCATTAGAAAAGCAGGATAAGGGACCCGAGGGAGGTGGGGTGGGCTCTGGAGTGGACTAGAGGATAGAGCATTTGCCTTAGGCATGCAGGGTGGTGGTCTTGAGCTGTGCCCTCCCCTTTTCCCCACAGCAGCCCAAGCCTCACCCCACCCTCTGCAAACACAGAATGAGAGACCCTCTGACGGTAGGGAGGTGGTCTTGAGTGGACATGGGGATATGGCATTTGCCTGGGGAGTACAGGGTTTGGGGCTTAAGTCCCGCCCACCCTGGGGGCAGCTGAACAGCCAACACAGCTGGCTCCTGTACTAGGAAGGCAGGATAAAAGCAACCCACTGCAAGTAGGAAGGTTGGGTAGGGTTCTGGTATGGACTAGGGGATAGGGCATTTGCTTGAGTACAGGGCTGTGAGTTCAAGTCCCACCCACCCTGGGATCTGCCCCAGGAATGGAGTAGTGGAGTCAAGGCAGGCTTACTCCTGCTCTGGCCCTGCATCACTCCTGAAAGCAGCTGGTGTGTACAGCTGTGCTCCATGTTCAGCCCCTCATATACAGGCACCAACCCCACAGTTCCCTATTATTGATCAATGGGAGCTGCAGGAGTGGTGCCTGCAAGCAAGGACAGCAAGTGGAAACACCCCCTGCTCCGCCCTCACAGGGGATGCAGGGACAAGCCATCCTCTTCCAGGAGCAGCAGTTACCATTTTGGAACTCACTATTCAAAGAATTGCATGTAAGCATAACAGAGAAATGAAAATTATAAAATGCACAGACCAGTCACAAACCCAGAATACTACACTCTGCAAGCAGTAAAAGGAATACACACAATACTGTGTGTTGGGTCAGGAGATGAGAGTGAAGAACAGTGTGCGTTTGTGAGAATGACAAAGACACACAATGGCTGTGTCTACACTGGCCTCCCTTTCGGAAAAGGGATGCTAATGTAGCACTTTGGAATAGGCAAATCCGCGGGGGATTTAAATATCCCCCGCGGCATTTGCATTAACATGGCTGCCGCTTTTTTCCGGCTTGACGATAAGCCGGAGAAAAGCGCCAGTCTAGACGTGATTCTCCGGAAAATAAAGCCTTTTCCGGAGGATCTCTTATTCCTACTTGAAAGTACTTGAAAGGCTTTATTTTCCGGAGAATCACGTCTAGACTGGTGCTTTTCTCCGGCTTATCTCCAAGCTGGAAAAAAGCGGCAGCCATGTTAATGCAAATGCCGCGGGGGATATTTAAATCCCCCGCGGATTTGCCTATTCCAAAGTCTACATTAGCATCCCTTTTCCGGAAAGGGGTGCCAGTGTAGACACAGCCAATGTGTGAAAGTGACAGATTTGCATTGCTAAGCTCCCTCTATCCCCTTTTCTCTGGGTGGAGATAGGGTTCAGGAGTGGGGAGAGGAGGGACAACCTGACAGCAGCGCCCTCCTCGTCTCCCTCCCACACCCTGCACAGCACGCAGGAGGCTACCAAGGAGCAGGAGCAGTATGACAGTAGGTGGAGAGGCAATGAAGTGCCAGTAACCTAATAGTGTCCCACAGGATCACCTGTGAGGGGCTCCAAGATCTACTGGTAGATCCTGATCTACTGGTAGGTGACCACTGTTTTAGAGATATCTAATCTTGATTTAAAGGGTTCATATGATGACAAAGCCTCCACAACTTTAAGTAAGTTAATTACCTTCACTATTAAAAAATATGCCATATTTCTTGATCAAATGTATCTAGCTTTAGTTGCCAGCTAATGTACCTCTGTTCGCTTTTGTCTACTGTACTAAGAAGCCCTTTAGTATCAAGTTGTTCCTCAGTGTCAGAAAGTAAACTCTGTTCTGTTGCAGGAAAAGAAGGAAAGAAACATGAATCTCCTGGATTACAAGTTTTCCAGTATTAACTTTAAAGTATCGACAGTACAAAACTGTTGAAACTGTTTTTGTATTTCTGTATTTCCTTTTGACATGTTAATGATTCATTAAGTGACAATTGATTTGGGGATAGTACTACTTGTTTTCCCATCTTCTTAGGAACTATCACCATGAAAAAAAAGAATAGGAGCAGTGAGTATTGGCAACCTGGAATAGAAGACATTTTAGTAAGTATGTCTTATGTTGGGGTTTGTTACAACATGCTTAAAAATGAGCATGAACGTGCTTCTCATAAGTCATATTTGAATTAATGAAAATATATTACAATGTCAACGCATGTGAATGTGCAATCTACTGATCCTTGGTTAGAGGGTGAATTTGGGATCTGAATGTCTCTGTCCGTTGGGGTTTGTAAAGAGGATGATTTGGCTCCTGTAAATATATCTGCTCAGCACAATTTAAAAAAATGTGACTTTTGATTCTTAAAGTAACAGAATTGTTCTTACCTAGAAGTAATGAGGGGTAGAATCAGCATTTTTAGCATCCTCATAAGGAGCTCTCCAGGAAAAGAAAAGTATTGCTTCTCCTGTGTAAAGAACAAACATTGATCAGGCAGGAGAATCAGCTAACAAGATGTAAATAATGGAAATGTATGTATTATTCAAAGATACAAAAATGATAGATTCTTGCTCTTGCAACAGATCCGTAATTCCAACCTTGTGTCCTTTTAAAACCTGTTCCCTCCCCCTCATTGTTCAGAATCAATTGCTGAATCTTTTGGTCTTGTCTGGTTTTATGCTACATAGGAGAAATGGACTGGGACTGGAAATATGAACAACAAATCAGAGTGTAATAAAATCAAGGCAAATCTGGAAAAGGATGTTAGACTACTACATGTGAAGGAGTCATCTGAAGTATACTGTCCACACAGTGTCCCTATGGTCCTGTAGAATCACTTTCTCAACCATCAGCTACTACTAATGTAAATTCCTGGACATTATTGATTATACTATCAAGAAGTTGGGCCTTATTTGCATATATTAAACAAACAATTGCAAGTGCAATCCAGTGCACAAGGACAATTTGCACAACTATTTCACTAGGTGCACAATGCACAAAATAAACAGTAGAGCCACATGAGGGAGAGAAAGTAAGCTAGCAAGCATGTTGGTCTGGTCCTCTACGTAGCAAAAGCTTTGAAATTCAGCACAGGCATTAACCAATGTTCTGGGTACCAACCCCATGCTTTAAAAATCATCACATGAACATAACTAAAGGACTGCCCGTAAGCAAAACAACCTAACCCTAACCCTCCCCCAACATGAAAGAGAAACTATGGGTTTTGCAGCATTCCTGGGAGGATAACAAAACTGGGCTCTGCTGGCTAAAGCAAGCTCCATAACCGAGAACTCCTCACAGATGACATCCTGCCAGCAGCAACTTCTCCTGTACACTTAGGGAGTGTCAATCAAGGTTTTATTGCATTTAGGGTTTTATAGGTTGAAATCAATACAGTAATTTCTCATTTAACACGTGCCCGCTTAACACGTTTTTCTGATAGATACAATTTGGGTTTTTTAGGGAACATTTTTTGAATTACACGACTGTCCCCGAAATAACACGATTTCCCCAGCTGGCCCACTGCTGGAAGCTGTGCGGGGCTTCCCCCACCTCCCTGCAAAGTGGCCACTCGCCGTGCCATTCCCTGGCGACCCCCCCTCACAGGACACAGTCCTGGCAGACCCGTCACAGGGGCATACTCCCAACCCAATCCCCCTCCCCTTCCCTTCCCCAGAGCCAGACACATCCCCACCCTGCTGTAACCCAGTCCCCTTTTTCCCCCAACCTTATGTCCCAGTCCCAAAAGACACCGCCGCTTGAAACGCAACCCCCACCTTTTCCATTATTTTCAATGGGAAAATTGACTCGGCATAACATGTTTTCACTTAACACAATCATTTTCTGAAACATATCTATAGTGTTAAATGAGGAATTACTGGACCTCTAATTCTACCCAGAAGCTTACTGGGCACCAATGAATATTGCAGAGCACAGCACTATGTGTATTTTTCACGAGCTTCAGCCCCTGAATGGTTCCAAAACATAGCCCCACGTACAGCATCTTACAGCAATCTAATTTTGATAAGACAAAGGCCTGGATAACTGTAGCATGCTCAGCATTAGAGAAAAGATCACATTTGGCTTACCAGGTGCAGATGACGTGCTCTTTGCTAAGGCATTACAGCATCCTGCAGGAGCAGCTCAGGATCTAGCTGCTTAGTGACTGCCGGGGAGAGGAGGAGCAGGAGAGGAGACAGGGGTGGCCAGCAGGCTGCGCAGCCGTGGTGTTTCCCAGGCCACGGCCCTTTAAAATTGGCAAGGCGGGGCTAGGCGTTTCCTGGGGCGGCGCCAGCTGCTTACTGGAAATGCCGCCCATGGCAAAGTGCCGCCCCAAGCACCTGCCTGATTTGCTGGTGCCAGGAGCCAGCCCTGTTTACAGGGTCCCTTTTTCATTCCACTTGAAAATCAGATACTTGGCAAGCCTACCCCAAGATAATATTGCTACTGCATGTTTCTCTCCTCTGCCATCTGAACCCTGCAGTAACGCTTCCTGTGGCGTTTCCCTTATTTTCAGAATAAAAAAACCCTGAAAAATCTGTAGCTCTTTGGTTTGCAATCTCCTTGCTCCACAGTAATTAATTTTACAAATTCCCTTGGTCTTGTGCAAGAGGCCAGTGTAGACAGGCAACATGAATTTCTTGAGCAAGAAAGCCCAATGGTTAAAATGGCCATCAGAGCTTTCTTGCGCAAGAGAGCGTCTACACTGGCACAGATGCTCATGCGCAGAAGCACATCTCTTGCTCAAAGGCACATGCCAGTGTAGACGCTCTCTTGCACAAATACTTTAACACAAGAACTTTTAAACAAAGAGTATTTGCTCAAGATCATGCCAATGTAGACGTAGCCTATGTCTTTGAACAGAGCAACACAGCCACATATCTCTAGCTCTGTTCTTCCCAGTAGCACCATGCCACCATGCCACTTCTCATCTGACTCAAGCTGCTGAAATGCTTGGTTTATACTGTACCTTCTCAGTACAGGTGCCTGGTCTGTAATGCAGATATTTATGGTCATTCTGATCTACAGACTGTTGGGGCCATTATCCACAGATATAGCCTTATGCTTTTATATATGTGTTACCCTTCTGCCAGGCCGAGTAAATAGCAGCAAGGGCCGGGTTCAGTATCTAGGGGTCTCCTCCCAACAAGGTAATACAACACCGGCTCGAGCCCCCACCCAGTGACTGGGGAAATCTTACATACACCTCTGGGCGCCTCAAAGAGGCAATTCTTCCCCTCTCGCAAGCACAGAGCCTCAGTATAGTAGCAAACCTTTAATAACATGAGGTAACCGACATCAGCATTAAATTGGGGAAACACCAGAACTCGGATTTACAGACCAAACATGAGCAAAGACCCTCCCCGCAGCCACAAATCACCCAAAAGTCCGACACCCCAAAAGTCTCTGACACCCTGTGAGGGGGGGGCACTCACCACCGTAGCCCCCCTGCCGTCTGTCCTCAGGAATTGGCTCCCTCGGCAGGTAGGGTGCCTTCTCTGGGGTGGTGTTTCCCCTCTTTACTCCCGGCTGCGGCGTCCTCTTCACCACGCTGCCCTCCGGCAGTGCCCAAGTCTGCCTCTGAGCCCCCCTTCCGGGGGTAGATGTTCCTTCATCGGGCCTTCCTTCCATCCCTGCAGTCTGGGGATTTGCTGGCCAGAGCTCCCCTAGCCCTGCCTGGCTTCCCCAGACCTGCCCTAGATCCAGGGAGCCTCCTCCTCCCCCAGCAGCCAAGTTCTCACTGCTCTTCCCCCCCAGAGCAGCAGCCCATCCTCTATTATAGCTCCCAGCTAGGCCCTAATGGACTAGTACAGCCTCAGCTGTGCTAAACTCCCCGGCCCTGGTTCAGGCTGGGGTTTGCACTTAAAGGGCCAGTGCAGGGCGAGCGCCCTGTCACACACCCCAAAAGTCTCTGCCCCGGGTCAGTGCCGCCCCAGGGTTCAAAAGTTCACCCGGCAGGGTTTCACCATCCCAACCTGGAGGGGCAGGGATCGATACTCCTTACGTGGTCCGCTGGTGGCTCCGCTGATGGCTCCGCCTCTCCGTGGGGTTCTGCTGCCGCCGTCGATGCAAGTCACTCCGCCACACTCCGCCTGTCGCCCAGTGAGCCGCCTCTACTCGGTCCACACCCCAGGCTGCCAGCTGGTTGCTCCTGCCGCTGGTCCACGCCCCTGACTGCCAGCTGGTTGCTCCTGCCGCTGCTCCGCTGGCTGTCTGCTGCCACTCCTACCAGTCACCGGTCGTCCCGGCAAACTGCTCTGCTGTCCGCCTGCGCTTGCTGGTTGTCCCTTGCAAGCTGCTCTGCTAGTAGCCCAGCAGCTTAGCACCAGGCTCCCCTCAGCAATAGTGATTTCAGCTGCCAGTCTCCCCTCAGCAACAGTGATTTCAGCTCTCATCCACAGCACAGCACAGCACCAGGCTGCCCCCAGCACACAGTGATTTCAGCTCATAACAGAGGAACCTTAGCACTAGTGCACCACTAGCCCACAGTGAAGTTAACTCTACAGCTCACAACTAGACTCCTAACAGAAACCAAATTAACTCTGATATTCCACAGTGTAGAGAATGCAATCAGTGTTGTCTAGGCCCTCAGACAAAGGCCGGCCGGCCAGCTGGCCGGCCCCCAAAGATCTATCCCCATCCTCTCTGAATTTGACTGGGTTTGGAACCAATGCCCCCTGTCTAGCGAGTGCTACTTAGTTTATGGTGAATCCCTCTGTCAAACAGTTCCACCAGTCCATTGTCCTTGATTCGCATAATCAGGGTAACAACACTTTTATCCCCCCTGCCTCAATAACAGAGAGACTGGGGATCCCACAGTGGCCAAAGTGACCATTTGGGCTGCTGTGAGCACATACTAGACAGGGTGGGTGTGTCTATGCAAATTGGGCTCAGCCCCTGAAGTCTCTTTGTACCACTTGCCACAGTTCACCACCAGATGTCAGGATAGAGTTTACCCTGACCCCGCTTACATATCTCACAAGAATGCCACAAAGGCTACATCTACACTGGCCCCTTTTTCGAAAGGGGCATGCTAATTTTAAACTTCGGAATAGGGAAATCTGCGGGGGATTTAAATATCCCCCGCGGGATTTAAATAAAGATGTCCGCCACTTTTTTCCGGCTTTTCCCTACTTTGAAGTAGGAATAAGAGCTCCTCCGGAATAGGGCTTTATTCCGGAGGATCGGGCCAGCCTAGACGCTTTTTTCCGGCTTGGGGAAAAGCCGGAAAAAAGCGGCGGGCATCTTTATTTAAATCCCGCGGGGGATATTTAAATCCCCCGCGGATTTCCCTATTACGATCGCTGAAATTAACATGCCCCTTCCGGAAAAGGGGCCAGTGTAGACGAGCCCATGCAGAATCACCAGGTTTGTGTCTTGCTCCACTTAAGTAATCAGATTATCTCTGCTACACGCAGTGATGCTGGGAGACATAATTGAAGTGACAGACCTTTCTAAATCCTACAAGATTAAATGAGGTTGTTCCAGGATGAGCGGAACTCTGAAATGTAACAACCAAACAAAGGTGCCTGGCGACCATCTAGCATCACAGCCAACTAAATAATGCCTAAGTCAAAAATGGCAGAGTCAGACAAACTAGATCAGTGGTCCCCAACCTTTTTAGGTTGTCGGGCGCCAGGGGGAGTGGCCGTTTGCCCGCCGGGCTCCAGGGGGCGGGGACCGGGGGAGGCCCCTCCATCCACGCGCCCGGGGGCGGGGCCCCACCTAGCCGCGCGCCCGGAGGTGGGGCCCCCCAAGGGCCACGCGCCTGGGGCCGGCGCTCCCCGCCCCCCCTCCCTCCCGCCGAGTGCCGAGCGCCCGGAGCCGGCGCTCCCCCCCCTCCCGCCGAGTGCCGCGCCCCCGGAGCCGGTGCTCCCCCCCCCCTTCCGCCGAGTGCCGAGCGCCCGGCGCTCTCCCCACCAAGCATGCTCCCCCCGCAAGCGCCCGTGCGCCATGTGCCCGGGGCCAGGCCAGCCCCAAGCACCTGGCGGGAGCATTGAAATGCCCCCGCGGGCGCCATGGCGCCCGCGGGCACCGTGTTGGGGACCACGGAACTAGATGGTCTCTATTCCAAAGACTAAATGGACACAAATCACACACTAAGAATGGTATCACCAAAAAGCCAGTGTGGAGAGGAGGCACTTGAACCTCCCTGGGCACGCAGTTTCAAACGTGCAATTTGCCATTCACAGACAGAAAAACTTCAGAAACAGACTGCAGAGAGAAACTGCTGAGCTGGTATTTATATGCAAACGTAACACCCTGAACCTAGGTCTAAACAAACACATGAGCTATGTCTAGACTGGCAGGATTTTCCAGAAATGCTTTTAACTGAAAAGTTTTCCGTTAAAAGCATTTTCGTAACAGAGCATCTAGATTGGCACAGCCGCTTTTCCACAAAAGCACTTTTTGCAGAAAAGCGTCCGTGCCAATCTAGACGCACTTTTCCACAAAAAAGCCCCGATTGCCATTTTCGCGATCGGGGCTTTTTTGTGGAAAACAAATCAGAGCTGTCTACACTGACCCTTTTGCGCAAAAGTTTTGCAGCGTAGTATTTCCACAAGAAGCACTGATTTCTTACAGTAGGAAGTCAGTGCTTTTGCGGAAATTCAAGGGGCCAGTGTAGACAGCTGGCAAGTTTTTCCGGAAAAGCGGCTGATTTTCTGGAAAAACTGGCCAGTCTAGACACAGCCATGCAGTGGTTCTCCCATTGCCTATTGTAATTTCCCATTCAGGAGCTCTCCCCTTCTCACCATTGTTGGAGATGAGCCACAGCCATTCTGATTTAACTAGCACTAATATCACAGTCCCATCTCTGTATCCCTTTTCTTTCTCTCTTCAGCATATGAGGAAGTGAGTTGTAATTCACAAAAGCTTATGCTCCAATACCCTAATACATTTGTTAACCTTTATGGTGCCACCAGACTCCTTGTTGTTTTTGCTAAAACAGACTAACGTGGCTCCCCCTCCAAAACCTGTATATTTTGTCTGAGTGAATTCCTCCACAAGAAGCTCACAGATAAGAGGCAGCATGAAGGCAGGTATCAGAAATTGCTGAGTACTAATCCCATAAATTGAGTAGTGCTGTCATGTTGGGCAATTTCTGTGTCTCAGTTGCCAGCTCTCTATAATGGCACTCACTGTATTTATTGATACAGAGCTGGTGGGAGGAGTCCTCAGGCTTTGACAGAGATGTCATGTGTCATGCTAGGAATGTGCTAAGTACTATGATGACGACAACTTTTTCATTTAACAGATTGGAGCAAATCCTGCACCCAGCAGCTAGCCTGAGTATCTGAACCAGGAACAGGATATATGGGTGGAGAGGGGGTATTGGAGTGAATTTGCCCCTCTCCATGCTGCAGAACTATTTCCTAGGGTTGCTGTACCCCTGAATGGAATAGCTTAGTGCAGACTCTCAAAGGGAAATGCCAGATGGCAGTAGAAACCCTAGTCCTGCCTCTCCCTTTCCTAACCTGTGTCCCATATCTATCTGCATGTCCCATTGCCTTTGCAGAGTTGGCTCCAGTGGAACTGCATCGGTTCCTCTGCCAGGAACTCCACCCAGGCAGAGTGAGGGGAAGGATTTGTCCCGCTGTGCGTGAATGATTCCTATAGCTCAAACTTAAAAACCAACTAAAAGTTTAGTAGCACCTTAAAGACTAACAAAACACGTAGATGGTGTCATGAGCTTTCGTGGGCACAACCCACTTCTTCAGAAGACTGGAGTATTAGAAGTCCAGATCCAAGAATAAATAAGAGAAAAGGGAGGGAGGGGAAGGAGAAAAAAAGAGAGTGAGTAGATTGTTCAAGTAGTTAGAAGAACAGCTGATGTCTCTGTCCATTCCATTACCATAAGAATTAAACTTTCACAACTTAAACCCCCTCCAGCACATTATCAACAATCTACAACCTATCCTGGAAAATGACCCCTCACTCTCAGAGGCCTTGGGGGAAAGTCCAATCCTCGCCTACGGACAATCCCCTAACCTCAAACAAATTCTTTCCAGTGCAACACACCTCCTTCATAATCATCTAGGAACCTGCCCCTGCAATCAGCCCCAGTGCCAACTCTGCCTATGCAGTGATGTCATCATTGGACCCAACCGCATCTGATGATATTCAACAAGGACAAGTGCAGAACCCTGCACTTGGGACAGAAGAACCCCCAGCATTGTTACAGGCTGGGGATCTATTGGCTAAGTAGCAGTTCCGCAGAAAAGGACCTGGAGGTTACAGTGAATGAGAAGCTGGATATGAGACAACAGTGTGCCCTTGTAGCCAAGAAAACAAATGGAATATTAGGGTGCATTAGGAGGAGCATTGCCAGCAGATCTAGAGAAGAGATTATTCCCTTTTATTTGGCACTGATTAGGCCACATCTGGAATATTGTGTCCAGTTCTGGGCCCTTCACTACAGAAAGGATGTGGACAAGGCAACCAAAATGATTAGGGAGCTGGAGCACATGACCTATGAGGAGAGGCCGAGGGATTTGGGCTTATTGAGTCTGCAGAAGCGAAGAGTGAGGGGGGATTTGATAGCAGCCTTCAACTTCCTGAAGGGAGGTTCCAAAGAGGGTGGAGAGAGACTGTTCTCAGTAGTGATGGATGGCAGAACAAGAAACAATGGTCCCAAGTTACAGTGGGAGACATCTAGGTTGGATATTAGGAAAAACTATTTCACTAGGCGGGTGGGGAAGCACTGGAATGGGCTCCCTAGGGAGGCGGTGGAATCTCCATCCCTAGAAGTTTTTAAGTCTCAGCTTGACAAAGCCCTGACTGGGATGATTTAGTTGGAATTGGTCCTGCTTTGGGCAGGGGGTTGGACTCAATGGCCTCCTGAGGTCTCTTCAGGCTCATCTAGACTACGGGTAAGTTTCGAAAGTTTCGAAAGTGGAGCTTTTGAAAGTGAAAGTAGTCAAGACACGTTTTTTTCAAAAAGCTGCTTTCAAAAGTGAGATCGGAAGAAGATATGCAAATCCTCTTTTGAATCTTCCCCGTAGTCTAGATGAGCCCTTCCAGCCCTGGGATTCTATGATTCTATGACATCAGCCTCTGCAGGGGCTTATTTAACTGCACATCCACTAATGTGATCTATGCCATCAAATGCCAGCAATGCCCCACTGCCGTGTATATTGGCCAAACTGGACAGTCTCTATGAAAAAGAATTAATGGACACAAATCAGATATACGTAAAGGCAACACACAGAAACCCGTTGGAGAACACTTTAACCTGCCTGGCCACTCATTAATGGATCTCCAAGTCACCATGTTGTTTCAGGCCAATTCTACAAGTCAAATACACAGAGAATGGTTGGAACTTAACTTCATTTACATGTTTAATTCTTACACTAATGGAATGAACAGGCTGGCTTGCTCATTACCTTCGACATCCTAATGACTTAACCAAATAGCGGAGGTGCCAATTGTTCAAGTAGTTAGAAGAGGCTGATAAGAACAATCTACTCACGCTCTTTTTTCCTCCTCCCCCTTTTTCCTTATTTATTCTTGGATCTGGACTTCTAATACTCCAGTCATCTGAAGAAGTGGGCTGTGTCCACAAAAGCTCATGATACCATCTACATGTTTTGTTCATCTTTAAGATGCTACTCAACTTTTTGTTGTTTTTTAAGTTTTTCCTGTTACAGACTAACTTAGCTACCCCTCTGAAACTCCTGCAGATCAGTAAATGCAGAAACATTGTGCATGGAGGATGCCTCCTCAAAGGGGGCTTTTTTTTTTTGGCAATTCCTTATGCTAATCCTTCATGCTGTGCCAATCAGCAGGCTTTGTGTAAATAAACAAGCATTAACTCTAAGTGAGCTGGCTAACGTGCCGGCTCTGCTACTACAGCTGTGTTGGGGAGCAGGGATCAAATGAACAGGTGTGAGGTTTAATTTAAGGCAGATTAACACATTTGTGGTGTTACACCAAAGAAATGTTATGTCAATATTCCTTTATAATGAGTTTGAACCCCCACATGACCCAGCCCCATTTTTCTGCACATACAACACATTTCTGTCACTCACCAGTTCGGTCAGCTCCAAAACCCTTAGCAGAAATCCCAGCAGGCATCCAGTTACAACAGAAAGCATCGAAAGAGTCAATAGGCCATTCTTTCTCCAGAAAGCTCGAATCCAATTCCAGGTGGCCGAGAAGCTAAAGGAAAGGTGGCTTAACATGGCTTTTTTAATATATTCCCACATGATCCTCTTCAGCGTTCCAGAAAGTTCCACTCTGGGCAAACTGTCTCTTTGGTGCTGGGAGTATTCCTGAGGTTGCTGCTCATCATAAATAGTGATCTTTCTTGTTCTGAAAAATCATTTCCCTTTGCCTGAAATGAACCTGCCTGAGATCAGAACAGAATCAGAGAGTTCTGAATCCAAGGCGGTGTTATGCTGCTTTTCATCTTAATGAAAAGTGACATCTTAGCCTAGTTGATCCAAGCTTTCTCATTGGCTGTAAGAAAGGTTGATGACAAAACCATGTGTAAGCTAACCCCTTCATTCTGTGCGCCACACTCTAGCCTAGGGACTACAACTCCCATGACGCCTTGGGGAAAAAGGGGGGAACTGCTCTCTTGCCGGAGTGCTGGGTGCAGGATGAGCAGAGGGTGGGCTCCATTTTGGAGAGAGGAGTCAGATGTCTGGTGCGAAGCTCTGTCCATACCAGGAGCTGCTGCTGGAAGCTAGAGCCCACTGCTGAGGGTGTTCATTGAGCAGGGAACTTCAGAGGATGTTTGGGGGTTGTCCCTGAAGGGGAGAGACCTTTGCTGGGCCTGGAGCAGACTGGGAAGGGCCTGCAGGGCAGGAACTATGAGTAACTGGGACTGTTGTTTGGGAAAGTGCTTGCACAGCGGAGAAGCGGAGTCTGAGAAGAAGCAGAGTGATCCGCCCAGTGAACCAGGAGTCCAGAGGAGGGATGTTAAATAGCAGTTAGGAATTTCCATCAACTACTCGATTAGTCGATAAAGGGGTGTGCTGTGCCTCTGCTTTTTAAATGTAGTACGAGCCTGGCGTGTGGGACCCTGGCGGCTCTTACTACATTTAAAAAGCAGAGGTGCAGCGTCTGGTACCGGGTGGGAGCTGGGACTGCCGAGACCCGGCTCGTGCCGTTTCCCCCACTACACCTTCTGCATCCCCTGCCTGCAGGTGGAGCCCGTGTTGGGAGGAACTGTCTTTTAAGCTAGCTCTCTCAGCACTGGCTACTGCTCCTCACCCTGCTGCCTCTAATACAAAGGCAAAGGGGGTGGGTATGTGACTAGTGGAGTAAGATTTGACTACCCGATAAGCCTAGGATTATCATGTCCCCTCTCAATCTTCTCTTTTCCAAGCTAAACAAGCCCAATTCTTTCAGTCTTCCTTCATAAGTCATGTTCTCTAGACCTTTAATCATTCTTGTTGCTCTTCTCTAGACCTTCTCCAATTTCTCCATATCTTCCTTGAAATGTGGTGCCCAGAATAGACAAATACTCCAACTGAGGCCTAATCAGCACAGAGTAGAGCGGAAGAATGACTTCTCATGTCTTGCTCACAACACACCTGTTAATGCATCCTAGAATCATTTTGCTTTTTTTGCAACAGCGTCATACTGTCCACTATAACCCCTAGTTCCCTTTCTGCCATACTCCTTCCTAGACAGTTGCTTCCATTCTGTATGTGTGAGACTGATTGTTCCCTCCTAAATGGAGCACTTTGCATTTGTCCTTATTAAACTTCATCCTGTTTACCTCAGACCATTTCCCCAATTTGTCCAGATCATTTTGAATTATGACCCTCCAAAGCAGTTGCAACCCCTCCCAGCTTTGTATCATCTGCGTACTCTCTATGCTGATATCTAAATCATTGATGAAGATATTGAAGAGAACTGGTCCCAAAACAGACCCCTGCCGAACCCCACTTGTTATGCCTTTCCAGCAAGACTGTGAACCGTTAATAACTACTCTCTGAGAACGGTTATCCAGCCAGTTATGCACCCACCTTATAGTAGCCCCATCTAAGTTATATTTGCCTAGTTTATTGATAAGAATGTCATACGAGACCCTATCAAATGCCTTACTAAAGTCTAGGTATACCACGTCCACCACGTCTCCCTTATCCACAAGACTCGTTATCCTATCAAAGAAAGCTATCAGATTAGTTTGACATGATTTGTTCTTTACAAATCCATGCTGGCTGTTCCCTATCACCTTAGTACCTTCTAAGGGTATGTCTACACTACAAAGTTAGTTCGAACAAACGGACGTTAGTTCGAACTAACTTTGATAGGCGCTACACTAGCGCTCCGTTAGTTCAAACTTAATTGGAACTAGCAGAGCGCTTAGTTTGAACTAGGTAAACCTCATTTTACAAGGATTAAGCCTAGTTCGAACTAGCTAGTTCGAATTAAGGGCTGTGTAGACCCTTAATTCGAACTAGTGGGAGGCTAATGCTTCCCAGGTTTCCCTGGTGGCCACTCTGGCCAACACCAGGGAAACTCTATTGCCCCCCTCCCGGCCCCGGAGCCCTTAAAGGGCCACGGACTGGCTACACAGTTTGTGCCAGTTGCAAGGCTGCCAGCACCCGTGCCAGCAGACCCTGCACCTACCACACCATGAGCCAGCCACCCGAGGACACCCAGCCCTCCACTGCTCCCCAGGACCAGCCTGGCGGCTCCCAAGAGCCTGCCCGGGGGCGCAAAAGGCGGGCGCCCGCTTGGTCAAGTGCGGAGATCGTGGACCTCATCGAGGTTTGGGGGGAAGCCTCCAATGTCTACAATCTCCGCACTAGCTACAGGAATGCGGCCGTCTACCGCCGCATGGCTGCCAGCCTGGCCGCCAGGGGCCACCAGCGCAGCCGGGAGCAGGTGCGCTGCAAAATCAAAGACCTGCGGCAGTCCTACTCCCGGGCCTGCCAGCCAGGGGCCGACCCGGAGGCCTGCCCCCACTTCCACACCCTGGACCGCCTCCTGGGGGCTCATGCCGTGCCTGCCCCCCGGGACGTGATAGACCCCGGAGCAGAGGGCCCGCTCCAGGAGACGGAGGAGGAGGAGGAGGGCTCTGAGAGCCAGGAGCCTGCCGCCAGCCTGCCCAGGACCCCCGAGGCACCCCACAGAGCCGCTCGCCTGCGTCGTCCGAGGCCGGGGAAGGCGTCCACATGTGAGTACCATCGTGTTCCCCTTATGTGTACGGGGGGCTGGGGCGAGACAGAGCCCCGGGACCGTGCGCCTGGGCCTTGCCCACCAAGGAGCAGCAGCTGGGGATCCTGCAGGGGCCCTGGCCTTGCAGAGGGGAGCTGGGTTTCACACACCTGGGCCCCTGGGGTAATTGACCGCTGGTCTTGTTGCACCACAGCTGCAGCACCTGGGCCTGCAGGGCGCACCACACCGCCTGCAGCAGCTGCCCATGCCCGGGCAAGCAGGAGAGCCAGGAATGAGGAGGAGTACCAAAGGCGGCACCTCCGGTTCATGGATCACCAGCTCCGCACCCAGGACCACTGGGTCCAGGAGGACCTGAGGCTGCGCCGGAGGAGTCTGGAGGCCCTGGAGGAGCAGGGCCGCGCCCTGCGAGGCCACCTCCAGAGCCTGCTTCCCATTTCCTCCTCCTGCTGCTCCCCCTGCACCCCCTCCTGCTCCCGCTTCCTCCACCCCCCCCCCCCCCCCAACCATTTCCCACCGACGCCCCCGGACCCGCAGTGTGGCGAGACGGGAGAGGCAGCCGGACTCCCACCCCTGAGCTTTCCTTTCCCTCCCCTCCCCTTCCAGCTCCCACATCCCAGGTTTCCCCCTCCTCTCTCCCTCCCCCCACCCCAGTTATGTGAAATAAACAGACGTTTTTGTTTGAAAAACAGGTGTCTTTATTTTACAGTAGGTAGGGAGGGGAAAGGGGAAGGGGGGTAGGGTGGAAGAAGGCCCCAGTGGGGCATGCAGGGAGAGGTCAGTCCTCCTCCTCCTCCACCAGGAAGCTCTCCCGCAGGGCTTCCCGGATCCGGACGGCCCCCCGCTGGGCTTCCCAGATGGCGGTGGTGCGGGGCTGACTATAGTGTCCAGCCATGCGGTCAGCCTCAGCCATCCAGGCTGGCAGGAAAGCCTCCCCCTTTCGCTCACACAAATTGTGGAGCAAACAACATGCTGCCACCACGGGAGGGATGTTGTGCTCGGCCAGGTCCAGACGGGTGAGGAGGCATCGAAAGCAGGCTTTCAGTCGCCCAAAGGCCCCCTCCACCACAATGCGGGCCCTGCTCAGCCTGGCATTGAAGGCCTGGCGGGAGGGATTGAGGTGTCCCGTGTAGGGCTTCATCAGCCACGGCTGCAGTGGGTAGGCGGCATCCCCACCAGGCACACGGGCATGTCCACGTCCCCGACCCTGATGTGGCGGTCGGGGAAGAAGGTCCCGGCCTGCAGCCGCTGGCACACGGAGGAGTTGCGGTACACCCGGGCGTCGTGCGCTTTGCCGGACCAGCCCACATTAATGTCCGTGAACTGGCCCCGGTGGTCACACACGGCCTGCAGGATCATGGAGAAGTACCCCTTGCGGTTCACGTAACGGACGCCTGGTGTTCCGGGGCACAGATGGGGATGTGCGTCCCGTCGATGGCCCCCCCGCAGTTGGGGAAGCCGAGGGCACCGAAGCCCCGGATGACGGCGTCCGGGTCGGCGAGGCGGACCACCCTGTGGAGCAGCACCCGGTTGATGGCCTTGACCATCTGCGGAGAGAGACACAGCAAAGCGCCAATCAGTGGGGCGCCCGGGTGGCTGGGAGCGTTCGTGCCCTGGCAGTGCCCCCCACCCCACTCCCGGTAGCAACCCCCCTGGCAGCGTGTAGTACAGCCGGGACAGACCGACCCCTCCGGTGCGGGGCACTTTCGCCTCCTCCCGCCCCCCCTTTGTCCCTGGGGCGGCCCATCCCCTCCTCGCAGCCCCCCTCTCCCCCGGCTCGGTGGCCGACGAGTGCCGTACCTGCATGAGCACTGCTCCGACGGTGGATCTCCCCACGCCGAACTGGTTCCCGACGGATCGGTAGCTGTCCAGCGTGGAGAGCTTCCAGAGGGCGATGGCCACCCGCTTCTGGAGGGGGATGGCGGGCCTCATGCGAGTGTCCCTTCTGCGCAGGGCAGGGGCGAGCCACTCGCAGAGCTCCAGGAAGGTGTCCCTCCTCATCCTGAAGTTCTGGGTCCACTGTCGGTCCTCCCAGCACTCCAGGACGATGCGGTCCCACCAGTCGGTGCTGGTGTCCAGACGCCAGACGCGGCGGGGCACGCCGGTGCCGGGGCACTGCCGCGGCTCCTCCACGGCCTCCAGGGCGGCCAGGCGGAGAGGCAGGGGGCTGACGTGCACCAGGTGGTGCCAGGCAGCCTCGAGCCATTGCTGGCAGGCTTGCAGCAGCAAGTCCAGAACGTGCACCAGAAGGTGCAGGGCGAGCCGTGGCTCCATGTTGCCACCTGCGGCGGCCCCCCCGAAGGGAAGCACCAACACAGACGGGCACAGAGACCAACGCTTTGCTGTCCCTTGGCGAGGTTGGCAAGGAAGCAGGAAAAGCTGAGAACCGGCTGTCCGGGGGGGTCCCTTTAAGCTCGAGCCTCAGATAGCCTCAGACAGCAGCCACACAAAGCAACTACTGACCTGATGCCCTGCCAGAACCTGTTTCAGCTGCCCTTAAATGCCCCCGAGTCCAATCAGTGTGGACGCGCTAGTTCGAATTAGCAAAACGCTAATTTGAACTAGTTTTTAGTTCTAGATGCACTAGTTTGAATTAGCTTAGTTCGAATTAACTAATGTAGTGTAGACATACCCTAAGATCCTAGGAGAAGCAAGTTTAAGAGGAAAATTGAAGACAGTTGGCAGTTTTTCAAAAAGACTTTATTAAGGGCACAAAAGCAAACTCTCTCACTACATAGGAAAGACAGAAAGATCTTGAATGCGCTAAAAATCAAAAAGGAGTCCTACAAAAAGTAGAAACTAGTTCAAATTATAAAGGATGACTATAAACAAATAACACAGGCCTGCAGGGGCAAAATTAGAAAGCTCAAGAAACAAAATATTTTGAGGTATAAGAATCTTGCACAAAAGGGATCTGTCTACACTGCTTGTTCTTGTGCAAAAACCTCATGCACGAAAGCCTCAGGCAGAGAATATGCTAATGACAGCGCGACATATGCTAATGAGTGCTTCATTTAGTATACTCTCTGCCAGCAAAATCCTGTCATATAGACGTAGGCTAAGAGAAAGTGAAAATTGCAGAGGAGTTTAATGACTGTTTATTACTGCACCCAAAGCTCCACAAATGGCTCAGTATAAGGGTATCTGCAGCTTGAGACAGATTAATAAAAATAAGAATATTCATTATAACCAATCTAAACGTTAGAACAATGCAAAAATCCCAGCTAATGCACCACTTAGGGTTGATATGAAAGATACAATCACCTGAGATATGATTCTGTTTTCTAAAGTATCTGTCTGAACAAATAGCCAAAACTAGCTGAAGAAAGAACTAAAATTATGCAAATTAAGATCCAGCCAAGCCTGTTACAAGCCAGATGGAAAATACTAATATTCACAGGAAGTCTTGTTGAGAGCAGAGTCCCTTGATGCAATTGTGTCTGAGGTCTTACCTTTGCAGTAAAGGTAAGTCACTTTGGGTATGTCTACACTGCCACCCTAGTTCGACCTGCAAGGAGGTTTAACGGCAGTTCAAATTAGGAGCTTTAATTCGAACTACCTAGTCCATGCCACGTGTAGCCACGGGCAGGTAGTTCGAACTACGGGGCATTTAAAAATGGCGGCGCCCGGGAACATGCAAATGAAGCCCGGGATATTTAAATCCTGGGCTTCAGTTGCAAGTTCAAATGCCTACATCAGCCACCCTAGTTCAAACTAGGGGGCTAGTGTAGACAGACCCTTTGAGTCCTGATCTTTCTCTCAAATAAACCTACCCTAGGTTTGTGAGCTGTCTGGTTTTCAACTAGGACACCCAGTCAAAGAGGGACCCTGGCAACTCCAGTCAGTCCAGGTTGTTAGAAACCCAGCTCCCTGCCTTCCCTGGCTGTCAGGCTTCTGGAAGCTGCTATGTCCCTGTGACCCCTAGGCACAGAGGCAGACAGGGAAGCTCTGGATGCTGCCCCTGTCTTGAGTACTGGCTGCGCAGCTCCCATTGGCAGCATCAGCCTGATATCAGTGGGGACTAATCCACTGTATCCACCACATCCGCAGCAGTTTGGGGTTTGTGAGGGGATGTGAGGGGGTCACTCACCACCATAGCGGGGATCCATCGTCTGTCCCCGGAATCAGTCCATTCCACCTGCCCAGGCCTCCTCTCACGGGGCGTTTCCCCTCCGGAATCCTCCGGTCACGTAGTTCTCTTCGCCACACTGCCCTCCGGCAGTGCCCAAGTCACTCGCTCTGAGCCCCCCTTCCGGGGGTTGGTGTCTCTCCAGCAGGCCTTGCCGCAGGCCTAGCAGGCGGGCCGGTTGGCTGTCCAAGCGCCCTGGCCCAGCCTGACTCTCTAGCCCTGCCCTAGCTCCAGGGAGCATCCTGCTCCCTCGGCAGCCAGGCTCACACTGCCTTCGCTGAAGCAGCCCTTCCCTTTTATGGCTCCCAGCTGGGCCTTAATTGGCCAACACCGCCCAGCTGGGCTGAACTCCCCGGGCCTGCTCCAGGCTGGGGTTTGGCTCTTAAAGGGCCAGAACAGGGCAGCTGCCCTGTTACAGGGTTGTACTGACAGGTCAAGGACCCAAGCAACAGAAAAATCCAAGAAGTTATCCCCTGCTCCTGAGTCAGTCAAGTCGCTGCACGGGAAAGGCCTGCTTGTCCTGCAGGACGTGTAAGTGCAGAGGAATGTGTAAATGTGGGGAGGAATGCGGACAGAAGTGGTGTTAACCCAGTGGGGGCCCTATGCAGGACTTTTTTGGGCCCTCCCTCAACAACGTATGATAAAAAGCAAATAGGGCAGGGGTGGGCAATAATTTTTGATCGGGGGCCACTCCAAGATTTTGGAAATTGGTCAAGGTAATATTAAGGGAAGAGGTACAGGGTCTGGGATGGAGGTTGGGTGAAGAAGGGAACAGCGGGGTAAGGGATTAGGGTGCAGGAGGGTGTGTGGGGACTGGGAGGGAGTTTAGGTGAAGGAGGAGGTTGTGACCTGGGGCACTGGTCTGAGGTGCAGGGCTTTGGGATGCAACTGAGGGCAGGAAAGGATTGTGACCTGGGGCAGCGGATTGGGGTGTGGGATCTGAGAGGGAGTATTGGGACAGGAGTAGGGGGCAGAGTTGGGGGGAGGGAAAGGCTAGGGTGCCAGAGGCAGGCTCTAGCCAGGAGGCTTACCCGGGTGACTCCCAGCCTGCAGCCCAGCACATTTCAAAGGCAGCCTCTCTACTTGTCCCACCTCAGCACAGACTGCAGGGGCCATGTGCCGAAGGTGGAGGAGGGGTTCCTCTTGTGCCTGGCTCGGGGGGGGGGGATTTGATGGGGGGTGCTCCCGGCGCTGAGGGGGGGGCTGGCTCTGTGGGAGGTGTAGTGCATTGGGATGGGGGGACACTGGTGAGGGGCTGGCTCTGGGGGGAGAAATGGGTGCATTGGGGTTACTTATAATTTTTTAAAAATAAAAGAAACTTTATAACAAAAGGAAAAACTTAAAAACAGGCAGCTCCCATTGGCTAGAAACTGGCCAATGAGATTGTGCTGGGGGCAGGTACAACTCATGGAGCCTTCCTCCCCTCTGGGCTCACAGTAGTGAAAGAGAAATGGCCTGGCAGCTGCTTTTCTATGCTGTGTGCAGGTGGCAAGGCAAGCCAGAAGTCCACTGCATCTGTGGGCTGTATCTGGCGGCTTGGCAGGCTGGAGATGGTCCTCAGGCTGTATTTTGCCCAACCCTGAAACAGAGGATGTGACAAAGCTCTTCCTTAAACTTAGTGGGACCTGCACTGTCAGGCGGATTTACTTGCCTCAGAGGCTCACAGCAGCCCTCCGTTTAGACACCAGCTTGCTATTTGTCAAGCTACGCTGATCATTGGCCGGCATGGGGAAAAGAGGAGAAACCAATCTTCAGAGTCTTCATGGCCCCTCCCAGTGTTACAGGGCAGGACAAACCCTGGTACCAAAACAAGTCTCTTCTAGTCCTGAGTTGGGGAGTTGGTGGGAGTGGGAACCCTCTACTCCAGGTTCCAGCCCAGGGACCCTGTAATAGCATCTGTCTGTAATGTTTCAGGTGACAGCTACAAATCCCTAGGACACACCCTCGCAGCCTTCCTCTTGGCATCTGCTTGTACTTTTCCCTCCCATACTAGTTGTGAGGAACGTAAGGCCCAGGGGCCAGATTCAGCCCCTGGCTTGCCTGGATCCAATGCTTCCCCCCCCCCCCCCCCACTCCAGGCTCAGGGCTCCTCCTCAGCATCCGAGAGCCCGCACTGGTGCTTCAGCCCTGCGGTCTCCCACCCCCTGGTGCCCCACCTCCAGCCTGTTGCTGCATCCAAACCCACTGACCCCTCTCACACCTCAAGCCTGCTTCCTGGCAGCCCCCACCCACCCACTGAACAGAGGCGTAGCGAAGGGCAGGTGGGGGGGGCATTTGCCCCCAGGCGCCGTGCCAGGGGGGTTCTGGGAGCAAAGTGCACGCTGCTCTGGCCCATGTGATGCTTTTGAACAGAGACCGGGAGTTGGCTAAGTGCTCCCGGCTCTCTACATGCTGCGAGCTGAGGCAGCAGCGGCCACTGTAAAGGTTAGAATCCCTTACCCGGATGTTCCATTCCTCTTGTGCCTGGCTCTGGGGGGGGGGGGGGGATTTGATGGGGGTGCTCCCAGTGCTGCGGGGGGGGGGGGACTTGTTCAGGGGGAGGGGTGAGTGCATTGGGATGGGGGGCTGGCTCTGTGGGAGGTGTGAGTGCATTGGGATGGGGGCCTGGCTCTGTGGGAGGTGTGAGTGCATTGGGATGGGGGGCTGGCTCTGTGGGAGGTGTGAGGGCATTGGGATGGGGGTACGGGGGGGGCCGGCTCTGTGGGAGGTGTGAGTGCATTGGGATGGGGGTACTGGGGGGGCCGGCTCTGTGGGAGGTGTGAGTGCATTGGGATGGGGGTACTGGGGGGCTGGCTCTGTGGGAGGTGTGAGGGCATTGGGATGGGGGTACTGGGGGGGCCGGCTCTGTGGGAGGTGTGAGTGCATTGGGATGGGGGTACGGGGGGGGGCCGGCTCTGTGGGAGGTGTGAGTGCATTGGGATGGGGGTACGGGGGGGGCCGGCTCTGTGGGAGGTGTGAGTGCATTGGGATGGGGGTACTGGGGGGCTGGCTCTGTGGGAGGTGTGAGGGCATTGGGATGGGGGTACTGGGGGGGCTGGCTCTGTGGGAGGTGTGAGGGCATTGGGATGGGGGTACTGGGGGGGCTGGCTCTGTGGGAGGTGTGAGGGCATTGGGATGGGGGTACTGGGGGGGGCTGGCTCTGTGGGAGGTGTGAGTGCATTGGGATGGGGGTACTGGGGGGGCTGGCTCTGTGGGAGGTGTGAGTGCATTGGGATGGGGGTACTGGGGGGCTGGCTCTGTGGGAGGTGTGAGGGCATTGGGATGGGGGTACTGGGGGGCTGGCTCTGTGGGAGGTGTGAGGGCATTGGGATGGGGGTACTGGGGGGTCTGGCTCTGTGGGAGGTGTGAGTGCATTGGGATGGGGGTACTGGGGGGCTGGCTCTGTGGGAGGTGTGAGGGCATTGGGATGGGGGTACTGGGGGGGGCTGGCTCTGTGGGAGGTGTGAGGGCATTGGGATGGGGGTACTGGGGGGGCTGGCTCTGTGGGAGGTGTGAGGGCATTGGGATGGGGGTACTGGGGGGGCTGGCTCTGTGGGAGGTGTGAGGGCATTGGGATGGGGGTACTGGGGGGGCTGGCTCTGTGGGAGGTGTGAGTGCATTGGGATGGGGGTACTGGGGGGCTGGCTCTGTGGGAGGTGTGAGGGCATTGGGATGGGGGTACTGGGGGGGCTGGCTCTGTGGGAGGTGTGAGGGCATTGGGATGGGGGTACTGGGGGGGCTGGCTCTGTGGGAGGTGTGAGTGCATTGGGATGGGGGTACTGGGGGGGCTGGCTCTGTGGGAGGGGTGAGGGCATTGGGATGGGGGTACTGGGGGGGCTGGCTCTGTGGGAGGTGTGAGTGCATTGGGATGGGGGTACTGGGGGGGCTGGCTCTGTGGGAGGGGTGAGGGCATTGGGATGGGGGTACTGGGGGGGCTGGCTCTGTGGGAGGTGTGAGGGCATTGGGATGGGGGTACTGGGGGGGGCTGGCTCTGTGGGAGGGGTGAGGGCATTGGGATGGGGGTACTGGGGGGGCTGGCTCTGTGGGAGGTGAGGGCATTGGGATGGGGGTACTGGGGGGGCTGGCTCTGTGGGAGGTGTGAGTGCATTGGGATGGGGTACTGGGGGGGCTGGCTCTGTGGGAGGTGTGAGGGCATTGGGATGGGGGTACTGGGGGGGGCTGGCTCTGTGGGAGGGGTGAGGGCATTGGGATGGGGGTACTGGGGGGGCTGGCTCTGTGGGAGGTGTGAGGGCATTGGGATGGGGGTACTGGGGGGGCTGGCTCTGTGGGAGGTGAGGGCATTGGGATGGGGGTACTGGGGGGGCTGGCTCTGTGGGAGGTGTGAGGGCATTGGGATGGGGGTACTGGGGGGGCTGGCACTGTGGGAGGTGTGAGGGCATTGGGATGGGGGTACGGGGGGGCTGGCTCTGTGGGAGGTGTGAGGGCATTGGGATGGGGGTACTGGGGGGGGCTGGCTCTGTGGGAGGTGTGAGGGCATTGGGATGGGGGTACTGGGGGGGCTGGCTCTGTGGGAGGTGTGAGTGCATTGGGATGGGGGTACTGGGGGGGCTGGCTCTGTGGGAGGTGTGAGTGCATTGGGATGGGGGTACGGGGGGGCTGGCTCTGTGGGAGGTGAGGGCATTGGGATGGGGGTACTGGGGGGGGCTGGCTCTGTGGGAGGTGTGAGGGCATTGGGATGGGGGTACTGGGGGGGCTGGCTCTGTGGGAGGTGTGAGTGCATTGGGATGGGGGTACTGGGGGGGCTGGCTCTGTGGGAGGTGTGAGGGCATTGGGATGGGGGTACTGGGGGGGGCTGGCTCTGTGGGAGGTGTGAGTGCATTGGGATGGGGGTACTGGGGGGGCTGGCTCTGTGGGAGGTGAGGGCATTGGGATGGGGGTACTGGGGGGGCTGGCTCTGTGGGAGGTGTGAGTGCATTGGGATGGGGGTACTGGGGGGGCTGGCTCTGTGGGAGGTGAGGGCATTGGGATGGGGGTACTGGGGGGGCTGGCTCTGTGGGAGGTGTGAGGGCATTGGGATGGGGGTACTGGGGGGGCTGGCTCTGTGGGAGGTGTGAGTGCATTGGGATGGGGGTACTGGGGGGGCTGGCTCTGTGGGAGGTGAGGGCATTGGGATGGGGGTACTGGGGGGGCTGGCTCTGTGGGAGGTGTGAGGGCATTGGGATGGGGGTACTGGGGGGGCTGGCTCTGTGGGAGGTGTGAGTGCATTGGGATGGGGGTACGGGGGGGCTGGCTCTGTGGGAGGTGTGAGGGCATTGGGATGGGGGGACGCTGGTGAGGGGCTGGCTCTGGGGGGAGAAATGGGGGCATTTGGGATTACTTATAATTTTTTAAAAATAAAAGATACTTTATAACAAAAGGAAAAACTTAAGAAAATAATAGTCTGGTTCCATTTTAAAGACTAACAACCATAGATCAGGCATGTCAAAATTGAAGCCCACTGAGGGCCACAAATGAAAACTGAAGCTTTCAGGGACATGAAAGAAAATGTACTTCCACTGGAAAGTTGTAATGATTTATTATTATAGATTATGTTTAGGTATAATTTATAATATTTGTATAGTCATAATATAATTAATATATTTTATAATCTAATACTATATATAATCTAATATAGCTGTGACCAGGAGCAGCTAACAGGGCATTTGGAGAGGGAGTTCTCCAGCTACACGGGGAGTAAATACAGGACTCTTGTGGTAAGTGGCTGTCTGGAGTGTGTGTTTGTGTGTGTGTCGGGGGGGGGGGTTATTTGCTGTGTGCTGCGCTTGTGTTTGTCTGTTTGGTTTGTTTGTTTGTTTGTTTAAAGGAGTTTCTAAAAGGTTTGAAATCTAGACGCCTCTGTTAATTGGCTGAGCCTCAGTCAGGGGGAGGGGCTACCAGGGCTTTATAAGCCTGTGAAACAGCGACCAGGGAGCTTGCGACCAGAAGCAGCTAACAGGGAATGTGGAGAGGGAGGTTAGAGGGCACTAGTGACTTCTGACCTTCTTTAAACATACATTTTATAATAATCTATATTCCAGACATTTAATAAGAAGCCCAGTTTATACTTAAACTTATTTATAAGAAAAATGGGGACAGAAGCCCAGCAGCAGAGTGGGGGCTATTCTGTTTATTGCGTCGAGTGTAACACGTATGATTACCTGCCCTGTGGGCGGGTGGTGTATGTGTGCACCCGTTGCAAGGAGCTCCTGGCCCTCAGAGACCGAGCTTGGGCTTTGGAGGCCAGGGTGGCTGAACTGGAGGAGCTAAGGGAGGTAGAGAGCTATGTTGATGAGACTTTCCAGGACATTGTAGTACTGTCCCACCTCCAGTCTGAGAGCCCCAGTGCTCTTAAGGAGGATGCAAGTCTCAAGGGAACAGAGCATTTAACGGGAGCAGAGAGAAACCATCCCGTAGTTGGCACCCTCCTTCCAGAGGATGTTGTGGTATCTTCTCACACTGAGGATACCTCTGAGGGGGAGGGAACGCCAGTTAGGAAGAGGCAGGTGTTAGTAGTGGGTGATTCAATCGTTAGAAACATAGATAGTTGGGTTTGTGATGACCGGGAGAACCGTATGGTCACTTGCCTGCCTGGTGCGAAGGTTGCGGATCTCTCAAGGCATCTAGATAGACTTATGTGTAGTGCTGGGGAGGAGCCAGTGGTCGTGGTACATGTAGGTAGAATCATAGAACCATGGAACTGGAAGAGACCTCAGAAGGTCATCACGTCCAGCCCCCTGCTCTAGGCAGGACCAATCCCAACTAAATCAACCCGGCCAGGGCTCTGTCAAGCCGAGACTTAAACACCTCTAGGGATGGAGACTCCACTACTTCCCTAGGGAACCCATTCCAGTGCTTCACCACCCTCCTAGGGAAATAGTTTTTCCTAATATCCAACCTGGACCTCTCCCACCACAACTTGACACCATTGCTCTTTGTTCTGCCATCTGTCACTACTGAGAACAGCCTCTCTCCAGCCTCTTTGGAACCTCCCTTCAGGAAGTTGAAGGCTGCTATCAAATCCCCCCTCACTCTTCGCTTCTGCAGACTAAACAGACCCAACTCCCTCAGCCTCTCCTCATAAGTCATATGCTCCAGCCCCCTAATCATTTTGGTTGCCCTCCGCTGGACCCTCTCCAATGCGTCCACATCCTTTTTTAGTGGGGCGCCCTGAACTGGACACAATACTCCAGCTGTGGCCTCACCAAAGCCAAATATAGGGGAATAATGACATCTCTGGATCTGCTGGCAATGTTTTTTAATGTGGGGTATACATCTTCTTGCGCGAGAACTCTGACGCTCCCTCTCAGGAAGAAGCCCTCCTGCACAAGAGCTCTTCCAAAAGAAGCCAGTGTAGACAGGCAACAAGAATTTCTTGCACAAGAAGCCCCTATAGTTAAAATGGCCATCAGAGCTTTCTTGCAGAAGAGAATGTCTACACTGGCACGGATGCTCTCCTCCAGGAGAGGTCTTCAGCCAAGCCTCTGAACAAGGAAGGGGCTGACCCCCCAGGTTTGCTTGAAAACACATATGGCAGTCTCCATTGCGTGAACTTCATGTGAGTTGTCAAAAACGGTAGCAAATGCTTGCAGGAAAGAAGGCCAGCTGCTCAGCACCAGATGGTCCTGCTTTACAAGGGCAAAGGCTCATGCTGAGGCCTCCCCACCAATGTGTATTCCTGTGCCTGGAGGTGCTGCTGCTTGAAAGTAGGAATAAGAAATCCTCCGGAAAAGGGCTTATTTTCCGGAGAATCGCATCTAGACTGGCGCTTTTCTCCGGCTTATCTCCAAGCTGGAAAAAAGCAGCAGCCATGTAAATGCAAATGCCGCGGGGGATATTTAAATCCCCCGCGGATTTGCAATTCCAACTCATCACATTAGCATCCCTTTTCCGAAAAGGGATGCCAATGTAGACGTAGCCCTAGTGAACAGAAGCAATGGTAAAGACATCTTTAAAACAAACTGTGTTTTTATTTGACTTGCAGTGGAGTCTAAAGACCCCAGCCAAGATCAAATGAGGCCCATTGTGCTAGACACTGTACACATCATAGTAAGAGACAGTCCCTGCCCCCAAAGAGTTCACAATCTAATGCTAACCAAACAGATGAAAAGCCAGTATCCACATTTTACAAGTGGCAAAACTAAGACAGAGCACAGTACAAAGATCACACAGGGAGTCTGGGGTAGAGCCACAAAATAAACCCAAATTTCCCAAATCCCAGAGAAAAGTGCTTTGTGTCTGTGGCTACGTCTAAACAGCGGGGCTAGTTCAGGATACCGGAAGTATCTGGAAATAGCAATTCCGTGTCTTTAAACACGCCCGTTATTTCAAATAGGCTTGCTATTCCAGCATCCCTGTCACCCTCATTCCACAAGGGTTAAGGGATTTGTCAAAATAGCGCTTTCTTTTGAAATAACCTCAAAATAAGGAATTGCGGAGCTTTTTCCAAGGTAAGGGTGCTGTGTGGATGCACCCTGTGTGGAAAGCTGCCAGAGGAAGCAGGAGGGAGGATCAGCTGCATTGGATTGTCACTATCTCACTTACAAAAAAAGGGGGGAAGGAATTGTCCCTTTTTATTTCCATTCTGAGCATAAAAGGTTTTTTGAAAACTTCACCTGTCTTTACCTTCAAGCTATCAGGACTATCTGGTTTGGTCTTCCCTAATTTTGTCACATGCTACGTTTTCCCACAGCAGACTCAAAGTAGGAGCCTTTCCAGCTCCCAATTAAAGGGGTGAGGCTTTGAATCACTAACAGACATACCCTTCCTCCCAGCTGTTGTGGTGTATTTACACTATATAATTTTACTGAACTCTCTACTCCTTTTCAGTTACCGAGGCTTCACAAACTTAGTAGCAGAGATAGCAGAATCCTCTCAGGAAAAAGAAGACAGATGAGACCTGGATTCCGAAGCTGAATAGCCAGCAAAATTTTAAAAAAACAAACTCAGGGATCATCACCATTCTCTACACAGACCAAAACAAGAAACGCAGCAGACAGTTTATTTCCAAGTAATCTGTAACCTGTTCCTCTGAACACTTTTGTGGCCCCTGTCCTATTTTTGAGTTGTTTTGCTGAATGTGGGGCAAGATCTGCCCAGAAGCCAAACTTATTAAAAAATTAACCATCCCACCATGTTAGAAAGCACCCGCTGTCTTTTGAGCACTAACTGTGGAAAGGTAACTCCCAAACTTGCATTTAACAGTTTTCATGTTTCTAGCTTCACTCCCTGCCCCCAGCTGGAGAGATCACTTGCTGACTCTGGCAGAAGAATTACTTTCATCTGAGGAAGATAAACAGAGAAAATTCATTAGAGCCAATAACTAAAGATTTGCTGCACGAGTATGCAGAGTCATGCTCCCTAGTTCCCATCCCACATATTTGCAGCAGGGGAACAGTCAGTTAGCAAGCACATTGAACAACTAGCTAGAACAGGGGTCAGCGACTTTTTCAAACCAAAGAGCCAAACTACATGGCTGTGTCTAGACTGGCCAGTTTTTCCGGAAAATCAGCCGCTTTTCCGGAAAAACTTGCCAGCTGTCTACACTGGCCGCTTGAATTTCCGCAAAAGCACTGACTTCCTACTGTCAGGGTATGTCTACACTGCAGCACTAATTTGAACTAACTTAGTTAATTCGAACTAAGCTAATTCGAATTAGCGCATCTAGACTTAAAAACTAGTTCGAATTAGCGTTTTGCTAATTCAAACTAGCATGTCCACACTGAGTGGACCCTGAACTGAGGTTAAGGCTGGCCGGAAGCAGTGCCGGCAGGGCATCAGGTTAGGACTTAGAGTGTGAAACTGCTGTCTCAGGCTAGCCGAGGGCTGTGCTTAAAGGGACCCGACACCCACCCCGGACAGACAGTTCTCAGGAGTTCCCCGCTTGCAAAGCAGTCCTGGCTTGGAGTGCCCACACTCGGCACATCACAGCACTCGGCCATCAGCCCGGCTGCACTTGCTGCAGGCTGCCATCCGGAGGGGGGGTCAATCAAGGGGCTTCAGGAGAGTTTCCACCCCGAGCAGCCCACAGAGCCAGCCCAGTCCTCCCCATCGGGGGCTCGTACCCCATTCCTCCCTCACCTCCTTCCACTTACCCCTCCCTAGCCCCCCTTCCTGATGTACAAAATAAAGGACATGTGTGTTCAAAAATAGAAACTCTCTTTATTGAACAAAACTCGGGGAGACTGGGAAAAGAAGGTGGGAGAGGGGAAGAGAGAGGGTGGGAGAGGGAAAGGCAACTAAAATGATCAGGGGTTTGGAACAGGTCCCATATGAAGAGAGGCTAAAGAGACTGGGACTTCTCAGCTTAGAAAAGAGGAGACTGAGGGGGGATATGACAGAGGTCTATAAAAGCACGAGTGGTGTGGAGAGGGTGCATAAAGAAAAGTTCTTCATTAGTTCCCATAATAGAAGGAGTAAAGGACACCAAATGAAATGAATGGGTAGCAGGCTTCAAACTAACAACAGAAAGTTCTTCTTCACAAAGCAAATAGTCAACCTGTGGAACTCCTTGCTGCAGGAGGCTGTGAAGGCTAGAACTAGAACAGAGTTTAAAGAGAAGTGAGATCAAGTCATGGAGGTTGGGTCCATGGAGTGGTATTAGCCAGGGGGTAGTAATGGTGTCCCTGGCCTCTGTTTGTGGAAGGCTGGAGATGGATGGCACGAGACAAATGGCTTGGTCATTGTCTTCGGACCATCCCCTCCAGTGTACCTAGTGTCAGCAGACAGGCTACTGGGCTAGATGGACCTTTGGTCTGACCCAGTACGGCCATTCTAAGCTCAGGGCTCAGGGTCGGGGGTCTCAGTGGACCACCTTGATTTTCATGCAAACCTGCTCCTGGGTGGCCAGGCTGGCAGCTCTCCTGCCCTAGACAGCCACTTTCCTGTGCCTAGTGCGGAGGTCGTGGATGAGGTCCACGATGTCTGCACTAGACCACGCGGGCGCCCGTCTCTTGCGGACCTGGGCAGGCTCCCGGGAGCCACCAGCCTGGTCCCGGGAAGAGGCGGAGGGCTGGGTGGCAGCAGGTGGCCGGCTCGAGCCATGCCAGGTGCAGGGTCTGCTGGCTGGGTGCTGGCAGGCTTGCACCTGGCACGGGCACTGTAGCCAGCCCGTGCCCCTTTAAGGGCTCCAGGGCCGGGAGGGGGGGCAGAAGAGTTTCCCTGGTGGTGCCCAGAGTGGCCACCAGGGAAAGCTGGGGAGGGCTAGCCTCCCACTAGTTCGAATTAAGTGACTACACAGCCCTTAATTCGAACTAGTTAATTCGAACTAGTTGTTAGTCCTCGTGGAATGAGGTTTACCTAGTTCGAATTAAGTTCGAACTAGCGGTTCGCGTGTGTAGCACCTATCAAAGTTAATTCGAACTAACGTCTGTTAGTTCAAATTAACTTTGTAGTGTAGACATACCCTCAGAAATCAGTGCTTTTTGCGGAAATACTATTCTGCTCCCGTTTGGGCAAAAGTCCTTTTGCGTAAAACTTTTGCGCAAAAGGGCCAGTGTAGACAGCTCAGATTTGTTTTCCGCAAAAAAGCCCTGATCATGAAAATGGCGATCGGGGCTTTTCTGCGGAAAAGCACATCTAGATTGGCCACGGACGCTTTTCCGCAAAAACTGTTTTTGCGGAAAAGTATCCGTGCCAATCTAGACGCTCTTTTCCGAAAATGCTTTTAACGGAAAACTTTTCCATTAAAAGCATTTCCGGAAAATCATGCCAGTCTAGTCGTAGCCCATGTGTTTGAGAGTCTCTGGGTTAGGCTAAAAAGGGTAAAAAACGAGGGTGATATCATGCTAGGGGTCTACTACAGGCCACCTACCCAGGCGGAAGAGGTGGATGAGGCTTTTTTTAAACAACTAACAAAATCATCCAAAGCGCAGGATTTGGTGGTGATGGGGGACTTCAACTATCCAGACATATGTTGGGAAACTAACACAGCGGGGCCCAGACTATCCAATAAATTCTTGGACTGCATTGAAGAAAACTTTTTATTTCAGCAGGTTGAAAAAGCTACTTGGGGGGAAGCTGTTCTAGATTTGATTTTAACAAATAGGGAGGAACTTGTTCAGAATTTGAAAGTGGAAGGCAGCTTGGGTGAAAGTGATCATGAAATCACAGAGTTCATGATTTTAAGGTATGGTAGAAAAGAGAACAGCAAATTAGAGACAATGGATTTCAGGAAGGCAGATTTTGGTAAGCTCAGAGAGCTGGTAGGTAAGGTCCCATGGGAAGCAAGACTAAGGGGAAAAACAACTGAAGAGAGTTGGCTGTTTTTTAAAGAGACATTATTAAGGGCCCAAAAGCAAGCTATTCCACTGCATAAGAAAGATAGAAAGTATGGCAAAAGACCGTTTTGGCTTAACCAGCAGATCTTGCATGATCTAAACATAAAAAAGGAGTCATATAAAAAGTGGAAACCAGGACAAATTACAAAGGATGAATACTGTCAGTCCCCAAGTTATGCGGATCCGACTTATGTCAGATCCGCAGTTACGAACGGGGCTTTTCTCGCCCCAGAGGACGCGAGCGGCGGGACGCCCAGATACGCCGCGGTCCCACCGCCCGCGTCCTCTGGGGCGAGAAAAGCTGCTCCATGTCTCCCTGGTCTGCTGGGGGGGAGCTCCCAGCAGACCAGGGAGACGCAGAGCAAAGCCATGGAAGACGCGGGCAGTGGGACAGCCCAGACGCACCGCGGCTGTCCCACTACCGGCGTCCTCCGAGGCTTTGCTCCCCGTCTCCCTGGTCTGCTGGGGGAGGGGGACACAGCTAGTGCCCCCCTCCCCCAGCAGACCAGGCTTTTCTCGCCTGGAATCAGCCACTGATCAGTTTCAACAGCAGCTGAATCTGGACACCTGGGACAGAGCAGCTGGGGCGCTGTCGGGTAGGTCCCTGCAGCGCTGCACCTCAGTGCTGCGGGGACCAACCCGGCAGCGCCCCAGCTGCTCTACCCCAGGCATCGTCGGCGAGAAAATGTATGCATACCGCACTTGCAAATGAAGCCCGGGATTTGAATTTCCCGGGCTTCATTTGCATAAGCGGGGAGCCGCCATTTTTAAAACCCCGCTGGTTCGAACCCCGTGCAGCGCGGCTACACAGGGCACGAACTAGGTAGTTCGGACTAGACTTCCTATTCCGAACTACCGTTACTCCTCGTGAAACCAGCCCCCCCGCCTCCGTGCTCTAACCCTATGCACCTACCCCTCCCCCAGAACCAGCCCCCCCGCCTCCGTGCTCTAACCCTATGCACCCACCCCTCCCCCAGAACCAGCCCCCCCGCCTCCGTGCTCTAACCCTATGCACCTACCCCTCCCCCAGAACCAGCCCCCCCGCCTCCGTGCTCTAACCCTATGCACCTACCCCTCCCCCAGAACCAGCCCCCCCGCCTCCGTGCTCTAACCCTATGCACCCACCCCTCCCCCAGAACCAGCCCCCCCGCCTCCGTGCTCTAACCCTATGCACCTACCCCTCCCCCAGAACCAGCCCCCCCGCCTCCGTGCTCTAACCCTATGCACCCATCCCTCCCCCAGAACCAGCCCCCCCGCCTCCGTGCTCTAACCCTATGCACCTACCCCTCCCCCAGAACCAGCCCCCCCGCCTCCGTGCTCTAACCCTATGCACCCACCCCTCCCCCAGAACCAGCCCCCCCGCCTCCGTGCTCTAACCCTATGCACCCATCCCTCCCCCAGAACCAGCCCCCCCGCCTCCGTGCTCTAACCCTATGCACCCATCCCTCCCCCAGAACCAGCCCCCCCGCCTCCGTGCTCTAACCCTATGCACCCATCCCTCCCCCAGAGCCAGGCACCCCCAGCTCCAACCCAATGCCCTCTCCCCTCCCCCAGAGCCAGGCCAACCCCTCGCTCCCTCTGCTCTAACCCACCCTTCCCCCAGAGCCAGGCACCCTATCCCCTCTGCTCTAACCCAATGCCCCACCCCTCCCACAGCCAGGAACCCCTCAGCCACTCTGTTCTAACCCAAAGTCCTTTCCCTCCCCAGAGTCAGGCACCCTCCAGCCCTCCTCACCCATCCCCCCACTCTAACCCAGAGTTTAAAAAAGAGCTAGATAAATTCATGGAGATTAGGTCCATAAAAGGCTATTAGCCAGGGGGTAAGAATGGAGCCCCTGGCCTCTGTTCGTCAGAGGCTGGAGACGGATGGCAGGAGACAAATCGCTTGATCCTTGTCTTTGGTCCATCCCCTCGGGGGCACCTGGAACAGGCTACTGGGCTAGCTGGACCTTTGGTCTGACCCAGTACGGCCGTTCCTATGTTCTTATGTAGTGCCCTTTCTCTCCCCCAGAGCCAGACACTCCCAGCCCCCTGCTCTAACCCAATGCCCCCACGTCTGCAGAGCTGGGGACATAATCTAGCAGGGTGGAGGGTAACGCAGTGACTCTGTGGGAGGAGCCAAACCCACTTCCCACACTGGACCTGCCCTGGGTCTCACCGGAGCCACTGCCACCGCTGCAGTCACACGCTGGGGCAGCGTGGCCAGGAATGGTTGGGCACGTGGCGCCGAACGTTCCACTTGACAGGCACGTGCTGCCGCTCCCTCCCAGATCCCCTTTGCAGGGCAAAAATCCAGGACTTTTTTTTGCCATTTAAAAAAACTGTCAAGACGGAGATTTAAGAAGTGAAAACACGGACATGCCCGGGAAAAACCGGACGTATGGTAGCCCTAGTGTCAGACATCATATTTTACTTTATATAAAATGGAGCCTGTCTAACAAGTCCCCATGTGGGGCCCAGGCCCCATTTGGTTGCAGCATCCTGACCCCAGCCCCAATCCAGGGGCATGCCCTGTGGTCCAGCCCCCATCTAGCCAAAGGATGTGAATGACTAGTCACCTATCCAATAAGCAAATACTTATTGGGTAGTCAAAACGCTAGTCGACTAGTCGCTTCCCCCCACTTGCTGCCTCTATCAGGAGGGTGGGAAAGAGAAAGGAGCGCTTCCACACAGCGCTGCCGCCTTGAAACGCCACAGGGAGCATGGGGTCAACGGGGGACTGCTTGAGTCCCCTCTGGCCTCGTGCTCGCCACAGCGCTTTCACCTTTGAACTGTTGCTACACTTCAAAGGCAGAGGCGCCCTTATTGACTAATCACATCGTCAATGAAAATTGCATCGACTATTCAATTAGCCAGTTAATCGAAATTTTACATCCCTACTCTGGCCACAGGAAGGGCTGGTGGCAGCCCCTCTCCTACTGTGACATAGGTAAGAGCAGAGGCCACAATCTGGCTGTGGCAATCCTGGCCTGCCCCTTCAAGCCACTGTTGCCCCGGGGTTCAGCAGCCCAGCCGCATCCAGGTAAGGTAATCCAGCCAGAACCCTGCCAGATCCCAGCCCCACTGCCTCCTGCACCTCCCACACACCCCAACACTGACTCCTGCTCCCCCACATCCACAAACTGCACCTCCAGCAGCAGAAGTCCCATTAAATAAAGTCTGTGACTACATCTACACTGGCATGATTTTCCGGAAATGCTTAAAATGGAACAGTTTTCCATTATAAGTATTTCCGGGAAAAGCGCGTCTACATTGGCAGGATGCTTTTCCGGAAAAGCACTTTTTGCGGAAAAGCGTCCGTGCCAATCTAGACGCGCTTTTCCGCAAAAAAGCCCCGATCGTCATTTTCGCAATCGGGGCTTTTTTGCGGAAAATAAATCTGTGCTGTCTACACTGGCCATTTTCCAGAACAGTTTTCCGGAAAAGGACTTTTGCCCGAACAGGAGCAGCACAGTTTTTCCGGAAAAGCACTGATGATTTTACAGTAGATCGTCATTGCTTTTCCGGAAATTCAAGGGGCCAGTGTAGACAGCTGGCAAGTTATTCCGGAAAAGCGGCTGATTTTCCGGAATAAGTGGCCAGTGTAGACACAGCCTGTGAGTACAATGTTTCATTTATGCTAATATTAATCATGTAAATTATCAATAATATTAAAACGTATACTTTCTGTTATGCAAGTAGGCATTCTTATACAGCTCTTTGTTGACCACTTGTTCTGAATTTTGATGAACTTTGGCTCTTCGGTTTGAAAAAGTTGCCAACCCTGCCTTATCCCTATCATCCCATTATATCTGGGCTGGGGGTGGGGAAATGGACTTCATTTTTATACTTACCACAAAAGGCAATGTCATCATAAATGTCTGTGTCACTACGATTGAAAAGAACAAGGAATTGTAAAATGTATGGCCATTTAACAGCTGCATTCGCTATTCTAATGACATTAATACATGGTGTATTCAAAACTTTACCATGGATCCTCTTTATTTGTTTGGCCTTTCAATTAGAGTTGTATTCCTGACAAGTAATTTCCACTAAGCTTTAGAATGTGTTTGGGAGGAAGCATTGGAAACCATTAAGGCCATTGAGTATTGTTTTGGTTCTTAAAGACTCCTAAGTCAGTCTAGGGATGTTAGCGACTAGTCGACTTTCCGATAAGCAGCAGCTTATTTGATATCCATTGACTAGTCGATTAGTTGATTAAACTAAATTTAAGTCACCTATGTCAGTCTCTCTCTTCTCCTCCTCCCTAGTTCTGACCCTTGGAGGATGATCTTGGATTGACCAAGTGATCTTGTCACATGGCTGTACCAAGTCAACTTGTGCTTCTTTATCTTGTATGTGTAGTTGGGATTATCTTTTCCAATATTTTGTATTTATCAACAATCCATTTCATCTCCCACCACACAATTTTGTGAGTTATTTCTGTAATTCTTAGTGGTCAGTTTTGGATTTAATT
Source organism: Pelodiscus sinensis (assembly GCF_052426305.1). Lineage (NCBI taxonomy): Eukaryota > Metazoa > Chordata > Testudines > Trionychidae > Pelodiscus > Pelodiscus sinensis. The sequence goes on from NC_143083.1 coordinate 1,193,616, forward strand.
AGCTTGAGTAATAGTCTGCAAATTTTTCCACCTTACTGTTTACCATTTCCCCAGCTCATATATGAATGTGTGGAACACCATTGGTCCCATTATAGCTTTTAGGAGACCTGGCTTTTTGCCTTTCTCCTCTGTCAAAACTGATAATTTATTCCTTTCCTTTTGTGCCTTCTTAGTTTCTCTTAAAATTCTTTTCTGTTCTGTCTGATTATACTTTTACACTTGACTTGGCAGAGTTTGTGTTCCTTTCTATTTTCCTCGCTAGGGTTTGACTTCCACTTTTCAAAGGATGCCTTTTTGTCTCTAATTATGTTTCCTTCACTGCATCGTTTAGGTTTAGGTGGCATTTTTTATCCTGTTAGTGATTTTTTTTTTAACTTGGGATTTACATTTAGTTTGAGGTTCTATTATGGTGTTTTTAAAACGTTTTTTAAAAGTTTCATGTAGCTTCTGACTGTTCCTTTTTAACATCCATTTAACTATTGTTTATTACCAGCCATGGCAGTTAATCTTTAGAGTTTAAAAACATCAAACAAAGAGAAAACAAGAGAAAGGTATCTGTACTCACAGCTGCAGCAGCACTGCCCTGGGGATATAGCCATCTGGAACAGACAGGAAAAGGGACACATGTTTATTTAAAATATAAAATTCTCACTCTGCTACTCTGATTCCTTCACTGCTAGACATCTAGGGCCCTAATCCCAGCAGAATGTTCACTCACCCAGCATGGGCAGCACAGCAGTGCAGGGGTCCACAGCACATGGATTCAGCACATGCAGTCAGTGTTGGGACTGGAGACTGATGCAGGCTGTATGGGGCTAGTGCAAGTGCAAGGCCCTACTTCAGGGAGCTCTGGGTGTGCCGGGTGGAGAGCCCTGCAGGCCTGCACCAAAACCAAGGCTAGCCAGGAGAAGCTAAGCTGGACCCTCTCTTGCACAGCCAGTGTGGTTTCTGGCAGTAGCCAAAGGAGGCAGCTCAGTGACAGATGCTTTGATTTAAGGAAGCCCAACTCAGCCTGCCCCGTTGACTGGACTGTCCCAAGCAAAATCTGGCAGCGTGGGAAGGAGAACCTACCTGCTAGAAGGTTGAAGTACATAGACAGGTTTGCCTTGGCTGGGAGTAACCACAGGCCTGAGAAGGTGGCCCAGTTTGTGGTGAGGCCCTGACATTTGGTGGCTCCAAGGCCTATTTAATCAGAATGTGCATGAATGGAAAGAGGGCTACTGCAAGTCTTATGGCCCAGGAGTGCTGCAAGAGGACTTCCATAGGCTGGTGATTCTGAAACTCCTCCTGGATTCAAACCCTCCTGAGCCTACCTTTCCCATCTCCAAGGACCCCCAGGCTTCCAGCCACACCCCTCTTTAGTGACATGCTCAGGACAGCACAGATGTCACACTCTGCTGGAATCCAGCTCTTGATTGTGCCTGGAATGCCATGAAAAATGCCCTGCTCCTCATACGGGCACACACACCTTCCATGTGCAGGCTGCAGCTGGCCAAAGAGAGATGCCAGGCTGTCTGTAACCAAAGCCTCCAAATAGTTCTCAGTAAATGCTAGGGCTGGGGAGAAGGGAAAGCAGGACACTTAAGCTGACCTTTTTGGCCCCTGAACTTGGAAATGTTTAAGACAGTAGTTACCAATCTGTCGATCAGGATCATTTGGTCAATGTCAGGGCCACTGATGTCCAGCAGGGTTCAGACTAGCTGACTGCCGTGACTCCATGCCACTCCCAGAAGCAGCAGCCTGCAGATTCATCTCTGTGCTCCTCTGGGGGGACGGGGACAGCGTGTCTCTGCAAGGTGTCTGCATCTGCAACACCCATCGGTCAGCTCCTGACCAATGGGAGCTGTGAGGGCAGTGCTGGGGCAGGTGCAGCACATGGAGACAGTGTTCCCCTCACCGCAAGAGGAGAGCAGCCTGCTGCTTTATTTAAAAATTCAGGTAGGCAGTCAGATGTTTTACTGTCAGGAGTTGCCAAAAGAGCCATTATCAGCTCCTCTCCATATCCGCCTAGTTTGGCACTTTATACCACCCCTGCATAACCCATCCTCACACAGAGCTGCTGTGCCTCTCCAGTGGTGACTGGCTCACAGAGGCTGCGTCTAGACTGGCCTGATTTTCCGCAAATGCTTTTAATGGAAAAGTTTTTCCATTAAAAGCATTTTCGGAAAAGAGCATCTAGATTGGCAGGGACGCTTTTCCGCAAAAGCACTTTTTGCGGAAAAGCGTCCGTACCAATCTAGACGCGGTTTTGCGCGAGAAAGCCTCAATCGCCATTTTCACCATCGGGGCTTTTTTGCACAAAACGGTTCTCAGTTGTCTGCACCAGCCCTCTTGTACAAAAGCATTTGCGCAAGAGGGCTTTTCCCCAAACGGGAGAGTCATTGTATTTGTGGAAGGACACTGACAATCTTACATTAGATCGTCAGTGTTCTTGCGCAAATTCAAAGCGGCCAGTGTAGACAGCTGGCAAGTTTTTCCACAAAAGCAGCCACTTTTGCAGAAAAACTTGCCCGTCTAGACGCAGCCAGAGTGATTGATATGCCTCCTAGAGATCTGGCTAATAGAGCTGGGTGTGTTAAGTCAGGTGCTAGTGGTCCATGCTTTTAGAGCCCTTCTACCAGTGCCCTGCTGAGAAGCATGGCATTGCATTCGTCACAAGCTGCAGGGGCGCTTCAAACTTACACTTCCACTGCTTGTTGCGGCAAAGTATTCTCTCCGGACTCGTTAGCTGAATGACATCCAGAATTTCTCCTCGTTTGAGTGGCAGATTCCTCCCTGCCCCCTTCTTCTCAGTCACATTGGGATCGACCATCATTCGAGTGAGAGCACGGATTTCCCCTAAAAACTGTAGGAGACAAGCTGCAAATGGTTCCATCCCTCTCAGCCTCCACCCTCAAAGTACCTGGCTTAGATGAGTGCAGGCCAGACACTATCATGACCAGGTGTGCTCATTCCCAGGAGGTGGGGTGGGTGTGGAACTGGTTCCTTAGCTGTGGTGAATCAGTTTAACAAACACTCACATTCCCTGTAGGTGGATGGAGTTTGGGGCACAGAAGCCTGAAGGTGCCTCCATGCTTAAGCCAGGGTTTGTTTTAAAGGCTCTTGTTTTTCACACAAGCACTAACCAACCACGGTGTGAAGTCTCAGAGCCTTGCACCCCCATCCTCAGCAAGAGAAGACTCTGTCAGCAGGTAGAATGGAAGGTTTATTAGTGGATTGGGATGCAGCATAGAACAGACTTGTCAGCACAGTAACCAGAAGCAGTCAGTACAATCCTGGAGAAGGTGGTCCAGAGCTAGAACCCTGAGCCTCTCGCATCACTTCAGCCAACACTAATTCCCATGCCTAACAACCTGGCCCCAAGCCCCTCCTCCAGCCTTTGTTCTGCTTCCTAGGAAAAAAGTGTCACTGGTTTGCACCCCCTCTCTGGTCAGGTTACAAAGGGCATCAGCCATTGTGTACATGCTGAGGGAGGCTACCAGCAAGATTAACACCTGAAATTCCCATCACCATCTAGGTATTGGTGCTATGCCCCAGGAAACTGAGGCACACTGACAAGGTTACTATAGGTCAGTAGAACTCACATGTAGTATAACAAGGTGAATACATTCCCTACTTCATCATAGCCTGGTTCCCTGTCAGCTCTCTCGCCTCTATGTCCACCTGCCTGGGGAGTAGCTATGAAGCTGGGATTCCGAAAGCCTTGCTTTGAGCTGGGATTCAGTTTCTGGGATCAGAGTCAGAAGCCCGGGAATTATTTCAAAGAGGTAGAAACGTAAGTGTTGTTCTGAATTTTTTCTAAACATGCTGCTGGAAATCCCAATCTATGGGAAATTCTGACATGTCAAACTTTTGTCCCAGTGTGGAACATTCTTTATTTTTAATGTTGGAATTTTCCCTGGCAGCAAATTCTTTCCCTTTCACCTGTTCCTGCTTGTCCCCTCCCATGTACCCACTTGCCCTTGTCATCCCCTTCCACGTGCCTACTCACCCAGTGGTCCCCTGCCATATTGCTGATGGCCTCTCCCACACTCCCATCTCCTCCCACTTCCCTGCTCAGAGCCCTTGTCACCTCCCACATACCCCCTCATCCCCTCCCACTTTTGTCGACAAAACTCTGTAGTCTAGACACACCCTAGAAGAGTGGAACTGGAGCTTTTAAGAGCAGGCAAGTCTCTGGGTAAAGGGAGTAGGAGTGAGGTCCCCGACCCTGTCTCTAGTCCACTTCACCAGGACACTGTATAAACCAGGAACATTGCCCACAAGAGCGGGACCATGCACCTGCTTACAATTAACCGTTAAATGTAAGCTAACGAAGATTTGTTGAGGGTTTCTAGGAACCATTGCTTTATAGAGCAGATCTCTGTCCCTCCCTCCAGTCCATGGACCAACTGGCTTGATGTGAAACTTTCTGTGGATCACCAGTTGCTAATGAAAACTCACCATTAATTACATAATTACACTCAAGTCATTTTGCTAGTGCTGCAGCTAGAGAGAATGGTTTAATTTAAATTATGAAATTCACTAAGTGTTTCAACTTTCTAAAGTTACTTTATCAAACTTCATTTTAAATAAAGTAAAATATTAATTTATGTCCAACACAAAAGGTTTCAATGTGTTCTTTATGGCAGAAGGGGAACCTTTTTTGGGTCAGGGGGTCAGTGACCCACAGAAAAATCAGTTGGGGACCACACCAGTGAGAAGCAAAAAGCTCCTCCAAAAATGTCAACCCTCACTGGTGTGTCCCTCAACTAAGACACCTCACTTCTCTGGAGCTTCAGCCCCTTGGGGAAAGTGGAAGGGACAAGGAGAACTGAGGTTCAGAGTTTCCCATAGGCCAGATTTACTTTTCTGGGGTTCCAGAGTTAGGGACCACCTTAGGCTCTGGGGCAGGGACAAAAATGAGGGGTTCATTGTGCAGGACAGGGCTGCCAGTGAGTGGGATAGGAATGAGGTGCAGGATCTGAGAGGGAGGTGGGGTGCAGAAAGGAAGAGATTGCGAGGTGGGGTGCAGAAGCAGGCTGGGAGTAGGGTGTCTGGCCAGTGGGAGGGAGCAGGAGCAAGGGACGGTGCAGTGTGTGGCCAGGACGGAGGGTGCAAGGAGCAATGGTGGATGCAGAAGCAGAGTGGGAGTGGGTGCCTGGCCAAGGGGGAGGGTGCAGAGTGTGGCCAGGAGGGAGGGTGCAGGAGGGGGCTTGGAGTAGGGTGTCTAGCCAGGAACAGGGAGATGGGAGCAGGGAGTGCCTGGAGATAAAGCTGGGGGGCAGAGTGGCTGATGGGGTTCAGGTAGATGGGGGGCACGGTGCCCCAGGGAAGAGGGCTCAGGTCAGAGTGGATGGATAGGGAGTTCAAGAAACTGGGGGGTGAGGAGCTCCTGGGGGAGTGGGCAGGGAGTCTGGATGTGGAGACGTGGAGGCAAATAACTCCACATCCAGCCTCCTGCTGGGGATGGGGTCCCATAGGGGTCCAGTCCATGGCGCCTTCAGGGGGTGGATGCAGAGGCAGCTTGGACCTTCCCCCAAGACTGAGACCCCATGGGTGCAAAGCCCCAAAGGGCCCCGAGCCCCCCCCTGCGTCCTGTGTGTAAGGGCTCCTCTGCCCCCCCCCCCCCCCGCGTCCCCGGGCACAGTGCAGCCTAACCCGCTGTCTGCCCTGCGGTAACAACTGAGGGATGCGCCACTGTTCCCATGGTGACCGTAAGCCCGGTGTGGCCTAGGCTTGGCGGACACCCAGCAGCAGGCGGGACTTTCCTATGGAGGGGGACAGGGTGGCATTCCTCCTCCTGTAGCTCCGCAGCCCATGAGAGGGCATACGTTTGCTTTCTTACACTCCCTGTCCCTGCGCCCTCTGAGCTGGAAGCTAGTACTGCAGCCTCGCAGCTGTGTGGGCTCCCTGCTGCATGGGGGAGGGGCCTGAGCTTGAGCCGTGGACCACCAGGAAGGCAGCCGCAGACCACTAGTGGTCCGTGGACTGCACTTTGAGAAACATTGCTCTAGCTGTATATTATGCCTGGTCACAAAGTGCAGCCTCCTCAACATGGTTGCCAGGAGGTTAATAAATAACTGCACTTCATGGGAGGATTGCTATGAAAACTGCCCATTGCTGCTTACCTTGAATTTCTTCCGAAATTCCTTGTCTGCCTGCTCTTCTTTTTTTAACTGTTTGAGATTCTTCACTCTTTTCCCCCTTAGCTCTGACATCTGGGATTGTCTGCAGAGCCAGGAAAAGTCACAATGATCTTCCAGAATGTACAGTTCACCTTCAATCATCTAAGGCAATAACATTGCATCACTTCCATGGCTAGGGATGACACACTATGGCCCTGAGTTGCCATCCGTCCAGGACTTTGGGGATTCAAATTTGTAGGCCAAATTTTTCACTTGGTTCTGTGTCAGCTTTACATTAGTGAAATGGAATTCCAAATCAGTGCCTTTCTGTTTAAAAACATCATGGCTGCGTCTAGATTGGCATGATTTTCCGGAAATGCTTTTAACGGAAAAGTTTTCCGTTAAAAGCATTTTCAGAACAGAGCATCTAGATTGGCACGGACGCTTGTCCGCAAAAAAGCCCCAATCGCCATTTTTGCGATCGGGGCTTTTTTGCGGAAAACAAACCTGAGCTGTCTACACTGGCCCTTTGGCGCAAAAGCTTTGCACAAAAGGGACTTTTGCCCGAACGGGAGCAGCATAGTATTTCCACAAGAAGCACTGATTTCTTACAGTAGGAAGTCAGTGCTTTTGCGGAAATTCAAGCGGCCAGTGTCGACAGCTGGAAAGCTTTTTCGAAAAAGCGGCTGATTTTCTGGAAAAACTGGCCAGTCTAGACACAGCCCAGGTGTGATGGGCGAGGTCACAGATGGGGGTGCCTCCTGAAGTGTTGACAAAGCCACTGCCACCCTCCTTTTTGCTCTCTGGGGCTTTTTGCTGCCCTGTCCTTTTGGGCCAGCTCCCTGGTCTCCCCCCAGCCAATGCACAGGGCTGAGTATAACCCCCTCACCCTCAGTCTGAGAAGCAAAGCAGACACTGAATCTTTTCAGGTCTAAGGAAAATGCAGTTTAGGTCCCAGCTTCCTGGGATACCACTCCCCAAATCAGATCAAAATCCCAAATGAACTATATAGATAAGCCCCCTTTAACAATGAAAGGGGGAATGTACACACTGATGGGTCCTCCAGGCAGTGCTTTTTTGTGAAGGGAAGGGGGAAAAAAAGGTATCAGTACTCCAGGGGGAAAGTTGAGCAAAAAAAAAAAAAAGACAGGGTGGGGCCGGCATTGCCCTTTTAAGAGACAATGCCCCTTTAAAACACATGGCCCCTTTAAGACACAGAGGTGCCGGTATGTAGTACCATCACAAAAAAAGCACTGCCTCCAGGTACTAATTATTTACACTGGGTTTGTTAGAACATAAAAGTGATTTTTATTAAGTACAAGCAGTAGGATGTAAATGATAGTAAGTGAGAACAAGCCGGGCAAAGCAGATTACAAACTCAACGTAATAGAAAATGCTTAGCTACTTCTACACTAAAACATCAGTATAAACTTATTACAAACTAAAATTTTCTTTCTGGGCCAAACCTTCCAAACCAGGGAAGTCTCCTTTTCCCTGGGATCTCTCGCTCCACTATTTGATCTGAGGAAGTGGGTCTGGCCCACGAAAGCTCATCATCTAATAAACCATCTTGTTAGTCTTTAAAGTGCTACATTGTCCTGCATTTTGCTTCCCTCCCTTGGATGTGCCACAAGAGCCAGACAAAGACTCACACTTTCCTACTGTATTTAAAGATACCCTTTCTGCATGGGAAGTCACCTGGCCAGTTGGGGTGGGCATGTGACGTCCCCTGACCAACCACTTAAAGCATAAAAGAGATTGTTTAACAGTTGGTCATCAAGACATTGAGGGTAACGCCTGTGATGGCTTTCATTCACACATTTAAAAACCATAAAGCATTTCACACTCCCTGGGAAAAAGCCCTCTTGCCCAAATGCTTTTGTGCAAGAGGGCCAGTGTAGACAACTGAGAACCGTTTTGCACAAAAAAGCCCCGATGGCGAAAATGGCGATCGAGGCTTTCTCGCGCAAAACCGCGTCTAGATTGGCACGGACGCTTTTCCGCAAAAAGTGCTTTTGTACAAAAGCGTCTGTGCCAATCTAGATGCTTTTTTCCACAAATGCTTTGCAGAAAATCTTGCCAGTCTAGATGTAGCCCTGCTGCCGACAACTCATAGCCACATATTTCACTCCCTTATCAACATAAAGATCATAGCACTGTGGGCATGCATCCCACAGTGCTTTGCATCACCTTCATATGCTAAGCACAATAGGAACGTGCGACATAGCACTAGGCATGATGGGAACGTGAAAAAGTCCTGTCAGCCATGTTTTCTTTCCAGACATTCCTGGGAATTTCTGGATTGCATGCCAATTGGTGCAATCGCAGCAAGAAAGCATGCATCCCAGCTTTCTGGTCCTCATCATGAGCACTGTGCAGAAGACATCACACATTGCCGCATACCTAATTATGGACTTACTAGCGGATCACAACCATGACTACGAGGACTACATCTACGAGTACTTGTTAACGTCGGACTAGGATTGGGACTGTGATTCTGATTCCTATTCATTGGAGCACAATCCATTGTCCACTACTTCTGATGAATCTGATGAATTGATATGTAATTTTCTTATGACAGACCTGATATGCTCATCTGATTAATGTTTTGGGCTAGGAAATCAGTTCTGAGTAGTGGGATCAGATTGTCATGCAGGGGTGGGATGAAGATCAGTAGCTACAGAACTTTCAGGTGCATAAAGTGACTTTCCGGGAGCTGTGTGCTGAGCTGGCCCCTGCACTGCAGTGCAAGGACACCCAAATGAGAGCTGCTTTCCCTGTAGAGAAGCATGTGGCCATTATTTTGTGGAGCTGACCACTGCAGATTGTTACTGTGAAGTTCTGAATCACTTTGGAGAGGGCGAGTCTACTGACAGGACAATATTTATGCAAGTGTGCTATGCAGTAAATGACATTTTGCTGGACAGGACAGTGACTCTGGGACATTGTGGCTGGCTTTGCTGAAAAGGGCTTTCCTAACTGTGGCAGGGCAATAAATGGTACACACATCCCTATTATAATACCACTCCACCTTGCCTCAGAGTACCTCAGTCGTAAGGGTACTTCTCCATGGTGCTTCAGGCACTTGTGGATCTCTGAGGGCATTTCACAGACATTGGTATGGGGTGGTCTGGAAAGGTGCATGATAGACGTATCATCAGGAACAGTAGCCTGTACAGGAGGCTGCAGGCTGGCACTTTCTTTCCAGACCAGGAATTTGCAGTAGGGGATGTGGAAATGCCCACAGTGATTCTAGGTGATGCAGCCTACTCCTTGCAGCCCTGGTTCATGAACCTTACAAGAGGCACCTTGACAGCAATAAGGAGTGGTTCAACAACAGGCTAAGCTGCTGCGGAATGGTGGTTGAATGTGCCGTTGGGAGATTGAAGAGGAGCTGGAGGTATCTCTTGCTGCTGTTTGTTCTAAATTTACAAATAAACTTAAAATATGGCTTTAATTGGTATTTGTTATTTTTCTTTATGTAAGAATTAGAAGCACTGGTCCTGTCAATTAACTTCTAATTTATCACCCGCAAAATCCCAGGAATTTTCAGGTGCCTAAGTAATCTCTGGAATGGACTCAGGGTTAAAGCTGCTCCCCCTACCAATGTTCCCTCTAATCTTTTCCATCCATGTGTGGAATACATTTGTCTATGTGAATGTGCACCACCAATAGAAACACAAAGCTACCTGGGGTACTCTACTAATCTGCTGGGCAATATTTGAATCTCTCCTGAGTGGCCTCAAAAGCATACAGTTTACAGGGAACACTGCCCCCTGATAAAATAGGAAATGAAACCCCTAACTAAAGCTATTAGACAGTCACTTCCATCTTGATGCCTAGGACCTATCAGGCCATGCCTCACCAAGGGCCTGAAACCCTGACTGAGCTTGCAACCCCATGCGTGGGAGCTAGTCAGGAATATTTCAGCCAATTGGTGGAAAATTCAGTTTTGGGGGTAATTCAAATTTTTCAGTGGGAAATTTTCAGTTTTGCTGCATTCTTAATTTTCTGTAAGAAAAGGTTAAACAAAGTATTTCATTTCAGGCAGGGCAGAAACATTTGGGTTTGCTTAACTGAATAGAAATATTTCATTTTGAATCAATTCTATGCTCATCCTGTTTCCCTAGTCTATCACAGTGCCTTAGGTGAATTGCAGTTTGCATTTTCCCTTACACCAATATTGGTTGGGCTTCCCACCTGGACTACAACTCCCATGATGCACTATGGTGTTCTCTCTATTTAAATTGTGGCCTTGCGTCATGGGAGACATGTGGCCAGACTGTGTCATGGGAGATGTAGTCCACCCATGGAACTCAGACCAAATAGGTGAATATGTCCCAGGAGCCACACCAGCAGCTCAAGGAGACATAGATTAATATCAAACTGATCCAGAATGAAATATTTCAATTTGGTGCAACATACCAAAACCAAACACTTGTTTACACATTGTCAAAATAATCTGACATTTCTGAAAAATGTTTTAGAAAAGTTCATTGCCTGAACAATTTTGGCTTTTTGTCCCAAATCAGGAAGAAACCATAAGTAATATTGTGATTTTCTTGCAGGAAAAAAAATCTGATTTTTTACAAGTCTAATTATCTCTCCTCTCCCCCTAGGCTCCTCTAGCCTTAGCTTTATAGACTTCTTGAACTCCATACAAAAGGAAGCATTCACTGATCTATTCTAATCTCCTTTATATTATAGGCCTACAAATTTAATCCATATACCCTGGACTGAGGCCAAGGACTGGTGTTCATCTAAGGCATCTCCCAAAAAGGTAGCCAGCCTTGATCTGAAGACCTCAAGAGACAGAGAATACATATCCCTTGGGCAATTGTTCCAAGGGTTGATCACCCTGTTAAACATTTGGGCCTTGTTTCTAAATTGAATGTATCTGGCTTCTCCACTAGATTAAACAGCCTTTAGGCCCTGGCATTTTCTCCCCACAAAGATCAACTCACCTCGCTATCTTCTTTTTGACAGGCTAAACAGACTGAGCTCTGTCAGTCTCCACCACCAGGTATTGTGTCTGCCCACAAATCAGTTTCAGAGCTTTTCTGCACCCTCATTAAACTGTGGCCCCCAGAACTGGACGTAGTGTCCAGGATAATTTCACCAACACCATATGCAGAGGTAAAATCCTGTCTCTGTTCCTGCTCACCTCTCAGCTCACATTAGCTTTTTCTGCTGCCAGATCCCACTGGGACTTCATGTTGAGGTGCTTGTCCACTCAACCTCCTAATTCTGTGCTATATTGCTATCGAGGAGAGCTAATTCTTTAATCTGAATGGCATGTGGTACTAAGACAAATACCTTACAAAAGTCATCGCATCTTCCACGTGTAGTTACCTGTATCAACCAAACTTGTAAACTCCTCAGAGAACGTATCCAGATTTGTTTGCCAAAACCTGTTTGCCCCAGAACCATGTTGCCTGGCAGTACAGGTTCCGCCTCTGAAAAAACGGCACTTTCTGGTATGCCTGGACTGGAGAGCCTGGGATCCTAATGGCAGGAGGGCCAGAAGCCCAGACAGGGCTGGGGACAGTGGGATCCAGAGCCCCACAGCAATACTGGGGCCAGCGCCATAGAACCCTGGCAGCCCGTGGCTGTGGGAATCTTGGCTGCCCACAGCAGCATGGAGCCGAGGGCTGGAAAACTGGGCCAGCCCATTGCAGCACAGGACTGGTGGGCAAAGAAGCCCAGCAGCATGTGGCAGTGAGGGACCAAGAAACCTTAGCTGTTCGCACAATACAGGGCTGGAGAACCCTCCACCCACAACAGGGTGGAGCTGGGGTCTGGAGAGCCATAGCCACCCACAGCAGCACAGAGCCCAGGGCTGGAGAACCCTAGCCATCCGCAGCAACAGGAATCCAGGGGTTGGGGAAACCATTTCTGTCCACAGCAAGATGGAGCTGGGGGACAGGGCAGCACAACAGACAGACTGTGTGGGGAGGGAGCAGAGGCCAGCTGGCTCAGCGCAGGAGGCAGGGAACACCACCCTTGGTCCAGCAAACCATCAGTTGATCCCCATATCATGTTCCATTATTTTGCTCAGCCATTTGGCCCTTTTTGGATAGTAGCACAAGCATTGCTCTTCCTCATCAGCTGGAATTCTGGGTTATCCCATTCTAATTTCCCTTTGCACCTCTCCTCCATGCCTCATGACACTGGCTCTCCCCTTCTCAGTTCTTTCTCACCTCCCTACCTCACCTAATTTTCCTTATCTTCCATCTCACTGGCTCTCTGGCTACTAGTGTAGCCAGACAGACTAACCCCATATCATCCATCTTATTTGCCTCTCTGAAGCACAGGACAGAGAAGGAGCAATAATATCAGCATAGTCTATGCTGGCTCATCTGATCCTGAGGAGCTGAAAAAAAACAGATATGTGGATAGAGAGCAGTTAAGTCAATAAGCTGGCTTCGAGGCTGCAGCTGGCACCTATGTTGATTCGAACACACACACAGTCCCTGGGAGAGGAATTTCCCACTGAGAAAACAATGTCCCGTACTTCCAATTTAATCATCTCAATTCTCTCTTACAAGTGTAAATTAAGTTCACAACTCCCTTGTAAGAACTGGTCTCACAGCAGACAGACCAGCATCAATTGGCATTACAGACAAGAAAGAGAAATACTGTCCCCATGGGTATATAAGATGGGCCCAGCACACACTCACTTTGAGTGTCATTCTACCCTCTACCTGCTGGTCGGGTTAGGTGTTTGACCTCCCGAGGTTCTATGGGGACGCCCACCTCGTATTTTCGTCTTTCCTAGGAATTGAGGGACCGGCCCTGGCCTGACATGCTGGAGTCGAGAGGCACAGAAGGGGGTAAAAATTGTACCTGGATGTGGTCCTCTGTCTTAAGTGTACACATAGAAAGAGTAAGCTGTTACTTGGTACCATTATTTCTATTTTTCTATCTTTATCTTCTTTATAACCATTTTTAAGATCTATATTTTGCTAGCAGTTAAGAAATAGAACAATAGCCATTGCAACCATATGATTTATAAGCTTCTTCAAATAAATCTGTAACTGTTTAAGTTTTAACCTGACTCCTTCAGTTGCTGTAACAGAACCAGGCACAATTTAAAAGAACTTCAGCCGGTCTTAAGGGACAGATATAGGGAGCCCTGACCGTCGGCTGACAACTAGGTACAGTACTTCTCTTCTGCTGTCCAAACTGGTCCTGGAGCCTGGGAATGGCACCAGCGCATACACAGCCACACAAACAGGCACTGAGCACCATACCTCTGGACACATGCAAGGCAGTTAGTGCAGAGCTCTCGTAAGATAAATGTGTGTTGATCCCATGAGTGGGAAGTTTAGTCTTCAGTCATGAGTTAACCCAGAGTCACGTGTATTCTTCAGTTTCATGGCTATGCCATTTAGCCCTGGTCTACACCCAAAAATGAGACTGACCAAGCTCAGGACTGTGAAAAATATCCAACTTTGTGAGACATGGGTGGAATGATCTAACCTCAGGAATCAAGTTACAGGTAGGTCAACAGAAGCATCTGTCGAGCTTGCTACTGCTTCTCGGAGAGGAGGCTTAACAGGAAAACCGCTTTCTCTGATGTGGGAAATGTCCGCACCGTAGCAGCATAGCTACAATGCTGTTGCTGTGCTGCTCCCACAGGGCTGTAGCCATAGGGTGAGATCCACTCTAGAAAAGAGAGGACTTTGGAAATGTGACCTGACTGGGTAGCATCAAATTAATAAACCCGTTTATTACCTGGGCTCACTGGGCGGTGGAGAAAATCCGTCAGGGGTCAGATCGGCACTTTCACCTGTACAAACAAATGGTGCATGGAGAAGGGTCAGTGAAGCTGGTATGGGACCTCTTAGCACCTGGCTTTTAACATACTGGATCTGCAGCAAACCAGCTGTTGTAGCACAAATGGACCATGGCATTTACATAGTATGTTGGCCGGGGGGGGGGGGGGTCTGAAAGAGAGAGATTGAGAGTTCCTGCTGTAGGGTACTCAAACAGGGGAATTTTCAAAGTAGAAGTGCATAGTGCTTTGTCTTTGACTATCTTAGTCTTGGGTACCCAAACTGACTCAGGGCTCAGCTAAGCATGGATTGGGTCATTTTCTCTGAGGCTGTGTCTATACTGGCATGAATTTCCGGAAATGCTTAAAACAGAATAGTTTTCGTTATAAGTATTTCCGGAAAAAGAGCGTCTACATTGGCAGGCTGCTTTTCCGGAAAAGTCCTTTTTCTGGAAAAGCATCTGTGGCCAATGTAGACGCGCTTTTCCGGAAAAGAGCCCCGATCGCCATTTTCGCATTTGGGGCTTTTTTCCGGAAAAGACTACTGGGCTGTCTACACTGGCCCTTTTCCGGAACAGTGTTCCAGAATAAGGACTTATGCCCGAGCAGGAACAGAATAGTTTTTCCGGAATAGCGGCTGATTTTGTACAGTAGAGCATCGTTGCTTTTCCGGAAATTCAAGGGCCAGTGTAGACAGCTCGCAGCTTATTCTGGAAAAGCGGCTGATTTTCTGGAATAAGTGGCCCAGTGTAGACACAGCCCCCGACAATGGCCACATTGGAAGACAGGATACTGGGCTAGATGGACCTTTGATCTGGCTCAGTCTGGCTGTTCTTATACCAAGCTGTGTATCTGCTTAGAATGGGATAGCCCAGTGTGTGGGCATTCGGACTCAGGTATAAGAAGTTCTTTTTCAGTTAAGTTATGTCTCTTGGGAAGCAGTTAAAGGCCATGATTGTGCTGAAATAAGAGCATCCCTTTGGGGACTTACACTGTACAATACAAGTCTGCCACATAGATGTCAATGCTTTCCCCATCCACCCCAAAGCCTCAAAATCCTGTGCATGGGCACCTGGGGTTGCTGGGACAGTCGCCTCTCTGGGGCCTCTGAACTCCTAGGAGCAGTAGATGGAGATGTCTAAACCATGGTCTAAGCCCAGGGAGTTATTTTGAAATAACAAGCGGCGTGTTTGGTCGTACGTACTCGGGTTATTTTGAAATAATACCTCCTGCTTTCCACGAGGAATAACGCTATTTCAAAATAAAAATAGCGGTAATGTGCTATTTCGAAATAACTGCTCCCCAGAGTCATTCAAAGTACTTACTCCCCAGTACTTCCTGGGGCTCTAAGTCAAGGCAGCATATCCAAGGGGAGCCTGTCTTGGACTAATTTTGAGGCTTTCCTGTAGTGTAGACATGCTGTTTCCAAATAGTTATTTCAGGAGTTATTCTTTTTAAATAAGTTATTTGGAAATAATGGCCTGGTGTAGACATGCCATAACAGTGCTAATACTGCACCTCTTCACCATGCTTTGCAATCTCAGACACAGGTGGTATTTGGGCCCTCACTGAGGGGCTCAAGCAGTCAAGAGGGGGGGCTCCAGAGTTGGTGTTTGGCCACATTTGATCTGTCTGGCCTCTATCCTCCCTGCTCCAGGTGGCCAGGCATGCCGGATCAGGTCCCCAGATGCACACAATGGGGGGAAGGGTATCACATTTGCACACTCACTTTGTAGTGGATGGTGAGCTCCTCGAGGTCTGTGCTCTAAAGAGCTGTCTAGTGAGCCATGGCCACCATTTTATTTGCAGTGCTAGATACAAGACATTTCATAACCCCGCTCCAGTCCGGAATACATACCTGCTTTAAGGGGGGGACTTGCTGGTAGCTGGGAAGCAGGTGTTAATAGAATTTCTTTTCCTTTGCCTATTGGCCCAACTGCTTCTACATCGTCATATATCTCCTCTTGGTCACTAGGGCAGTGGAGAAAATAGAATTAGGAAGCTGGTCTATGGTGGGTGTGATTGCAGCATGTTTAACAGACAGTCACAAACAACAGTATTGCAAGATGGTGGCCAAAGCGTGCCCAGCATTGTCACGGTATCTGTTTAGGGTAAGATAGCCTAGGCAGCAGGGCTAGGAATATGGGATGCTGTAACCAGTGTGATTCGGGGCTGCAGGCCAGTCCATCACTTTGCAGAGTGCTTTGCAAAGGCCAGGCAATGCTGGGCCTCGCTTATAAAAGTGAAACAACAGGGTGAGCTCTACACAGCAGGTTTCAAAATTCTCCAGTGTCCCTGTACCTAAACTTGTCACATGGGATACCTCGGGCTCTTGCAGTCCTCCAGGCACTCCCATTGATTTCATTTGGCAGTGATGGTGCTCAACACCACAGAGGAATCACACCCAGAGGCCCAATTCACCTCTGCCCTGCAGCTTGTGCACTGAGTGGTCTAGTGTGAAACACTATTGTGAAACACCCATATCAGAATGGCAGCACTGAGCTCTGGTGAGAATGACAGCCAACAGGGAACCCAACCTGAGGAGTGGGGGGCTCACACTGGGCACCCAGAAACTGCTGCAGGCAAAAACTCAATGACATTCCTGAAAATGCTGCCATCTATCACCAGCTCCAACCCTTGGTTGGCAGCAGCCCATCCCATAGCTGGGGGTGTAAAGCGAGAATTAGAAAGAAATTACCATCTCGGGACTTCTCTTGCTGAACTCGGGACGTGAGGAGACAGAGCATTCTGAGTTGAAAGTCGGACTGGGGAAGCCACAGCATGATGTGGTTTCAGGTGACCTATGGCAAAGGCTGGGGGGGTGAGAAGAAGGGAAAGCCAGTTCACCCGTTTTCTGGGTTTGATAGGGCAAAGTGAGCCCCCAACCTACCACAACATTTACTTTTACATTCCATATCTGGCCCAGATTATTTTCTGTGCAGGGTAAACTAGAGCAAGTTTTCCCTTCACCACTGGAGAGAGCCAGGAAAGCAGGAGAAGAAAAATGGCCGTGGGAAGGGAGATGTGGTCTGTGCCCAAAGACCAGTCAAGGGCTTTTGCATAGTCCCATGGCTGAGGCAGTGCTGTGGTCTCCTAATCATCTGCCTCGCCCATCACCTGGCTGTGTTCCCACCTGGTCACTGCTCCTAGGAACACCATTCACCCAATTCACCCCGGCTGAACAACAATGACTTTCGCTGACTTGGACAAACAACAATACACACAAAACGCCTCAGCATGGCAAGGAGCTTCCAAGTGAAAGGTTCCATCTTGGGTTCAGTGGCTAGCTAATTCCACGTGGAGCTGCATCCCACAGACATGTCTTTAGAAAGCATTGTCAACCCAAGCAACGAAAAACCATGAATCAGGGCCCCATCCCCCCAAAAAACCTTGAGATTGGCTTAAAAATCAAAAGCTTTAAATAATACAAAGTAATACATCTGGGCGTTCTTCTTATTCCTGTTTGTTACTCTTGGAAGTGACGCTCTGACTGCGTTCTCAAGCTTTCCTCAAAAACTAGAAAGTTTCTTTTCCTTTTAAATGCAAGCAGAGATTTGTGTGTGTTCACATTACTAAATACAACACTACTCGTGAGATAAAATTGTGAGTTTTTGAACACTGCATTTCAGTCCATCAAGCTGCAGGTGCCCAGATTTCCCCCACCCCTCACACTCCATCCATCACTGCTTCCATCAGCCCGAATTGCCCCTCTCCATTGGCCCTGGGTGAAGAAGAGAAAAGGCAACTGAGAAAGGCCTTATGTGTCCTAGAAAGAATTTGCTAGCATAGCTATGTCAGCAAACCTGGGTGTAAAGATCAGTGAGAGAACCTAGTGGCTGGAGGAAGCTGTGTATAACAGCACATACAGTCTTCCAGAGGTGCATGATCAAAATGAAAAAAAAACTGCCTCCGTGCCAGGCCCCCAAAGGTTAATCTGGCTCTATCCAAAGCTGGTGATAAAACCATGTACAAAAAACCCCACTGACGACACAGGATGCAAAACAAGGTTAATTTGGATGAGCGGAAAAGAGACCAGTGCAGCTGATGCCTCCATAGTCAGTTGCATAGGTGCAGCTAGAATATCAGAAAACCAGCTGAGCCAAGCATGGGTTCTGGGCCTGGCAAGCAGCCAGGTAAGGAAATTCTGTCAGAGAGAGGACTGTCGTGTGACAGTTGCCAGTTATTGATATGAAAACTGTGCCAGTTACTGACAAGAGGGAAACGCAGCTTTGCAACAGTGTGGAGCCCAACTAAGGTTATGTGATGAGTCTTATCGCTGAGATGCGGTACTGTACTAAGAAGTACAGAGAGGAGCTGCGCTTTGAAGTGATAAAAGCTGAAATTATTGTAAGGAAATTATTCTAATTCCAGCGAATGGGGAGTCCGTCTGCAAGACTTCTCGGAGTGAAAAACGTGCCAGCAATGCAGGAGAAAAGTGTGGCTGACAAGGATTCTCAGAGGGGCTCCCTGTTGACATTCATGAGAATGTGGTTTGGTTCCCTGCTTCCCCCACATTTTGCACAAGTCACTCACTCTCTCTTTGCCTCCCTTCCCCATCCAGACACAGGGTGGAGCAGCATTGCTCTACCTCAGGGGACGTAGAAAGGATAAAGAAATGAATAATTGCAAGGCCCTCAGATGTTATGGCAATGGAGGGACTGTGCTCTTTGGAGGAGGGGGTGACAGAATCGGGGGCTGGGAGGGCCATGGCCCGTGCGCTTTTTAAAATACAAAGGCTGCACCTGTCTACTTTTTAGGCAGGTGTGGATTGGTAGCAGGGGCTGCACTTCACAGTGGGAAAGCTGATAAATTGTGCTACATACCCGGAGTGGGGGGGGGGGAGACACGACAGAGACATGGGCTCAAGGCACCACAGTCCTGCCCCATGCAAGCCCAGGGTAGCTCTTCTCTGGCTTCCAGACTGGTGGGGGGCAGTGCCCTGGGGAAAGAGGGAAGCTATGGCACCAGTGTCCACTTCGACAGGCTCTGGTGCTCCTGCCCCAAGCTTAAGACAGTCGAACACAAATTGGCAAAAGGGCCCAGTATCCACCATTCAGAGCAGCACAAAGAACAACGAAGACCCCAGCAACTTTTAGAATAAGGGGCTGGTGAAAAGAGCTGGGACCAGCAGGGCAGTGACATTATGCCAGTTGCAGGGCTGCTTCTACCCTGAAGAGCACTATGCCCTGCCTAGCAGGAGAGACACAATTGAGCAAGCACAAGAGTTTTCCATTAGTAATACCAATGGGGGCCTGGACTCGTCAAGCTGGACACATCAAGCGAGAATGTGACAGCTGGCTGGGCTCAGCTTGACTGCTCCTGCTGGTTCCAAGTGCCCTTCATACTTCCACCTGTTCCACAATAGTGTCCGAGTGCATTGGGGCTGGGGGTTGTTCTTGGTGAGTTGCTGCCAGCTCTAGAGAAGTTTCTGAAGTCCCAAAGCCAATCTATGCATAAGCAGCTCTCTCCAGCTCGGTGGTGATTTCCGTCACGACAAAGGCCTAACTAGCTAGAACTTGCCTTCCATTTCCTGTAGGGGAAACAAATCAGTCATTGCTAAATACTCACTCATTTCCTGCATCGTCTCATTTGGATTGAATGGATTAAATTCCTCCCATCCCACTACATTTATAAAACCTTCCTCTTCTGTGCCAGAACCTCATCTAGCCCTGTGTACAAGAACCTGATTCAGCAGCTTTTCCTTCCTTTCCTGCCTGATTCTTCTCTCATGGCTCCATTCGCTTCCAGCTGCCTGGAGGTTTTTCATGTGCCACAAGTGCTCCTGGACATACCGTGCTGCCTGCCTCGCAGGGGCTCTGGCGCAGGAGACGCATGTGTTCTGATGGCTGCAGCCTTCCAGAACCTCTGTAGATCCACCATAGGAGGGCGCTGAGGTTTCATTGGCTTGAGTCCTAGTACACCTGCCTGTGGCAGTGGCTTTTTCTTAGGAGCCATCTGCCATTTCTCTGATATGCTTCTTGAACTGTCCAGTAGAGATGGGCTATCTGTCCTTTTGGCAGGCACCAGCACGGCCTCAGTCACGCCTGGATTCCTAGCATGCTTGATCAGTGGCCGGCTCTGCTGAGTCTGGCTTCTCTGAGGGCCGTTTGATTTGCTCCTCGTGCCCTTTTGTTCACAGGGTGCTGCTCTTATTCCAGTTTGCAGACAGGCCTGGTGGAGGCTTGAGTCCATAGCATTTCTATCCTTGGCGTTAGCCGCCCACGCTGCATCTTCGAAAAAGGGCCTCCAGACTGGAACATCATCCTGAAATAAAGGAGCATTTTTCAAACCCAATCTCCTAGTTTGGGTTAACTGAGTGGATTGGTCGCTCTCTGATGCATGTGATTCTTGTTTTGCAGGCGAGGCTGCCAGCTGACTCCCTGACCTGTCACTAATTTCAGGGAAATCTTGCCTGGTCCCTTGGAACTTGGCCTGCAAGCGCTTAACACGTTCTCTCTCCTAGGACAGAGCAGACAACATACATCTGTGAGTCTGAGGATTCCGCACGGGTTTAGGCAACGTAAATGGCCATGGAGTAAAATTAATTAAAACCAAAACCATGTTATATCCTGCCTGGAAAATGATCACTCTTCGTATTAGAGTATTAACTAGACGCCTGTAACCGGTGTGAAGAGCCTACTGCCTGGATTGTTGCCACAACTGTTGCAAGTCTTCACTACATTTTATACAAAGTCTATAAAAAGCTTATGATTCATTGATTGTTTATGCGTGTGGATGTGTAATTTTGTATTTGAAGTTGTTCCCCAGGGTGTTCTTTGTGACTGGTTTGGTGCCTTATAATGTAGGACATACATACCCTGTCTTGGGGCTGGGGAGCCCAGTCTAAGCAATTCCCCCTGATGTGACTCTCTGAACACTGCCTCCCCGGTACTGTCTGTATTACACAGCTCAAACAGATATAAGCGCCCTAGAGCAGCTGTGGGTGCCGCTGGACCTCCATGCTGATGGCCCTGGCGGAATGAGCTCAGGGGTGAGACTACTGTTTTCTGGGGAGGAGGACAAAGATAAGCATCCATTCCCAAACAGAAACACTTGATCCTCCCTCCCCGCAGCCAATTTTCTCTTGTGATTTCCTGCCTGCATCAAGCCCAGCAGTTTACCTTGGAACAAGACCTGGTTTGTTTAGGGTTGCAGTGTGTCAGGCTTCTGGCCTGGACCCTAAAATGGCTATATTTTAGTGCTGAGTGAAAGGGGATCCCTGCAGCTGCCAATTTTGTTTGTGCCTGGAGGCTTCATCACATGACAATCTTAAATTAACGATTATGGTTTAATTCCTTGAAGACTCCACCACAATTCTGGAAGGTTTGCAAGCACAGTGATCTCTTCATCTGGTTTACATCTCATACTGCAAAGCCGTTGGAGACTCTTTGGTGTTCCTTTATGCACCGCATGAAGGTCTGGACCATGGTGATGTTCTGCACAGATCTTTTTGCTGCTCCTCTGACCTTATCTCGGTCTTGCCGAATCCAGCAAGCAACGAATAAGACCCTCCATTTTGCCCTACATAACGGAGGTATCGATCCTGCCCTCTACTTGTGCCCCAGCTCCCTCCTCGTGCTCAGCACAGCTCAGTAAATTACTCACCATTTTCTGTCACCAGCTGCTTGCTTCCCTCCTCCCTGCACTTCCATGGAGAATCAAAAGTCCGCACGCAGAATTGCTTGTGGACGTTTGGGATCCAGCATTCGTCAAGAGCACAGTCACTGGCTCTTACTGCATCTCTAGAAACCAAAAGCTTTTGATGGGTGTATGGCAAACAGCCAACCACAGGAAGTAATGCTGGGCTGTATGTAAGGCAGTGGGGGCGGGGAGACGCTCTTTCTGACCTAGCTGCAGTGCCAGATTGCTAACCCGCACCGGCTAACACAGTCCAGCTGACATAGAGATAGCTTTGGGGACTACAGCTGAGCATTTTTTTTCCACAGAAAATAGAAATGTCACCCCAAAAACTATTTGCAAATTTCAGTTAACCTCGGCAAAGCGCTTATCTGAACAGCCCCTCCCCAAATGCGCATCATTGCAAATGTCGTGTTGATGGGCTTAGAACAAAGACTTTCAGATGATGACATGTAGGTTAACTCCGCCTACCTAATGGTTTACTGGACCTGAATTATTTATTTGTGTCAAGAAAAACAAATGAAAATTCTGGGTTGGTGGGAGTGTGACTAACCAAATCTTCTCTGGCTGTTCCAGTTCGACCACCAACCCTCCCCTCACATTTGGGTGGGCGGACTGGTGCTCTGCCGGCGAGCTGCCCACTCACCTCTGCAAACAGTGGGCCTTGACCTAGCTGCCCAAGAAAGAGCCTCTGCTGAGTAGTGAAGGGGCTCGGCCAGTTTCCTTGCCGACAAGCACCAGGCAGGCGGCGCGAAGCCACGAATACATGCCAGCAGGTGACGTTAATGCTTAATGAACCCTTCTACTCCCCACTAGGTGAAACAGAAACAGCTCCCTCTGTGGCCCTGTTGTGTGCTGATGTTACACAGTTGCATGGTGCCCTTCCGACACGGTTAGTACTCTTAACCTTGTCCTCGTGTTGGGTCGATCAAAACATTGGCATCCCTCACCCGGTCGTTCTACTGTCTCCTTAGCCAGGGTTACAGTAGAGGGGAGTGTGCTTCTAGCAGCTTGTCCTGGACTGTTTCGTGTGAACGTCCAGCAAATGTGCTGTAGAACGTGCCACGGGGAATAACTCTTATGTGATGCAAGATACGCATTTCTGTAAAAAAGTGTCTCCGAACCAACAATTTTCATATGGGCGAACACTTGCGCAATGCTGTAAAATCTAGCCCACGTCTCTAACTCAGATCTGATGCAAGATAAGCATTGCTGGAAAAAAAAAGGTGTCAAAACAAATTCGCATGTCAGGAGACTTTGCAGAGCCCTAGAGAACATGTCCCGGGCTCTAACTCAGATCTGATGTCCAATAAGCTTTCCTGCAATAAGTGTCTCAGAACTGAAATCGACATGTGCGGAGATTGTGGAGCAGCATAACTTGCCCCAGGGTTATGCAAAATAAGCGTCACCGACCGTCTCACCGGCTCTAACTCAGATCTGATGCAAGATTTGCCTTTAAAAAGTGGCTCACAAACGAAAGGGAGAACTGAGGAGTGAACTACAGCGAGCCACATGGGCCTCAGCTCTAATATGCACTTCGGAGAACTATTCTCATGTGAGGGGACTGGAGACGCGCCTAGAGAAGCTGGGGCCGGGCGCTTATAGCTCACCATCTCACTAGGGGCTATGGGCCCAGATGCCAGGCTGATCTCGGGGTCTATCAGCCCCTAGGTGTTCTTTGTCTTGCCTTTCGGCCTCAAGAGAGCTCCTGCCCCCTACCTACTCCTCCGGCTGCTGAACTGGATGGAGAGTTTTGCCCTGACTTACAGTGTGATGGTGAGGTACTAGCGGAGGTGTGTACTCCATGTTAGCTCCATCTCTGCCCCTATCACTTAGCTGTGGAGGAAGGGGAAGTCAGACAAAGTTGGGCTCTCTGCACACTGAAATAAGTCCTGTTGAGCCCTTCATGGTGTTCAGTGACATCTCAGATACTGGGTGGGGGGTGCTGCTAACATGTGTGAATGAAAAGGGGGAGACACATCCCATTTTGTAGCTGAGCCAAAGGCAGCTGTCTCCAGGACCAGAACCGGGCTCTGGTGTGAGTCGTTAGAAAACTGTAGATCTATCTATTTGGGACCAACCACGCTCCCCTGATCTGGCTGCAACAGATGACAAGGTGCTGGCACAGAGCGTACTCCTGCAGGATTATGACATGGAACCGGTCCATGTTAAGGGGAGCACTAATGTCTTCACCTATGATCGATGGGGTTTCAACTCACTGGCTAAGTGACCCTGTTTGGGCTCAAAAGGGGGAGGAGAGAAATGTGAGCAGCACACTTCTGGGATTGCGTTCACTATGGTTGTTTTGTTGTGATGTGTGTGATTGCTACTGTCCCGTGAGAGAATGAAGGCCCTGAGCCGGAGTCTGTGGGGGGGGGGGAGGTGACCAGGTGACACCTTTTGCCTGGGAAGCCAGACAAAGGGGGAGGCGGGGCTGGCTGCAGACCAGGACAGATTTGAGGTTCTAGGAGGGGTTGGAGCAGGCTGGGGAAACACAGCCCAGGGCCCCTAACCAAGATAGGGTGTGCTGACTGCTCCTGTGGTCCTGTGCTAGCTGGAGACCTGTGAACCAATAAACCTTCTGCCAATAAGGTGCTGGCTGAGAGTCACAGCTGGCTGTGGAAAGGGGGAGGAGTTCAGGGCCCAGTGGCTCCCCCACACCCGGTAACAGGGGCGATTTGAGGAGGATGGTCGTGGAACTTCACTTGAAATCAAAATATCAGAAGATTTCAGGTTTGGTTTGGAAAGTGTCTTCCATGGGCATGATCAAATAGCAGAGCCTGACTGCTTGCCAGGACACTCAGGGGTGGGGGGTTGGCGTCCAAGCAGAGGTGCTGGCAGAAGGAGGAGGGGCAGTTGTGGAGGCCAGACTACCTGTGGGGTTGGCAGTGAATGGGTCCGCACCCAACTGGACCCCAGCAGTCCCATACACCTCCTTGGACTGAGCTAGGAGACAGTCCCTCCGGACATGCCCTGTTGCCAGGCAGAGGGTGCACTGGACCTCCTCCGAGGAGTATTGTACTCGGCAAAGGGCTCCCTGGTAGGGCACCAGGAAGGAATCCCTTAAGTGCCACCTCACGATTTGCTGGTGGTGGCGTTTGCAGCTACGTGTGCTGGCGAAAGGACAGGATGTAATGAAGGGTGGGGTCCTTGCTGAGGATGGCTAAGGGCAGTGGAGAGGACAGGCAGGAGGGCTACAAGGGGAGGAAGGGAGGGACCCAAGGCTAGGACCACCCATATGCCCAAGTCTACTAGTGGCTAAAGGGGCACGTGCATGCTCCACTGCCTCCTGGATGGTGGCCTCAAAGAAAGGAAGAAAATGATTAGTCCACTTATTTTGGAGGCTGCCACCGTGGCTGAGAACCCAACCACCCTCGCAAATGCCTGCACCAACTGTCACTATGGAGCGAGGCAGGGACGGGGAGGCAGGGATGCTGGTCAAGGTGAAGAAGGCGTCTTGGCCACGAGGGATGGAGCGGGAGAGGATGGCTGGGGCTGAGTGCACTGCGGCAGGTGGAGGAAGCAGTGGTGGACACCATGACTTACATTCTGGAGGCTGCAGGTGAAAAGCCACCAAGGCTGGTGGGGGGTGAAGACAGGGGAAGAAGGGCTCATGGTGGGTATCAGAGCTGCAGCAGACAGGGCAGTTCTGGCCTTCTGGTCCAGGGCTTTGCCTTTTTTCTTTCTACTATCCGAGGCAGATGCTCCTTGAGAATCTGAGGGAGTGCCAGCCATGGCAGTGGCACAATCTGGACCGGGGGTCGGGAGGTCACCCTCACAGATTTTTGGCTGAGTTTGCGGTCATTAGGCATGGGGGAAGGAGCAGGGATGGAGGAGGCACAGATGGAGGGCAAGCTGGGAAGAGGTCAGCCAGTCTTCCCCACCAAGCATCAGGGAAAGGAGAAGCAATGGAAGGGAAGGGTAGGAGAGGAAAGGGGGTGGGCTAACCTCTCCTCCCCAAAGGAACAGAGGCGGGGGCGGAGGGCACTGAATGGGGAACTGAGTGGGAGAGGGACATCAATCACTCCTCCCTGCTAGACTAGGGAAGAGGTCACCAAGGCCCCCTCGGTTCCACTGCGGGGGAACCGAGTGGGGGGAGGGGCAGCAACCACTCCTCTCTGCAAGGCTGGAAGCAGGGGAGGGTCCCAGGAGGAAGGTAGGGGTGGGCTGGAATGGATGTCGGGGAAGGTGGGGAAGCGACCAAGCCCTCCCGCTAGACTAAAGGCCAAGGAGGAGGGTAACATGTGGGGGGTAACTGAGGGAAAGGGGGGAGCAACCCACCGGCTCTGCTTAGCTGGAGGTGGAGCAGGTTGCTGTAGAAGGAGACAGGGCCAGCGGGGGTGGCCTGAGGGGGAAGCCAAGGAAAGCAACGGCTCTCTCCTGCTCGTTCCTATGCAGGGAGGGGGATCCCCAATGGGGAGAGGATGCCAGTGGGGCACCCAAGGACAAAGAGGGGGCAGCAGACCCGCTCTCCTGGAGGGTGCAAGAGAGAGAGACTCGGACGTGTTGGGGGCACCGGGAAAGGCAACCAATGCTCCCTGGAAAGATGAAGGCAGAGAAGGAGCGAGCCAAGAGAGAGCAGGGCTGCAGGGGGGAGGGGACCAGGGTGCACTGGGCGGTAGACAGGGGTCTAACGGGAGGCTGGGTGTGACGGCGCGTTGGGGTCCCCCGTCTCCTGCACCCCGAAATGGCACAAACAGACTGCACCAGCCGGTGGAATAGAGGAAGTTTATTGCCTCTCCAGGATACAGCACAGCACAGATGGAATCTGGTCACAGAGCTGGGCTAGGATGCCTCAGGCCCCCTTGAGATGGGGGAGACTGGGCCCCTAAACTCCAGCCCCTTCTCCTAGGCTGTCTCATCCATCCTCACAGACAGCCACCAACCAACTAACCAACTTCCAGCCCTGCCCCCCAGCCAGGGCAGCATTCACCTTCCTTTGTTCCTCTCCATGGGGGGTGTCTGGCCACTGGCTCAACAAGTTTGGCATTACCTCTGCCTAGCGAGGTTTTCCCTGCTGGGTCTTGCTCCAGACACCAGGGGTCACCACAGCCCAGCAAGTACCCCCACTACGTCACACTGGGGGAGGGGACCAGGGTGCACTGGGTGGTAGACAGGGGTCTAACGGGAGGCTGGGGGGAGGGGACCAGGGTGCACTGGGTGGTAGACAGGGGTCTAACGGGAGGCCAGGGGGAGGGGACCAGGGTGCACTGGGTGGTAGACAGGGGTCTAACGGGAGGCTGGGGGAGGGGACCAGGGTGCACTGGGTGGTAGAGAGGGGTCTAACGGGAGGCTGGGGGAGGGGACCAGGGTGCACTGGGTGGTAGACAGGGGTCTGACGGGAGGCTGGGGGAGGGGACCAGGGTGCACTGGGTGGTAGACAGGGGTCTAACGGGAGGCTGGGGGGAGGGAGCAAACAGAAGCAATAGGAGGGTGGGGGCTGGCAGAGCACAGGGCAAGGCAAGTGCTGAGACGGCCGAGCAGTCCCCAGCGCACCGGGGTGGAGGAGCAGCAGGGGAGGGAGCTGTGCAGCGCTGGGGGCCGGGGCAGTCAGTGTGCAGTGGCCAGGCTGAGCGCCATTGCCCGTGGAGCAGTGCTAGTCAGCAAAGCCAGTCATTGAACAACCCTCCTCACAATCAGCAGGCCAAGCCCATTGCTCCGTCCCAGAGTCCATTTCCAACACACGACCAAAGGCCATATCCATAGCTCCATGCCCATCACCCTACGCGTCCATGAGCCTCACGCATACACTCAGCAGAGCATACGCTTTCATTTGACACCCGACACGGCCCACTGGGTACAGAACTGGGGCGAACGCCTCCCGTGGGCGTCACAGCGACCTGTCTGCTCACTTTAAATCCAGTAACATGACCTCCTCCTCCCCAACCTTCATTGCTTCCCCACCCCCCGACACATCCCCGCCCCCTGCACCTCTACCTTCCTCTGGCACCCTCCTCCAGCTCTTCAGGGAGGCGTGGTTGCTGGCCTCCACCTCCTCAGTCCCCCCATTTAGTGTTGCCCTCCTCCTTTTCTCTTCCAGTGGAGAGCTGTGGTTAGCCGTTTCCCTCCAGCTCTTCCCTTCCTTGCTGCTTAGAGGGGGATGAGTGGCTGACCTCTTCCTCCCTTCCCTGCCATCTGTGCCTCCTTTGACCCCGCCCTTCATGTCCCTCACCACGTCCCCATCAACCCCATGGTTCCCCCTGTGGCCATCAGCACCAAAAACCTCTACAGTTGATTTCTCAAGCCCCAGTCAGGACACTGATGCTGCCATGGCTGACGCTCCTCTGATTCTGGAGGAGCCTCCCCCCGTCAGTATAAAGGGCCAAGATCAGAAGAATGGCAAAGGCCCAGCCTGCAAGGCCAAAGCGCCTATGGATGAGACTGCTCTGCCCACCACAGACCCTCGCCTTCCCCTGCTATCCCCCACCAACTCTGACAGCGTTCCACCCGCAGCCTCCTCAGCCTGCACCCAGGTGGCAACAGCTCCCTCCCCTGCCATGTCCTCTGCCTTGACCACTGTCTCCAACTCCATTCCTGGTGTCCGGGACCCCCTTCCCCACCTTTCACATGTCAAAAGCTTGATCTGATAGAGGACCTGGGCATACCTGTGACCCTAACCTCCATCCTTCCCAATGCTGCTCTGTAGCCTGTCCCCGCAGCCTAGGGAACCCATATCTATTAGCAGGCACCTTTCCTAGTGTGCGCAAGGACCCCCGCCCCCACCACACGCTGGCCTTTTCATAGAATCATAGAATACTAGGACTGGAAGGGACTTTTGCTGGCAGGTGCCGCAGATGGCAAGAAGCAAGTGGCACTTGAGGGGTCCTTCCTGGTGGCTTCCTAGGGGACCTTTACCAGGTCCATTGTGCCTCAGGGGAGGTCCAGTGCTCCCTCTACTGGGTGATGGGGCGCGTGCGGAGAGACTGCCTCTAGCCCAGTCGAAGGAGTTGTACAGGTCCACTGGGACCTGGGAGAGCGCCAGCCCCAACACCGCTGACCCCTGGTAGTCAGGCCTCCGCAGCTGCCCCTCTTCCTTCTGCCAATGGCTCCACTTTGGTGCTGGGCTCCATCCTCCAGCGTGCTCAGGAAAGCAGATGAGCCCCACTCTAGTCCAACCTGATTCGGTGGTGACCCTAGAGGAAAGAGAGGCACAGTTGCCACCAGATGAAGGGGAGCCTCCCCCCCCCCCACGGGGAGATTTCCCTGCCTCCTGTTAGACTGCAGTCATTTGCACATGTGTGAGCCTCTCCCGTCCCCCACAACCCGCGTGCCTCCCTCCCCCCCTACTCCTCAATTCTGTCTCTATCCTGAAACAATGGCTCGAGAAGGCCTGAATCCCGAAAGCAGAGGGGACGAAGGGAGGATTGTGGCGCACCCACAGGGACACTCATCTGGAAGCACACGAATTCCTACTGAGTTGAGTAGCCTCCTCTTTGAAAAAGAGCGATGTCCCCGTGGGTGCTCCTCATTAGGTGACTACAAAGCTATTTCCCTTTAAGGGAGGTAGGGACAGCGGATCTGGCAGAAAAGCGGATAAGACCTGCCTTAGGTAGTTTCAGCTTGCAAAGAGGTTCCTGCATAAGTGCGTAGGGCTTTGCAACTGTGCAATTGGAGAATCTTGTGGAAGTTGCGCCGATGTCGCTTATGGGTACTTTGCAGAGGAACTCTACCGAGGCTCTGGTTGTGTGCACCCTTAAGCTATCTGGAGGCGGCACAGCTGACTGTGCATAGCAAATCTTGATGCACGCTGAGACCCAGTTGGAGAGTTTCTGTGATGAGACATCCTAACCCTTATTGCGGTTTCCTATTGAGACAGTCTGGCAGATGCCCAGAACAGTTTTGTTTGCTGCAAGTAAAAAGAAAGTGCTCTGCGCAGGTTAAGAAGATGCATTTTTCTCTCGAAAGAGTTGCTGTGTGGTTTGGAGCAGTAAGTGGGACGGTGTATTGTCTGATTGCTAAGGACAGAGGAGTGTATTTTGGGGATGATTTTAAGATGGGTACATACAGTGACCTTGACTTTCAAAAAGGTGGGTGTATGGGGGACATGCCATATATATAAATATAATACATATGTAATCGCTACAGGTTTTCATGGACAAGTGTAACAATGAGGTGGCCGCCATTGGCTCCTACAGGTGCAAGAGGTCCCACTGGTGGATTGGTGGATTGAGATCAGGCTGAAGTGCCTCAGGCCCTTTAAGACCCTCTTGCTGAGTGGATGAACAACTATGGCTGAGTCGCCTGCCTTAGACTGGACTGTAGGAATAGCCGCAAGGTGAACTTGAATGGAGCTTACTGAGAGGCCTGCTTCAAGGTGCAGAAGGTAGTGGAGATGGGCCGAGGAGAATGGTGCAGGAACCGGTTGGTGATGGACACACCACGCCCAGAATCTTTCCCATTCTCCCCCTTGTTGCCCTTCTCCTTGCAGCCTCCCTTCCCTCATAAAACCTGATGGGAGGGAGAGGCTCGTCCGCACTCGCCTTTGGCGCTGCCCCTGCCATCGCCTGTCAGCTCCTCCATCGTTGCAGGGAGCGGTGGCTGCCTTTCCTGGTCCCCAGCCCCCGCCCCCGCCCCCCGCCCTTTACACTTTCTAGGCCCTTCCTGCCTCTGTCTCCAGAAGAGCGGTTGATGCTGTTTTCCCCTCGGGTCCCCCTCTGCACCATCCCCCATTGACCCGCCCCCCGCGCCTGCAAACGCTCGAGGGAGGCGCTGTGGTTCTTCCCCCGGTTTCCTCTCGTGCCACGCCCGCTTCTCTGTCCTTCTCTATCGCGCCCTCCTCCTGCGCTTCCTGCTGGGCCGGGAAGGCTGCTCGCTGCCCCCTCTCCCTCGGTTCCCCCCCCCAATCTACAGGGAGGAGCGATTGGTCCCCTCCCACTCAGTTACCCCGTTCAAGGCCCTCCTCCCGTGTTTCTGTTCCTGTGGGAAGGCGGGGGGGGGGGGGGGCTTCCTCCTCACCGTCCTCTTCATTCCCAGCCCCTTTGATCCCAAGGGCTCCATGCTGCCCGACGCCCTTTGTGGCTGTCCGGACGCTGGCGCTGCGATGGCAGATGTGCCAGTTCTGAACGCTTCTCTTCCTCCGTTTGTAAAAAGAGCCAGAAAATCTGCGACCAGTCTCACGTGTCGTTTCCTTGAACCTTCGTTTACAGAAAAGATCCTATTGCAGCGGATTTTCATTGCTTTCCCGCGGCACGTTCAGTCCCTCTGACCAGGCGCCCTACACCTAAAGTTGCTCTTTGGGCCTTTTTTAAAGGAGCGCTACCTTTCAGCTTATTCAAATGCCTCCAGTAGTGTTAGTTACATCATTCCGCCCCCTCAATTTCGGGGTTCAGACACGGGTGTTGCTCTTGTAGAATAACTTCTAAAACAATCGTGGTTATTTTTATCAGCTGTGCACTCAGAACTTCGTTACTTTTCATGGCTAGACCCCAGAACTGCACAAACCAGTTCTGGTCCTGGAGCTCTTTTAGCAGAGCGGGTTGTTTTGGGGCAGATGAGAGCACGAGCCTCAAGACCTGGCGTCGAGCGCGCTGGGAGGCTCCTCAAAGCTAAACTGCGGTTCTGGAGCACTGGCTTTTAATCAAAACGGCTTCTTGAAGCGTATCTGAGCTCCAGCCTGCCGCGCTGTTACCACGCGTATGTAACGCACCTACAACGGCATCACATTTCGTAGCTAGTTTCAAATAAATCCACCAGAAGTCGGTCCCACCCCGTGACAG
Organism: Pelodiscus sinensis; assembly: GCF_052426305.1. Classification (NCBI taxonomy): domain Eukaryota; kingdom Metazoa; phylum Chordata; order Testudines; family Trionychidae; genus Pelodiscus; species Pelodiscus sinensis. Next base: position 1,224,854 of record NC_143083.1, read on the forward strand.
GTTTCAGATCCCCGGAAGGTTCGTCCAGTCTCAATGTCCGTTTTAGGACAGTCTTCTACAATCTTCTACCCACAGTCACGTATTGGCTGAGCCCTGCCCATGAACCACAAGCTAGCATGTCTTCTGCTGTCGGAATTGCTGTCCTGGGAGACATTTTTCAGGAACTTCCACCGCAAATCGCTTGAAAGTTGGGTCCCTGTTCGGAGCCTGTATTGAAATGCTTTCCCCGCTGTAACACATGTGCTGCGTCTATGCGGTTCTCATAGCACAATGTTTGCTGCATGGCTTCCTGTGGCGTGCACTGTGACTCTTGCCACGGCCAGCAATAGCTTCGGTCAAGCAAAGCGTGTGCTAGCTCAGAACTTAAAATATTGATTTTTTAAAACCAGGGGAATAACTTTAGTCTGAGCCCAGAAAAGCCTTGAAATGAAATTGAACATTTTTTAAAAAGCATCCGAGACAGTATACCGTCTCACCTGAGGGGGTGGAGGGGTGTTTCTGGCAATAACACTAATACAGTGTGTCTGTAAAAATTGTGTCCACGACATGATTTCGACTAATACGTAGAATTTTGGAAGCCTCATCTTTTACAAAAAGATGCCAGACACGCAATCAGGAGACTTTTAGACAGCTGCACACCACGTCTAAGTGCTATATCGCAAGTATGCACGAGAAACACGTTTCTGCAAAACTCAACAGAGGAAATCCTTTTTGAGACATTCTAAGAGCTGCGGTCTGCTACAATTAATGGGTCACAGAGCTGGTACTGAGGCATACTCTAAATATCGGTCCCATTTCCTGCAAAATAAGCCTTTGGCCAAGATCTCTGTCGTAGTACATAAAGGGCAATGTAGCCTTTGCCACTTGGCTGTAAATCATTAAAGCGAATCATTTCTATAATTAAATGCGCTTCAGAACTGAAAGTCAGATAGGAACAGACATTTTGAATACCGTAGCCCGTGTCACGGGGGTTTAATTAGGAGGGCTCAAGCCAATCTGAGTTCTGAGAATTACGGTGTGGTACCTGCTGCAGAAATGGTCATAGCGCCTGGAATTAGTTCTCATGCAGCGTTTTTACAAAAAGAGCTTTCAGCCGAAAATGTTTGTTAGAAGGAAACAGATCCCTGCTGTAAGACTGTGTGTCACAGAGCTGTAACTCAGGTGACCTCAAGCTAAGTGTATCTGCTACATAAAAGAGTCACGGATTTGTGATATGCGATTCGAGTAGAGCCTCTTACAGCGGAGTAACTCCGAGCTGGTGCGGGAAAAGCAAAACATACGCTGAGATGTGAAGCGACTTGCGGAGGAAACTTGCAGAAAGCTAACTGTGGGGTTTTTTGATCATGGCTAAACCAATCCAAAACCCGACAATTAGGCAGGACGAGACTTTCGGGCAGCATGATAGTTAACAGGTGTGTCTGACGCGAATTTAGCTTATGGTGCAAGCACGTGTAACAGAAAGCTAGCGAGATCGCTTGCAACAGAGCGGGGTTCTGCTAAAAACGAGTCGCAGAACCTAAGTCCAGCTGTGCGGAGACTAGCCGAGTCCCGTATGTCTCCACGAGCGGCAGCTGAGACTTGTTTGAAAAGCCGCACGTCGCATATAGGTGTAGCAGACCCAAAAGCAATCTCGCGAAAGTCCTGGAAAGTACAGCCGGAAACGGTTACAGCCTTTGGCGCTACGCCCACAGCAGGTTCCAGAGCTGGAGGAATTTCTGGGGGAAGGCGGACAGTTCAGCATTGTGTCGCGGAAGACCTCTAGGGTGGAGAAAAACGAGCTGCCGCTCATCGGAGGCTGCGGAGTACGACGTGATCTACACCAGATGCAGACCAGGCAGACTTCCCTGTGCCCCTTCCTCAAGGGGGAGACAGAACCCCTACCTGTGGGGACCCAGTGAAGCCCTGGGGCTCTCCCCGACTCATGGTGTTGAGTCAGTACCAGAGCATGACACTGGACCAGTCCTATCCATCACCGCGGCTGGCTCACGCACCCGTGCGCGGTTTCCGGCCGGCAGGGATGCAGGGTGGATTGAAAAAGCTGAAATTGAGCAGCGGACGTGGACGCCACCTGCTGCCGTGAAGCTGGGTGGACTGTCACCGTCCTGAGGGAGGGCCATCGCCTATGCGTTGGGGGGGGGGGGGTACAGAGGGACTAAGGTAGCCCTAGTCAATTATCTGCAGGACTCAGCTGTCAGAGGTTGGACTTCGCCAGTTGTGAAGATCACTGGTTGATGGAACCGATTTGTTTGCGGAAGTTGAGAGGCTCTGCAGACCCGCGGCCTGATGCGGTTATTGGGCTGCCGCAGCTATTGGGACTTGGCAGAGGACATTGGGCTCTGCCTCTGCTCTGTTGTTGGTGCCTTATGTAGCGTAGTGTTGTGCACTGGAGGGCAGCCAGGGCTCCGGAAGGGCTGCTCTCTCTAGTGCCTTCTTCGCGGTGCTTGGAATCTTTCATGGCAGGGAGAAGCTTGTTGGTGTTAGCTGCCAACAACTGTTTATAGCCGCAAGCCAGCTCTTCCACGTGCAGCCGAGTCAGCAGCGTCCAAGGCGGCGTGCGATGCTAGTCTATCAATACTGTGACCTCAAGCACAGCTGAGACAACACCCAAAACAAGGCGCGTGTGAGGTAACTACAGAGTCAACAAGCCTGTGCACTTCGAAATGCGAAAGTGCACCACATTTTAGAAAAGGCCGCAAGTAGCCGCATCTTGTTCCGTTCACTTACACAAGAGTTCCAGCATTGAGCCTGGTCAGGCAGTACAGCGCTCTGCCCACTTGGCTCACTTGTGGATGGGTAAACTTGTTTTTTACAAAAAATGCTTATAGTGCAGCACAGGTGCGGTGCACCCGCAACCCACACGCTACGGACATCACAATTTCGGGAACCAAATCGGTATCGTGGTGGCAGCTGAGTTCTGGCTCTCTGACACTGCCTTAGGCACTCCGAAAACCTCAGTGCTCAAATTCGGCCGTGGGCCATCCAGCAAGGCTGGCTGAATAGCACACCTGAGTTACGCCTCCACTGTGACAAGATAAGGGCTAGCGTGCCTTTCAGGCCTGAAACAATTTGTATTAAACACCTATTTATGCAGAAGTGCCATAGAGCGCCTCGTTCCGCAAGTCTGGTCACAGCTCAACCAAAGTTCTGAGCCTAGTGGTAAGAAGTCTCCTCTCGCCATAACGTGCTGTCTGGGCGACTTTTTGGAGGACTTTGTCTTACAGCGGTTGCTTGCGACCTCAATCCGCAAAGCTCCTCGGGGTTTAAATAAGCTTCTGAACAAGCTTTTTCACAGGAAGGCCGGTGTAGCGAGCATACACCGGCTTTGTAGCAAAAGTAAATTACGCCCTTGTGACTCGAGCAACACAATTCGGAAAGTCTGGTCACGTAGGACTTCTTGGTTGGAAGGCACTTTTCATACCCGAATGAGTATCTTGCATCAGACTCCACTTGCATCAGGCCGCTGTGCTTTCGAGCACACGGAAACGGTTCTGGCCAGCTCACTTTGAGCGCTGAAAGAGTCGCATACGCGTGTCAGCCCTATGCGCACATGCGCTCCGAAATTGCCCGAAACGCTTGCCAGGCAGCCCATCCGATGTATTGCTCTGATGCTGACACCTTTGTACAAAACTGCTGCCCTTTTGTAATGTCTTCTTAGTTAAGTCAATCACTAGGAGACTTCTTTTCTTAAGGCATCAGACAGCGCAGGTCAGAACCCGTTGAAGGGCCCCTAATGCTTAACGCTGTGTACGCTCGAAGGCTGTTACACCTTCTATAGAATACCGTGCAGTCAGGGCAAGTGGTAGAAAACATGAATGACAAATGAGCGGGGGGGGGGGTTGGCCCCTTTCTAAAGCCTTTGGAAGGGCTCTACTGGGCAAGTATGCATACCCTCTCTGTATCTGACCGTCTGAACGTCTTGATTAATGTCTGGACACAGGTGACATCATTGCCATGGTTGCGAGGCACATCGATTGGATTGGTAAATCCTGACTATATTTACAATCCCGAGAATATTTTTGTAAGTTTTGTCCAGATGCGCTTACCCGTATGACCAGAAACAGATGAACTTCAACGTATTTGTATTTACATATAAAATATACGGTAAAATCAATTGCTGCGCTAAGCTACTATCTGTAGTCCCAAGCTCAAATAAGGCATGGGGCAAAAACCTGCTCTCTGCCATACCCTGATCGGTCACTTTGGGCATTCTAGCTAGGGCTATAAAAATCGCAAGGCGATGCCTTTATTGAAATACACAACAGTCATTTAGGGTCGCAGTAGGTCCAGCCCTTCAGCAAAGAGAAGAAAAGGTCACGTCTGAACCTTTCTAGAAATGCTGCTGCTCTAGTACATTTTTTCCCACAGGACCGCTTGAGTCAGCGTTGCGTTACAGAACTTTAACACGGTTTACCGATTGCTTCAATAGCCGTTAAGACACTTTTTTCCATAAACGGCTATTCTTGCATCAGATGAGCATCTACATAGTGGGCAAGTCTCGTAACATCGCAGGTCAGCTCTCAGTCCATCGCAGTTTCCCTAATGGCTAGTTTGTAGAAGCTAGGTGTTTGAACACTGACATCTTTCTAACGTGCACCGCAAATCTCTTCATTGGGGAACTTTGCTGCAGAAAGGCTTGGCTTCGATCTGAGTCCGAATTACATCCCGTGACAAGTTCTGTGCAATGTCGCATTATGTCGCGCTCGGATTTTTATATAGAAACGCTGATACTATTTCATAAAAGCTGATTTATCAGGTCGTGCAATTAGTCAGCACGTCTCATAGCTCAAATTCATTTTGTGAGCATCCATCTTACAGAACGGGTGCGCTTCCTTCCGCTTTTCCAAGTCTTGCGAACTGCAACAATGCGCACATCTGGTTTTTCTTTTTTACTCTTGGAATCTTTGTTTTTCTGAACCGCGCATATTTCAGCCGCCGGTTCATCCCTTTGTCACGTTCAGTACCTATGTGCATACATCCTGACCCCTGATGTTCCTCTTTGGAACATTTTTTTTAAAGGCGCGCTAACTTTCATCATACCCAACACGCTCTACATCATTTCGGGGCTGCGCTTGTATTAGGCGGTTTTACAAAAACAGTAATCTTTCATCAGTTGTGAACTACAGAACCTTGTTACTTTTCACAGCGAGGATCCAGAACCGCAAAAATCCATTTCATCCTGGACCTCTTTTAGGAGAGAGAGAGGCTTGTTTTGGGTCAAATGAGACCCAGCGTAGAGCTCGCTGCAAGGCGATTCCAAGCTAAACTTCAGTCTGAGGTTTTTTGGTTTTTTTTTTATTCAGATATGAGTTACATAGTTGCTGAACTGTTACGATAGGTATGCATCGCATCTCTAATCTCCTAACAGCAACTCTCTGAGCTCTTTTCAAATAAAGCCACCAGCAGTCGGGTCCACCGCGTGACAGGTTTCAGATACCCCGGAAGTATCGGCCCGTCTCTATGTCCATTACAGGACTGTCCGCTGCAATGTTCTGTCCAAAAGCACTTAGGCTGCCCTAAGAACTGTATCACTAGCATGAGACAGGAGGAGCGGCTGTGTAAAACTCAGTAGTACAAATTCATGTTGAGATTTCAAAGAGATGCATTCTGCTCTAAAATGAGTCACAGGGCTGAAGCACTTTAAAGACTAACAAGATGGTTTATTAGATGATGAGCTTTCGTGGGCCAGACCCACTTCCTCAGATCAAATAGTGGAAGAAAATAGTCCCAACCATATATATCAAAGGATACAATTAAAGGGTTGTGTGTGGTACTGCGGCGTAGTCTAAACATCTGGCTCACTTCCTGCAAACTGAGCCTTTGCACAAGGTCTGCGTCTCACTTGGCCGTAAATCATTAAAGAGACTCATATGAAAAATAAAAGCGGCTCCGAACTAAAATGCAGACAGGGACAGATTTTTTGTTGCGTGTCGTAGGATGAATTCAGAGGGCTCAGAGTAATGAGGTCTGAGAGGTACGCTGTTGTATCTACTGCAGAAACTGTCATGCCGCGCTAGTACACGAAAGCTCTTTCAGACCATAATCTGATTTATAAAGGAGACTAGCGAACGGTACTAAGAATGTGTCACAGAACTGTAACTCAGTGTGCCTCAAGCTAAATGTATCTAAAGGTCACAGATTGTTTTTTAAGTATATGAGAGGCGAGTTGACCTGCAGAGCAGAGCGTCTTGCTGGAACAACACCGATATGGCGTGGGAAAAGCAAAACATTAGTTTAACTGTGCAGCGACTTGTGAGACTTGACGCCAATAGGATTCCCGCGACAGCAGTGGCGATAGCAGGACAGTGGCAGGTCGCTAGCTGTAGATTTTTGACCATGGGCATAACTGTGGCAAAAGCTCTGTCCCAAAACTGAATCTGAGCTGAGACCTGGCAGCGAAAATTTGTCACGCTTTGGGATTCACGGCTGGTGGAAGCGAAGCGGATTTATTTGCAAATGTCTCACAATTGGAAATTTGCGGCGAGGGCAAATATTGTGCTATTATCACAGCTATGCACCTCATATCATTTTAGGAGACGCTACAATAAACCACAGGGTTAGCCCGCAGCTGAAACAAAACAATTGTGACTGTAAAAAAAGTGTTCCAGGGCCGAAATTGATTTCAGAGTCGACTATTCAGCTTAGTCCGAGAACCGGCCCACAGTGACTGGAGCATGGATTTGACGCAAGCGAAACGTTTTTGTAAAAAGATTTTATGTTTTTGCTGTTCCGCACTTGTCTAAGACTCGAACTGGATTTGGGACGAGCCTGGCGAAATGGTGCCGGCCGTGTGACAGGGCTGTAACTAAGAGGTGATCCCAGGCAAGCATCCTGCATGAAAGGTGTCTCAGGCCCACAACTCTCTGAGGGGTTAGCGGAAATCTGTTGGCCTTGTAACGGTGTATAGCCGAGTCCAGCACGTCCCAGAGCGGTAACTGAAAGGAGCAGGTCACATAAGAGGCAGAGCAAACCCAAAGTAAGCACGTTGCGGACTGCTCTGGAAAGTGCATCGGGGCTGAACATCGGCTGGAGGCACAACAAACATTTCGGAGTCTGTCTAAGAGCACAAGCAGCTTTGTATGATGTATCAGTCTGTGTATAATTTAGACTGCGCTTAAAACTGAAACTGAAATGCCCCTTTTCCGTGATGTGCGCTGTAACACAGTGTGCAGCTCTTCTGATGCAAGTTGCACAGTAGTAATAAAAAAAGAGACTCGTAAAAATTACACCGTGGCACGACTTCCCGCAACACTTAGATGGGGGGAGCGGGTCACAGGATGTACCGCAGCACGAGTTTTCTAAACGCTGATTAAGACGAGAACTTGAGCACTGACGTGCTTTGCGGACTGCGTAGCGAAAACTAAGACAATGAAACAAAATACAGGACTATGTAGCACGTTAAAGACTAACAAGACGGTTTATTAGCTTTCGTGGGCCAGACCCACTTCCTCAGATCAAATAGTGGTAGGAAATTGTCGCAGCCATATATACGGAAGGATACAATTAAAAAAATGAACACATATGAAAAGGACAAATCAAATTTCAGAACAGAAGGGGGATGGAGGAGGGGGAAGGGGAGAGGTAAATGTCTGTGAACTAATGATATTAGAGGTGATAATTGGGGAAGCTATCTTTGTAATGGGTAAGATAATTAGCGGGGTAATTTGTAATGGGTAAGATCTTTATTCAAATTTGTGTGTAAAGTGCTGAATTTAAGCATGAATGACAGTTCAGAGGATTCCCTTTCAAGTGCAGTCTTAAAAGGCTTTTGAAGCAGGATGCAGGTAATCAAGTCATTGAGACAATGTCCTTTCTGGCTGAAATGGCAAGAAATTGGTTTTTCTTTGTGATCCTGTCTGATATCTGTTTTGTGGGCATTGATCCTTTGGTGACGTAGTGGGGGGAGCTGTCTGCTCTGCACCATACTGTGCTATGGGGGTGCCTTTCTGGTTCCTGGGCTAGGGCAGTGGGTGACCGCCCCTGGCGACTATTTGTAGCACTAGGCAAGGGTCTCACAACCTGTCCAACAGGTTGCCTCCCAGGGAGAAAGAGAGGAAGGCGGAGACTAACCCCTCTCTGGGAGCAGGGCTGGAAGAAGGTTTTTAGTTTCTCTTTGGAATCATGGTGGAAGCAGCCTAAGCAAGGGGCCTGGGCTTTAGGGGGCCCAGTCTCCCCCATCTCAAGGACGGGGGGAGGGCTGAGGCATCCTAGGTCTGGCCCTCTAACTAGATTACACCTGTGCTGTGCTGCATCCTTGGAGAAGCAATAAACTGCCTCAATCCTAATGGTTTGTGCCACTACGGGGGTGCAGGAGTTGGGGGAACCCCCAATGCATCATCACAACAGGTTCAGAGGTGATTAAGTAGCCCCACAAAGGCAGAGGCTCAGAGCTCCATGCATGGAGATGACTTACTGGGCAGGGCTTCTTAATCATCTGTGAAGCTTTGCTGCCATGCAGGTTAGCCCTTTAGGCTAAGATGGTGCGTCTCCTCTTTCCCAATAGGGTTGCAAGTGGTGGTATAGCAAAGGCAGTAGCTGACAGGCGGCAGCCAACCGAGGGAGGGAGCCCTCAAAAATGGATGTTGCTGGGCATCTTCTTTGCCTTTCCCTGGGAAGCGGGGTTAGGCCAGCAGGCCTTCCACAGGCAAGTACAGCAGCAGCGGCAGCAGTCGTGCTGAGTCAGCGAGGCCCAGCCGTCACAGTGCTTACTCGCTCGCAGAGCTTGCTACAGGAAAATGGAGAGCAGACTGCAGCAAAGTCACCTTCACCGGCTATGCTATACTATGACATTGGCGAGCCCCTTTACATGGACCACTGCCATGGCAGCAGGCTCCATGGCAGCAGATTTGCATTTGGCCCCTTTTTGGTGCAGTCAGGTCATGGGGAAGTGGTCCCAAAGAGCTATGGCTGCAGTTTTTCAAGGGCCCACACTAGGGCCAGGAGTCCTTCTGTAGTGCTTCTCCCAGGCATCAGCTTTTTGTTCAAAAGAGGCTGATGGGGGAGGGAGCTTGCATCAACCCTTGGGCTTACTTAGAAGGAGCTGATGGGGCGGCAGTTTGCATCCACATCACACTCAGTCCAATGTCTGAGGTCAGTGAACACCTGGATGGGTTTGCTAAAGTCCAGGTTGACCAGCACTGCTCCTTGGCTGAGGGCCTTTTTCAGTGTGCAAACAGTTCACCTTGGTGGACTGGCAGCTGTGTCAGGGGAGCTAAAATGGGTCACAAACCTCCGGTTGTACCCGGTCAGCCCAATGAAAGCCTGTGCCTGTGCCTGCGCCTTAGTCTGGGGCGGGTAGGCCAGTCCCCAATGGTTTCCACTTTAGTCAGCTCTGGTGTCAGCCAGCCTCTCCCCACATTGTAGCCCAGATACGACACTGCTGCCATCCCCAGCCTGCACTTGCCATCTTTTATGGTCAGTCTGGCACCCTGGAGATGGCCCATCCCCCTCTTCACCTGGGACACAGGCTCTAGCCTTAGCCTGGCTAAAGATACAGATATCATCAATATAAGACAAAGCAAAGTTCTCCATCCCCTCAATAACTGAGCCACTAGATGCTGGAAGATGGCAGGTGCTCGCTTGAGGCTAAAAAACTGGTCCAGGAACTCAAAGAGCACTATTCAGGGTGTGAAGGCAGAAGACAGACTTCACCCCGGCCTCAGGGTCCACAGTAGTGAGGAACTGGATTCCCCCAATTTGTCTAGGATCATGTCAGTCCTAGGCATGGGGTAGATATGGGACCTGGTGATAGCATTGAGTTTCCATTAGTCCATGCAGAACCAGATTGTCCCATCTTTCTTGGGGATCAGCACTGCTGGGGTGGCCCGGGGTGGAGGACGGCTGGATCACCTGTAGAGCCAGCATGTCCCTGACAGCTCTACCCAGGCTGCTTTCTCAGTGACCCTGAACAGGGTACACCTGGGGTGGGGGGAAGGTCCTATCTCCACCCAGCTTAGTAAACCCAGGCCAGTAGCACCTCTCTGGTCTGTCTGTTGATCAGAGCGAGGACATGACTCCAGCGAGGTGCCAGCCTCAGCCTCTGGGAGGAGACCCACCAGGGTATCCTCCCCGCTCTCCTCCTACCGCCCACACAAGGCCAGCGCCAACTTCTCCCTGTCCCAGTACAGCTTCAGCATGTTGACATGGTGCATCTGCCAGCTGTGTGCCCGGTTGGAGAGTTCCACTACATAGTTCACCTTATTTACCTGTCTGATGACCATACCGCTTGTTTTTCCTCATGGGGCTGAGGATCATCACTTGCTCCCCAGTGACATAGCCTGGTACAACCACTCTCAGCATGCCCGTGCCTTTCTGCCTCGTGTCCATTGGCCAGGTTGTCCCTGCTCAGGCCCATTAGCCCTGTGAGTTTTCCCGGAAGATCAGTACAAACTCCATCTCTGACTCACCATTCATCCCTCATCAGCTCAGCCTTCTTCTGTATAGCAGCTCCAATGGGGAGAACCCTGTGGATGCCTGGGGCACTTCCCTGTATGCAAACAGCAAGTGAGGTAAATACCTGTTCCAAGCCTGCAGGTCCATAAAGGCTTTTTCAGCATTTGCGTTAGTGGCCCGTTAAATCTCTCCACCAGCCGTTGGACTAGGGGTGATATGCCGAGGCCCAGGTGTGCCGTACTTTTCTCACAAGCATTGGAGTGGGGGCTGACACCACAGCCGGGAGTTGGGGGGGGGTTGGCGGGTTGTGAAATCCGCCAGCCGGATTGCGTTGTTCCCTGTCCAGGTCACCTTGCTGAGGGTCCCCAATATATCCTTCCCTTCTACGAGGGGCAGCGGTCTCAAAGCTACTTGATGCTTCTCCTGGGTTTTCCCCACCTGGGAAGGGGAGACAGGACCTACAATATTCACAAAGTCAAAGGCCAGTAAAAGTTCTGCAGCAGCCTTTGCCTAGTGCTCTGGACTCCTTGATGCCCTGAAGAGTTGGCTATCATGGGTCAAGTACTGCAGCCTGCGATGTTACTTCTGGGGCACCACCAGCTGCCTCCTCACCTCCCAGGCTTCAGTTTGGCACTCCTTCTGGACACCCCCCGCCCCCGAGGCCTCCACTCCCAGAGGGTCTAGTGCAGTCCTGTTCTGCAGAGCAGAGCGACGCTCAGCCAGGACAAAACATCAGAACATAAGAATGGAAGTTCCAGCCAGGCCAGCATCCTGTCTGCCGACAGCGGCCAGGGGCCCCAGAGGAAGTGAACCGAAGAGCTAATAACCAAGCAATCGTTCTCCTGCCAGCCATCTCCACCCTCTGACAAACAGAGGCTGGGGACACCATTACTTACCCAGCATGGCTAATAGTCATTAATGGTCTTAACCACCATGACTGTATCTAGGTCTCTTTTAAACCCTGTTCTAGTCCCAGCCTTCACAACCTCCTCAGGCAAGGAGTTCCACATGTCGACTGTGCGCTGTGTGAAGAACTTCCTTTTATTTGTGTTAAACCTGCTGCCCATTCACTTCATTTGGTGGCCCCTAGTTCTTATATTATGGGAAGAAGTAATGAACGGTTCCTTATTCACTTTCTCGATACCACTCACGATTTTATAGCCAGATAAAAACTGCAGCTTTTGTCAGCCCATTTTTGTCCTGTGAGTGGTGTACGGTGGTCAGCAGGGCACCATTTGCTTGGCATGCAGTTCTGTGCTGTTCCTTGCAACAAACTCCCTTTCCCCTTGCCACATTAAGCCAGTTAAATTCTGTCACACTGAGTGCCCCTCTTCTGCATGCAACCCCCCCCTTTGAACCTCTAATGCTCCCCACTTCTTCTCAGTGAGCCTGCCCACCACCCATCCCCGGACACCAGGCCAAAGGTTTTGACCCAGTTCACCAGGCAGAGCAGGTTTCGTAGGCCTCCACCCACACCAGGTCACCCAGAACTTGGACTACAAGAAGCATGTTGTCAGCATATGCCAACGCGATCAGCCACAGCTCAGGCTCTTGGAGCGCCAACCCTGTCAACCTCCGGTGAAGGAAACAGAGGAAGGGCTTTGATTGCCAGCACATACAGCTGTCCCACCAGCAAAAACCCCTGCCCAAAGCTGACTGGCTCAGTTAGGGTCCGGTTGAGCTTGTTTAAACATTCCATGCAGGCATCCGGCACCTGGAAAAAGCCCATGAAACAGGGCCTGAAACCGAAGGCCAGTAGAGTTCTTTGGAGATACCTGTAGCCCACTCCATCAAACGCCTTCTCTTGGCCCAGGTACAGGAGAGTGAACATCAGACAATCTCTACACCCAAGCTCCAAGGGCTCCTGGACAAGATACACATTTTCAAAGGTGGTGTGGCTCAGGCCGGACCAGGTCTGTCGGCATGGCCTGGTCATAATGCTGTCATAATGAGCTGGCACGACAGCAGGCAGACCCCCCCCCCCGACCAAGTTCAATGTCAGCCCCTCCATGTGGGACCAGATGTGCATCAGGCAGCCTGCTGATTGCCCGGCTGGAAGAGAAGGACCAGCCATGGGGCCGGGATCCTGTCCCAGTGGGGAGCAGCCAGACCCCCCCCCCCCCCCGGGAAAGTCTCAGGCTGCGAGAGGGGTCGGAGCACTGCAGCCCACTGGAGAGACCGGACTGCTCTACCCTGCAGGCCGTAGTCCGTCTAGGGCAGGGGCCAGCCCAGTGGACATGCGGCGGTTAGAGAACCAGCTGCAGATGAAGGAATTGGAAGTCCAGGACCATAGAGCACACTGACAGCATGAGCTGGCCATGGCAGAGCGGAGAAGTGGCAGGGCCCCAGCTGCGCCAAGTGCGGATGGGCCCCAAGGTGGCCAGACGTTTGGAGAAGCTCGTGGTGGCCCAATTGAAGGATGTGGGTGACATAAACGGTTCCTCAGCTCCACTGAGAGGGCCTGTGGACTGCAACGTGTCTCCCCAACTGACTGGCTGCAGGAGCTCATCCCCGCACTGAACCAGGAGGCTGTCGGGGTGCTCAATCAGCTGGACAACCTACAGCCAGGGGATTACAACCGAGTCAAGGAGGCCCTCCTGCACAAGTTCAGGCTGACCCCCAAGACGTACAGGAAGAAATTCCGGGGGGGGGGGGGGTGCAGAAGGCGCCACGGGAGACCTATGTGGATATGGCCTCCCGCCTGGTGCAATACTGCCGCAAGTGGGTGTCTGGCGTCAGAGCCCAGACCACAGAGGAACTGCTCAAGCTGATCATGATGAAGCAGGTCTATGAAGCGTGCACACCCAGCCTGAGGCTCTGGCTCAAGGACTGAAGCCCAGAGAACCCCCAGGAGGCCGGGAGACTTGCGGACGAGTTCACGGAGAGCCGGTCCGGGAATCGCGGCGAGAAAGGGAATCGTGCAGAGACTGTATCTCGGCTGAGCAACAGTCACCTACGAGGGAAACCCCAGCTCAGAGTGGGGGGGAAGGATGCTCAGTGCACCTCCCCTGGGAGATCTGACCCTCGGGAGGCGGATTTCTCCATGTACCGAGTGGGGGCAGAGTGGCCCCTGTAGAGCGACTGCCTCATACCCCTGGAGGTGGATGGTAGGAAGGCGACGGGTTTCTGGGACAAGGGGGCGGAGGTGACGCTAGCCCAATCCGACATAGTGGCCCCAGACCGGGTACTACCCCACACTCAGTAGCCCCTGAAGGGCATAAACGGGTCCCCGTTTAAGGTGCCTGTCGCCAGGGTGCATCTGAAATGGGGGGCCAAGGAGGGCCTCAAGGAAGTGGGGGTGCACCTGCACTTGCCCACGGAGGTGCTGATGGGGAATGACCTAGAGGAGTGGCCCCATGAATCCCAGTGGGCTCTAGTCACCGCCCGTTGCCAGAGACAACGAGGGGCTGGCAACCTGGATCCAGGGAAGGACCCCCGACAGGGTCCTCAAGGTCCCATCCCTGTGGACACGGGGTCCAGCCAGGCTGGGACCCCGGACCTAGGCAAAGGTGGGGAACAGGTCCCAATCCCTGCTCCAGCAGCTGAATTCCAGGCTGAGGTGCAGGCAGACCCCTCCTTGCTGAGGCTGAGGGACCAGGCTGGCCTCCGTGCAGCTCAGCCCCTGGGGGAAGTGGCCAGGAGAGATTCCTGTGAGAGCAGGGATTCCTGTTCTGGGAATGGCTTCCCATCAGGAAGGTAAGGGCATAGGAGTGGGGGGGCCAGCGGCAGCTGGTAGCCCCCCGAAAGTATCGCCGCAAGCTGCTGTATTTGGCTCACGACGTCCCCTTTGCGGGCCACCGGGGGATCCGGCGCACCCGGCTGAGGCTGCTCCAACACTTCTACTGGCCGGGGATATTTGCGGCCGTGCAGCGATATTGCCGGTCTTGCGACTCCTGCCAGAGGGTGGGGAAGGCCTACGATGGGAGGAAAGCTGCTTGGGGGCCCCTAGCCCATATAGAGGAGCGGTTTTGCAAGGCAGCATTAGAGATAGTGAGGCCTGTCGGCCAGGCCACCCAGACAGGAAACAAATACATCATGGTAGCCGTGGATACGGCTACCAACTGCCCTGGGGCCGTGGCTCTGCCCTCTAGAGAGGCAGACACGGTGGCAGACTCACTGCTGGCCCTTTTCAGCAGGGTGGGGTTCCCCAACGAGGTCTTCATGGACCAGGGATCCCACTTCATGTTGGTCCTGCTCCAGTGCTTATGGGAGAAGCACGGGGCCCAGCTCACCTGGACCCCAACTTATGGCGCCCGGCCCAACAGGCGGGTGGGGACGTTCATGGGGACCCTGAAGCAGATGCTGGAGGCTTTTATGTTCTGGCACCCACAGGACTGGGACAAGTACCTGCCTCATCTGCTGTCTGCACAGGGGGAGGCACCCCGAGGGTCTGCTAGGCTCTCCTGAACCGAGCCGGGGTGCAGAAGGGGGAAGGCCCTCCTAGGCTTGATGAGAGAGTTATGGGAGGGGAAGACCTCCCTGGATGGAACGTCGGGGGTGGAAGACGCCCTGGCTTTCCAGAAAAGGCTCGCTGAGCTCATGGCCCTGGCTCGAGAGACCCTGGCCAGAAATCAAGGCCAGTGGAAGGGTGAGTGTCACCAGAGGACAGGCCTGTGCCAGTCCCCCTGGAGCGGTGCAGCAAGAGGACAGAGGGAAGCCGATTCACTGTATAGGCGGCCCCACCCTTGGGCATGCAGCAGTTGTGGCGCCAGCCCCGGGAGTGTGACGCATGGGTGGCATTGCCTCCAGACTCATGCA